>NC_082660.1:11129001-11432655 GCF_028023285.1 Balaenoptera ricei
GATTTGCAGTGTGGTGCTAATTTCTGCTGTACAGCAAAGTGACTCAGTTATACGCCTATATACATTTTTTTATATTCTTTTCCATCATAGTTTATCCCAGGAGATTGGATATAGTTCCCTGTGCATATAGTAGGACCTTGTTGTTTTATTCATTCTAAATGTCATAGTTTGCATCTACTAACCCCAAACTCCTAGTCCATCCCTCTCTCTCCCCCGTCTTCCCCTCGGCAGCCACAGGTCTGTTCTCTATGTCTGTGAGTCTGTTTCTGTTTCATAGATAGGTTCATTTGTGCCATATTTTAGACTCTACGTTCAAGTGATATCCTATGGAATTTGTCTTTCTCTTTCTGACGTACTTCACTTAGTATGATAATCTCTAGTTCCATCTATGTTGCTGCAAATGGGATTATTTTGTTCTTTTTTATGGCTGAGTAGTATTCCATTGTGTATATGCACGACATCTTCTTCATCCATTCATCTTTCAATGGACATTTAGGTTGTTTCCTTGTCTTGGCTATTGTGAATAGTGCTGCTATGAACATAGGGGTGCATGTATCTTTCTGGATTCGAGTTTTGTCTGGGTATATGCCCAGGAGTGGGATTGCTGGACCACATGGTAATTCTATTTTTAACTTTCTAAGGAACTGCCGTACTGTTTTCCATAGTGGCTGTACCAACCTACATTCCCACCAACAGTGTAGGAGAGTTGTTTGTTCTCCACACCCTCTCCAGCATTTATTATTTGTAGACTTTTTAACGATGGCCATTCTGAGTGGTGTGAGATGGTACCTCATTGTAGTTTTGATTTGCATTTCTCTGATATTAGTGATGTTGAGCATCTTTTTTTTATAAATTATCCCAATATTTGATTCATTAAAATTTGATTCATTATAATTCATTAAAATTATAATTTACAAAATACTTCGATTTACATATTATTTGGTCTACCTGGTTCTAACCTTACTCTACTAAAATATGTTCTCAGCAAAATAGAGTGTTAAAACAGGCAAATAATGATATATCACTCCTCTGCTCAAAACCTTGTACTGGCTTCTCAAGTATCCCACTCAGATGAAAAGTCCAGGTCCTTACACTGAGGTTAACAGTTCTCTCTGTGGTATTCACTCTCCCCGCAAATCTTCCCTTTTTGCCTATAAAGGGGTCTCAAATTATCACCATTAGTATTACCCATTCAGTTCAGGGCCATTAAAACCAATTAAGTCGTGGGACTTCCCTGGCGGTCCAGTGGTTAAGAGTCTGTGCTTCCAATGCAGGGGGCACAGGTTCCATCCCTGGTTGGGGAACTAAGATCCCACATGCTGTGGCCAAAATAAATAAATAAATAAAACCAATTAAGTCAGGTGATCTGGAACATGCACTCTGGCCCTCTTGATCTAGTTCCCTTTACTTCTCAGATCTCAGCTCACTTTGCCGGCTCATTCAGTTTAGGCACCCGGGCCTCCTTGCTCTTTTCCCAACACTGTACCCTTTTTATATATTGTCACATTCAATTTGCTAAAGTTTTGTTAAGAATTTTTGCATCTAGAGCATCTTTTCTTTACTGGCCATCTATATGTCTTCCTTGGAGAAATGTGTATTAAGGTCTTCAGCCCATTTTTCAATTGTGTTGTTTGTTCTTTTGTTGTCGAGTTGTATGAGCTGTTTGTATATTTTGGAGATTAAGCCCTTGTTAGTCACATCACTTGCAAATATTTTCTCCCATTCTGAGGGTTGTCTTTTCGTCTGGTTTATGATATCCTTTGATGTGCAAAAGCTTATAAGTTTGATTAGGTCCCATTTGTTTGTTTTTGTTTTTATTTCTGTTGCCTTGGGAGACTGACCTAAAAAATAGTTACGATTTATGTCAGAAAATGTTTTCCCTAGGATTTTTCCTAGGATTTTTATGGTGTCATGTCTTATGTTTAAATCTTTAACCCATTTTGAGTTTATTTTTGTGTATGGTGAGATGGTGTGTTCTAAATTCATTAATTTACATGCAGCTGTCCAACTTTCCCAACGTCACTTGCTGAAGAGACCGTCTTTTTCCCATTGTATATTCTTTCCTTCTTTGTCGAAGATTGACCATAAGTGTATGGGTTTGTTTCTGGGCTCTGTTCTGTTTCATTGATCCACATGTCTGTTTTTGTGCCAGTACTATTCTGTTTTGATTACTGTAGCCTTGTAGTATTGTCTGAAGTCTGGGAGGGAAATGCCTCCTGCCTTGTTTTTTTGCCTCAGGATTGCTTTGGCAATTCTGGGTCTTTTATGGTTCAATATAAATTTTAGGATTATTTGTTCTAGTTCTGTGAAAAATGTCATGGGTCATTTGATAGGGATCACATTAAATCTGTAGGTTGCTTGGGGTAATATGGCCATTTTAACAACCTTCTTCCAATCCAAGAGCATGGGATATCTTTCTGTTTCTTTGAATCCTCTTTAATTTCCTTATTTATGTTTTGTAGTTCTCAGTGTATAAGTCTTTCACCTCCTTGGTTATGTTTATTCCTCAGTTTTTTTGTTTTTTGGGTTCTGGTGCAATTTTAAAAGGTATTGTTTTTTTACATTCCCGTTCTGTTATTTCATTGTTAGTGTAAAGAAATGCAACAGATTTCCGAATGTTAATCTTGTATCCTGCTACTTAGCTGAATTCATTTATTAGATCTAGTAGTTTTTGTGTGGAGTCCTTAGGGTGTTCTATATATTGAATATAGTGTCATGTCATCTGCATATAGTGACCATTGTACCTCTTCGCTTCCAATTTGGATATCTTTTGTTTCTTTGTCTTGTATGATTGCTGTGGCTAGGACTTTCAGTACTGTGTTGCATAGAAGGGGTGAGAGTGGGCATCCTTGAGTTGTTCCAGATTTTAGCAGGAAGGCTTTCAGCTTTTCACTGTTGAGTATTACATTGGCTGTGGGTTTGTCATCAATAGCTTTTATTATGTTGAGACATGCTCCCTCTATACCCACTTTGGTGAGAGTTTTTGTCATGAACGGATGTTGAATTTTGTCAGATGCTTTTTCTGCATCTATTGAGATGACCATGTGGTTTTTGTCTTTTGTTTATGTGGTGTATCACATTGATTGATTTGCATATGTTGAACCATCCTTGTGAAGTTGGGATGAATCCCACTTGGTCGTGGTGTATGATCTTTTTTATGTGTTGTTGGATTCGGTTTGCTAATAGTTTGTTGAGGATTTTTGCATCTGCATGCATCAAAGATAGTGGCCTGTAATTTTCCTTCTTGGTAGTGTCTTTGTCTGGTTTAGGTGTCAGGGTGATGGTGGCTTCATAGAATGTCTTTGGGAGTGTTCCCTCCTCAAGTTTTTGGAAGAGTTTGAGAAGAATCAGTATAAGTTCTTCTTTGTATGTTTGGTAGAATTTGCGTGTGAAGCCATCTGGTCCTGGACTTTTGTTTGTAGGGAGTTTTTTGACTACGGATTCTATTTCACTTCTAGTGATTGGTCTGTTCAAATTATTTATTGCTTCTTGATTCCATTTTGGTGGGCTGCATGTTTCTAGAAAGTTGTCCGTTTCTTCTACATTGTTGAATTTGTTGGCATATAATTGTTCATAGTATTGTCTTATGGTTTTTTGTATTTCTGAAGTATCAGCTGAGATTTCTCCTTTTTCATTTTTTTATTTTGTTTATTTGGATTCTCTCTCTCCTCTTCTTGGTGAGCCTGGCCAGAGGTTTGTTAATTTTGTTTACCCTTTCAAAGAACCAGCTCTTGTTTTTACTGATTTTTTTCTATTGTTTTTTAAATCTCTATTTTATTAATTTCCTCCCTGATCTTTATTACTTCCTTCCTTCTGCTGACTTTCGGTTTTGTTTGTTCTTTTTCTAATTCTTTTAGGTGGTATATTAGGTTATTTGAGATTTTTTTTTGTTTTTTGAGGAAAGCCTGTATCGCTATGAACTTCCCTCCAAGAACTGCTTTTGCTATGTTCCATAGATTTTGTATGGTTGTGTTTTCATTGCCATTTGTCTCAAGGTATTTTTTAATTTTTCTTTTTTTTTTTTTAAATATTCATTTATTAATTTATTTGGTTGCGCGAAGTCTTGGTTGTGGCATGTGGCATCTTTGTTGCTGCGTGTGGGATTTCATTGCAGCGTGTGGGATCTTCGTTGCAGCATATGGGATCTTGAGTTGCGGCATGTGGGATCTAGTTCCCTGACCAGGGATCGAACCCAGGCCCCCTGCATTGGGCACGCGGAGTCTTAACCACTGCGCCACCAGGGAAGTCCCTAATTTTCTTTTTGATTTCCTCATTGACCCATTGGTTTTTTAGTAACATGTTGTTTAGTCTCTGTGTAATCGTTCTTTTCTCATTTCTTTTTCTGTGCTTGATTTCTAGTTTCATGCTGTTGTGGTCAGAGAAGATGCTTGAAATAATTTCTGTATGCTTAAATTTGTTGAGGTTAGTTTTGTGCCCTAGTATGTGGTCAACCTTAGAGAATGGTCCATGTGCACTTGAAAAGAATGCATATTCTGTTCTTTTTCTTGGATGTAGTGTCCTGAAAATATCAATTAATTCTAACTTTTCTACTGTATCATTTAGGACCTCTGTTGCCTTATTGATCTTGTCTAGAAGATCTGTCCATTGATGTTAGTGTGTGTTAAAATCTCCTACTACTATTGTATTCCCATCAATTTCTCCCTTCATGTCGGTTAGTATTTGTTTTATGTATTTGGGTGCTCCTGTATTACGTGCATATATGTTGATGCGTGTAAAAGCCTCTTCTTGTATTGATCCTTTTACCATTATATAGTGTCCTTTTTATATTTCTTTATGACCTTTGTTTTAAAGTCTATTTTGTCAGTTATGAGTATTGCAACTGCTGCTTTCTTGTCATTTCCGTTTGCATGATATCTTTTTCCATCCACTCACTTTCCATCTATGTGTGTCCTTTGCCCTAAGGTGGGTCTCTTGTAGGCAGCATATTGTAGGCTCTTGTTTTTTAATCCAGTCTGCCACTCTGTTTTTTTTTTTTAATTAATTAATTAATTTGGTAGTGCTGGGTCTTAGTTGCAGCACATTGGCTCCTTAGTTGCAGCAGGTGGGCTTCTTAGGTGCAGCATGCATGTAGGATCTAGTTCCCTGACTAGGGATTGAACCCGGGCCCCCTGCATTGGGAGCACGGAGTCTTAACCACTGCGCCACCAGGGAAGTCCTGTGTCTTTTTATTGGAGCATTCAGTCCATTGACATTTAAGGTAATTATTGGTACATATGTATTTATTGCCATTTTAAATCTTGTTTTCCAGTTGATTCTGTGTTTCTTCTTTGTTCCTTTCTTTTTGTGGTTTGAGGATTTCCTTTTATGCTTGTGTTTTCTTTCTGGTTTTTGTGAATCTATTGTATGCTTTTGACTTGCAGTTGCCCTGTTTTTCAAGTATGTGAACCCCTTCCTGTATCTGCTTGTTTTAGACTGATAGTCATATAGGCCCAAACACATTCTTAAAAGAAGTCTACATTTTCTTACTTTCCTTCCCCACCTTTTACGGTTTTGATGTCCTTTTTTTTAACATCTTCATGTTTATCCTTTTGCTGTTCCTTGTTTTATCGTTGCTTTCACAAATTGGTTTTTGTTTTTTTCTTTTTGATCTATATACTGGCTAATTTAAGTGATTTACTTTCCAATAGTGATTTCGTCCTTCCTGTATCTTTTTGTTTCTTTTCTATTTAGAGAAGACCTTTCAATATTTCTTTTCAGATAGGTTTAGTATTGCTGTTTTCTTTTCATTTTTACTTGTCTGAGAAATTCTTTATTTCTCCCCCTCTTCTAAATGATAATCTTGCTGGGTAGAGTATTCTAGGTTGCAGATTTTCCCATTTCAAGACTCTGAATATATTTTGCCACTCACTTCTGGCCTGCAGCATTTCTTTAGAAAAATCAGCTGATAGCCTTATCAACTTATCAACTGGGAGGGTTCCCTTTTAATTAACTCTTTGTTTTTCTTTTGCTGCCTTTAGAATCCTCTCTTTAACTTTTGCCATGTTTATTATAATATGTCTTGGTATAGGTCTCTTTGGGTTTACCTTGTTTGGGACTCTCTGTACTTCCTGTATCTGGATATCTGTTTCTTTAGGTTTGGCAAGTTTTCAGCCATAGTTTCTTCAAATACATTTTCTATCCCCTTTTCTCTTTCTTCTCCTTCTGGAATCCCCATTATGGGGAGATTGACCTGCTTTGTATTATCCCATTGGTCTCTTACATTGCTTTCTTTTTTTTTCATTTGGTTTTCTGTCTGCTGTTTTGATTGTGTAATTTCCATTATTCTGTCTTCCAGATCACTTATTGTTCCTTCTGCATTATTCATTCTGGTATTCATTGCCTTTAGCTCACCTTTAGTCTTGGCAAATGAATTTTCTAATTTTTCTTAGCTCCTTCTTATAGTTTCTAGTTCCTTTTTATAGTTATCCACATTTCTGTTGACAGCCTTTCTTAATTCCTTCAGTATTTTCTTTTTTTGTTTTAACTCAGTGTCTGTTAGACTGAAGAGGTCTGTTTCATTGTTTGTTCTTTCAGGGGAATTCTCTTGGTCTTTTATCTGGGAGTGGTCCCTCTGCTTCTGCATTTTACTTATATTTCTCTTACTCTGAATTTAGGAGAAACAGTTATCATCTACTGTGGTCTTGGAGCGCTATTTATATGCAAAAGCGTCCCTGCGTAGCTTGTGTGAGTTTAGTATTTTTTTTGCGTGAGGGCCGTTTTTGGTTTGGATGCTTACCGTCTCTTTCCTCAGTGTGTGCTGGTTGTTATCCCTGTGATAGGGGTGTGCAGGTGTGCGGCCCATGCATCCTACCACGAGGGCAGGGGCAGTGGTTGGTGCCCGGTTGTGGGATCCTCGGCAGTGGCAGCGGTTGCACCTGACCCCAGAGCTTGTGTAAGCGGTGCCCTGCCACCTGAGAGTGCGCATGGAGAGAGAAGCTCCTATGGTGGTCCCGCTCCTCTCCTTGCACGTCCCCCAACAACGGCGCCTTGCCTATCTGGCCGTCCCAGGCTTCTTCCCATACTCCCTCAGTTGTGGCACACCACACCCTAGCGCCCTCAGGCTGTCTCCCCGGTTCTGACCTCTGAAGCCTGAGCCTCAGCACCTAGCCCCCACCCGCCCCAGCAGGGTGAGGGGTGCCGGGTGGCGGCACCAACCGTCTGTGCAGGTCTCTGTCTGTTTTGCCCTCTGCAACCGGGTTGCTGCGCTCTCCTCCAAGTCTTCGAAGCTCCCCCTCTTTGCCAGCTGATCTCCCCACCAGTGAGGGGACTTGCCAGGGTGCGGAAACCTTTCCTTTTTCGCAGCTCCTTCCCGCGGGTGCAGGTCCTGTCCCGATTCTTTTCTCTCTTTTTCTCTTTTTTTTTTTTCTTTATTATTTTATCCTACCCACTCACCTGGCGTTTTCCTCACCCTTTTGGAAGTCTGAGGTCCTCTGCCAGTGTTCAGTCGATGTTTTGTGAGAATCGTTCCACGTGTAGATGTATTTTTGATGTATTAGTGGGAGAAGGTGAGCTCCATGTCCTCCTCCTCCACCATCTTGATCCGATCCCCCAGGAAGTCTTTGTATTTGTATATTAACCTATTGTCTGCCTTGTGAGCTTCATCCTCAAGTCTGAGTGTATAGTATTTTGAACAGGTAAACGAAAGGGCTTAGTATGTTTTACCACATCTTTGTAACCAACTTCATTAACTTTGTTAAATCATTGATATTTAAATAGAATTCAAATGATTATCTGCCAAGCCAGGTGAATTCTTCTGTCACTGGATTGATTTTCCTACTGGGTAACAAATTGAATTTGTAAATGAATCTCCTAAGAATGCTTTGAGAAACAGATACATTGGCAAGTGGCTAGGATGACTTCCTAGAATCCTGTAAGGAAAGAGCTGGCCCAGTTGCTCTGTCTGAAACTTAAGTGCTCAGCAAGGAGTTATCCCCACCCTCCCTTCTCTTGCTGCTGCTGCTGCTGCTGCTGTTAAGGACTCATGGGAGACTCGTTTGCACCTCATGTAGATGCAGGGAACGTGCCGAGGCAGTTTGAGATGGACGGCCTCCATCCTGCTGGCAACATGCCTCATGTGGAAGGTGCTGCAGCCCCTGTGCCTGCCAGACCTGTCTCCTATCAGTACCCAAGTAAGTTTTTCTTTAACTAACGGGATATGTTAATAATAATATTTAATATTATTTTTCTTTCTGTCTCTTTGCTTCCTTCATGCCTTAAAAATTAGGAAAGTTAACCCTTTATATTTCAGTCTTCAGAAAAGCTGATGATATTGGAGGAAAAGTGATCATCAGACTTCACTTGTCTGGCCCACTTTGTCTCTCCCCTTCCCTTCTCCAGACTCCCCCCTTCCCTTCTCCAGACTCCCCCCTTCCCTTACCAGCATGTGGAGGGGGAGATGGGAGCTTTGGTTCGGGGCTTGGCCAATAGCCAGGTCCTTTTCTCCTTGGAACAAAGTGCTGAAGCCTTATACTGGCAATTCCTCAAGTAAAACCACCTACTAGTCGTTTGCAAACGTTGGGAGAACATCATCCCCCAAACCTATGTAAAGCCTCTTGTAAGCAGTTTGTTTGAAGTTACAGTACTCAGGAATATGTGAGTTGCTGACAGAAGCAAGAGATTTTTGAGAGGGTTGATTTTGCTGATGCCAGCGTAAATCATTCTGGAAAGCACTCTTTCAGGGCAACTTGATCAAGAGCTTTTTCTGTGCTGGGCACTTTCATGGGGGCTGGGAATTCAGCAGTGAACCAGCCCAAGTCTCTGCTTCACGGAGCTTCTAGTGGAAGGGTGGGACGGTCAGCAAGCCATCACCAAGGACCTCCAGTCAGATGGGTACTGAGTAGGGATGGTGGCCACCCGAGAGCGAACCTGATGGGCAGCCGTCTGGCAGAGATGGGAATAAAAATAATAGAATAAGGGAAACCAACTGAGTAGATACGCGTTCTGCCTCTGAGATTATAATAATGGCTTTTAAAATGATTATTAAGTAGTGTGGCTACATTTTGATCATTAAGAAATTCTCTGCTGTTCATTTCACCTCTGCATCTGGGCCCAAAGAGAAATGAAAAGGCTGAAACTTGGTATCTTTGAGGTGCCCAGTGGAAAAGCTTCCTTTTTTTTTTTCACTCTTATGTCCAAAGAGGTTTTTGTCCAAGAGGTTTTTGTCTGCCACTCTGCAGCCACAAAGTATACCCCATGGCCAAGAAGGAGCCCTTTTTTCTTCCTTCTTTAACTTTTTGAATTGACACCAAACAGCATTCCTATCTGAGATCACGAGAAAGCGACGCCATTTGGGAGCGACCCTTCTCCCCCAGCAAGGAGGCAGAAGGGTGCGTTTCTGCCTGTGGAAATGACCAGCTGCCGCCTCTGGTGTTCAAGTTCATGGCCAGGGTCAAGGGACAGAGAAGACTGTTACCTCTCTCCTATTAGGAAAGCTAGCTCAGTTCTGTTGGTGATGTAGAACAGGGCATGGCAAAGAGGTTCAAAGTCCTCTGGTGAGTCTCCGAGTTTGTCTGTTTCTCAGCATTGTTTAGGGGGGAGGAAATGAGGTTGCAGGCCGGAGCTGGAGGAGAAGGGTCAGCGTAGTCATCAGTGGGATTGGCATGTAATGAAACCTGTGAGGCGCAGGGACTTGTGCTCTGGGCTCTAGGGAGTTGACAGATAATTAAAGCGTGGGCCTCGCCTGGAAGGAGTAGAAGTAGTAAAAAGATACACAGGGTTTTGGACGAGGCGGGCACAGAATACCGTGTGAATATGGCGCTGGAGAGGCTCCCTGTCCCTGTGGGGACACGTAGGTGCGCTTGGGCTGGGGCTCGCGGGGTAGGTAGGGTTTTGTGGGGGAGGTGGCGGGGGAGGGAGCGCGTCGGCTCGGGGAGCCCGCAGACGTGAGGGTGGGAGCAGGCAAGAGCAGCTGGAGTCGGGGGTCGGTGAGTGTGCTGGTGCAAGTTTAGGGTGTTTCAGGTGCAGGCGTGGTGGTGATGGGGGGGAAGTCAGTGCAGAAAGAAAAAGGCAGGGTGTCGGGGCCCAGGCTGCCGTGGGTGTGGACCGTGCCGGAGCAGAGACGGCGCACAGCAAATCCTGGCCTTCCAGGGAGTGACTGGTGCTAACGAAGCGGGGTGGCTTGAAGGCCGAGCGACTGGTGTCAGGGAGAGCGTAGCCTCCGGTATTAGAGCTGTGCAGGAGATGGTGGTCAGGACCCTCGCTGCAGCAGCGGGAGCAGGAGGCAGAAGCCGTAAGCCCTGGTGGCCGTGTGGACAGAGCGTAGAAAGAGCACAGTGAAAGGGACAGGAATGCAGATGGCAGGGCAGTGCCCCGCCGACAGCATGGATGTGAGGCCTGGGCGAGAGGTCAGGATGAGAGAAAACGTGTGGGCAGGATCAGGACGGAGGTGGGAACCAAAACCCCAGGGAGGGGTCAGCCCGGAGGAAGTGGGGTGACGGCAAGGTGGCCCGAGCGGGGAAGCGGGGAGGGTGGTGGTTTTGTCGTGCTCCGGGCCCAAGAGACTCGAGTGCCTCTTTGGGAGTGGGTGGCGGGTGGGGAGCGACAAAAGTGCTGTGGAAATAAATGGGGACGAATGTCTGCATCAGAATCCTAAGGATGGGGTGGGCTTGGAAACCAGTGCAGAGGCAGAAATGCAGGGCTCGCCTTGGCAAGGATGGAGGAGGGAGGAGATGGGGGCAGAGGGGGAGGACAGTGGATGTCGTGGTGCTGAGGATGACCTGGGCTCATCTCAGTGAGGTGAGAGGTGGGCGGGGCTTGCTGCCGGGGGTGGGTCTGGAGCCTCGAAGGCCGTGAGGGGGGAGCAGTTCCTCAAAGCAGGTGCACAGAGGCGGCCGAGAATCACGCGGTCTCCCTGGGGCTTGGCAAGGCCCCTGCCAAAGCCGATCCCGCGTTTGTTTGAAAAATCTGCTGCTGGAAGCTGTTGATTCTTTATTTTCTGTCCCGTTAGGTGTAGATCAGAAACCACTTGGAGAACAGGAGGAAGAAGAAACAATACGGGAACAACAAGCAAAGGAACGAAGTCAGGCAGAAGAGCAGAGGCAGAGCGGGTGGCAAGAAGCTCTGGAAAGGGAACGGCAAGAAGTAGAAAAGCTGGACCAGGAAAGGGTGAGGATGCCCAGTGAGTTCTCTGTCCTAGCTGCTTCGTGGCCCCCCTGCAGCAAGCGCCGTGCTCTCGGGAGGGTGAGTCCTTCGTGTGTCCTGAAGTCCTAGGAGCGGCAGAGAAGTGAACAAGCCCCTGGTGGCCTCCGACCCTCTTCTTTGCTGGAGAGCACTGAGGACGGCTGCAGGGCACGCAGGCCTCGTGCCTTTCCTGGTCCAGGGTAGCATGGCCAGCCCCGTTCACGTGCATCCTCATCTGGTCCTGAAAACAGGCTCGTAAACGAGGAGGACCTTGTTTTGCTGTTGATCTTCTCGTTGTAAATGAGGTTGAAAGGAGAGACTCCCAGGGTTGGCTAGCTGGGACTCAGGGAACCCCGGGGAGGTGGCTTCCGGGGCGCCCCTGCCCTCCGCCTTTGGTGCTCTTCTGGCCCTGATTCTGGTCCCAGGTGGATGACTCGGACCACTTCGCCTGCCTGCTGAGGCTTATGTGAATTAATCTTCCGTGTGGAGGGTCCTTGGCCTCCTGGTTAATCTGGGCTACAGCACGGGACAGTTGAGGCAGATTAATCCCTTCCTTCATTGAGATGACAAGTTTTTGTCCCCCTTTGATAGTAGCAATGACTTCAATTAAAAAAAGAAACAGTTCTCTGGCATGTAGGTTGTACTTAAAGGGTCAGGATTATATTACTGTGCATTTTTCAACCCTTAGAAGTTTTAAAAGATGTCATTGTATATTTCTTATTTTGGTCCTCACCTATTTCAGAGGCTAATTGAAGAATCATTGAAGATGGAAATGGAAAAAGAATTCGAAATGAGCATTCAGGAAACGAAAGACAAATCTAAATCTGTCTGTAGTGAAAATCTTTTAGAGAAGTACATGAAGATCCTCCAACAGGGTCAAGACCGGGACACCACAGATAAGGTGCCTATGCTGTGGACAGGTGTCTGTGGGTGCGGGTGCCGAGGGCTTCTGTGGTTTACTTGAAACCTGGGGGATAAGGATCTGCCTTCTCCACTGGGGACAAAGGTAAAAAGCATAGAAAGTCCAGAGTTCCCATTGGAGCCTCAGTACGCTCCTGGCAAAATGTCATCCCTTTGGCTTGGGTAAAAGATTGAAGAGATTTTGATTTGTCAAGGTTTGTGAAAGTTGGGATGTCTCTTATTATTTTAAGAACAAGAAATAAATGTAATGAAAGCCCTATGAACGAATACTGAACGCATTAGTCCTAAGACAGTAATATTTTATGTAAGTCTAAAGTACTATGGGTGTTGAGAATGCCTCCCAGGTAGTTTATTCTGATGTGCTTGCTAAATGTCATGTTTAAAAGTCACTGCTTTTTTAGACTCTTAAATTACATATATATTTCAAAAATAGTTCTTAGAGAAGTCATAAAGTGTTGAATAAAATGAATCCACATCTAATTGCAAAATTCTTCTCCCCGCTCCTTTGTGTCAGAGTTCAAAAAAGGTGGTCATAGAGGGCTCACACGTGGACACACTGCCATCTAGTGACAAAGATGAAAGGTATGGCGTCCCCTACGTTGTGTTCTTGTGCAAACCATTATCCTATTGCTGCTTTTGTCAGCCAGGGAAAGGTTCAGATATTTGAGTCTGCCTTTAAGAAACTGAATCAGTCAAAATGACTGACTTCAAAAAAAAAAAAAAAATCTGTTGCATTTTGTAACCTGTGAAATTGCTACTGATGCAGATCGTAAGCAAGGGCAGAAACCCCACAGGGAAGGAGAGCGAGCATGACAGAGATCCCTGAATAAATGTAACAAGAATTTAACAAATTTTTAAATTTTTTGTCTTTCCCTAATTTAGTTGGACAGGCTTTTCTCACGAGGAACCAGATGACACTTGGTAACCGTGTTTTTGCTGCGCAGCTTCTTACTCAGATATCGTAACTAAAGGCCTGTGATTTCTCTGTGATAAGACAAAATTCTCAATAAAAAATCATGTGTGATCCAGTGTGATTTTTTTTGCATAATTCTATTTGGTACTGTAGTGTATAAATGAAAAATAAGCTAAGTTAAGTGACATCTCTGGGGGGGGGGGGTGGGATGAATTGGGAGATTGGGATTGACATATATACACTAATATGTATAAAACAGATAACTAATAGGACCCTGCTGTATAAAAAATAAAATACATTCAAAAAAAAAAAAAAGGGACACCTCTTCAGCATGTCTCATTCTTAGGCCCTTCATTACACTGAAATGAGCTGCTATGGTTTTTTTTCCATTTTTGTCTTAGGTTATGTCTACTTGAGAACTTACCTTACTGGTCAAGTTCTAGGCCTGCATTTTGGAAGTTTCAGCTGTGTTCCTTCCTCTGGAAGACATCCCAGGACTTTCAGTGGGTCACCCATCGGATGTCCCTCTCCAGAATGATCTTTAGAAACTACACATCGCCCAAATCTAGGAAACTGCACTCAAATGCAACACCAGCATAACTTCCACAGAGGGAAGAGGGGACTCATTTGCTCGCTTTCCCCTTCATCTTTGTACCCGTGCAGCTCTCAGCCCAGCGTCTTGCTTGCACGTGGGAGCGTCTCGGAAAAGTTCTTTAATGACACTGCCAGTATAGTCACCAAAAAGTGCACACAGAACTCCTCTGAGGGTGCCTGGCCTTAGGGGTTTTCCAGGACGTGAGACTTTCAGTGCTAACCGGTGGTCACCCAGCATCTAGCACAGGCAGTGTTGGTCTGGGTCTGTCTGCCCAGTAAAACCCTAGAGGATTCCTTTCTCTTTACGTATACAGACTGGGCTCAATTGTTGTTGCCGGCGAAACTTGTTTGGCCGTTAAGTTCCATAACAAAGCGTGAAGGAGATTTGGGGGTGTTTATTATTCCTTAGGCTTCTAAGGAATTTTTCATTTAAAGTATACCTTTGAAAATAGTGTGAAGAAATAAGTTGTCCAGGCATCGTTCATTATTACACTTAGCCCATCGTACATTGAGCCTCATCGCCACCAAGAACTTGCATCTTCCCTTTCAACAGCACCTCAGATAACTTTGTTTTTTTCCTTCCAGCTTTGAGATATAATGGACGTATAACATTGTGTGAGTTTAAGGTATGGAACATGTTGATTTGATATACTTATATTGCAAACTGATAAACACCATAGCATTAACACCTGCATCATGCCACATAATTACCACTTGGTGACAATATTTAAGATCTACTCTCAGCAACTTTCAAGCATATGATACAGTATGAACTATAATCACCCTGCTGTACATTAGATCCCCTGAACTTAACTCATCTTCCAACTGCAAGTTTTTGCTCTTAGACCAACATCTCCTCTTCCCCACCCCCAGCCCTTGGTAACCACCATTTTTGTCTGTTTCTACGAGTTCAGCTTTTTTAGATTCCACGTATAAGGTCATACAGAACTTGTCTTTGTCTACCTTGTGTCACTTAACATAATGCCCTCAAGGTCCAGCCATGCTGGTGCAAATGGCAGAATTTCCTTTTTTCTCATGGCTGAATAATATTCCATTGTGGGTATGTATACCACATTTTCTTTATTCATTCAACCTTTGATGGATGCTCAGGTCGTTTCCTATCTTGGCTGTTGTGAATAATGCTGCAATGAACATAGCAATGCAGATATCTCTTCAAGATCGTGTTTTCATTTCCTTTACCCGGAAGTGGAGTTGCTAGATCATATGGTAGTTCCATTTTTAATTTTTTGAGGTAACTCCGTAGTGTTTTCATAGTGGCTGTACCAATTTACATTCCCACCAGCGGTGCACAAGGATCCCCTTTTTTCCACATCCTCAACACTTGTTATCGCTTATCTTTTTGATGATAGCTATTTAAACACGTATAAGGTGACATCTCATTGTGGTTTGGATTTGCATTGCCCTGATGATTAGTTAAGTTGAGCACCTTTTCATGTACCTGTTAGCCACTCGTATGTTGTCTCTGGAGAAATTGTCCATTTAGTTCCTCTGCCCATTTTTTAGTTGAATGGCTGCTTGTTTTTTTTTTTTTGCTATTGAGTTGTATGAGTTCTTTATATATTTGGGATATTATCCCTTTATCAGAAACATGGTTTGCAAATATTTTCTCCCATTCTGTAAATTACCTTTTCATTTTGCTGATTATTTGCTGTGCAGAAGCTTTTTAATTAGTGTAGTCTCACTTGTTTGATTAGATACAAAAAGCAAAAATAAAGAAAATCATCATCAAGACCAATGTTTATCCCCTATGTTTTCCTCTGGGAATTTTATGGTTTCAGGTCTTATGTTCAAGTCTTTAATCCGTTTGGAGTTGACTTTTGTGTATGGTGTAAGATAGGGGTCAAGTTTCATTCTTTTGCACTCACCTATACAATTTTCCCAACACCACTTATTGATGAGGCTATTTTTTCCCTCTTATATAGTCTTGGCTCCTTTGTTAGAAATCAGTTGACCATATATACATGGGTTTATTTCTGGGCTCTGTATTCTGTTCCATTGATCTATATGTCTGTTTTTATGCCAATAGCATACTGTTTTGATGACTATAGCTTTGTTGTATAGCTTGAGGTCAGGAAGAATGATGCTTCCAACTGTGTTTTTTCTTAAAATTGCTTTACCTATATGGGGTTTTATTTTATTTTGTGGTGTAATTTACAATTACTAAGTATAGCATTGTTTTTTCTATTTCTGTGAAAAATGCCTTTCGAATTTTCATAGGGATTGCATTAAATCTGTAGATTGCTTTGGGGAGAATGGACACTTTAACAATATTCTTCCAATCCATGAGCATGGAATATCTTTCCATTTATTTATATTGTCTTTGGTTTCTTTCATCAGTGTCTTATAGTTTTCAGTGTACAGATCTTTGATCTCCTTGGTTAAATTTATTTCTAAGTGTTTTAGTCTTTTTTCAAAATTTATTTATTATACAGCAGGTTCTTATTAGTTATCTGTTTTATACATATTAGTGCATATATGTCAATCCCAATCTCCTAAGTCATCCCACCACCACCAACCCCCCCCCCTCCCCCCCACTTTCCCCCCTTGGGTCCATACGTTTGTTCTCTACATCTTTGTCTCTATTTCTGCCTTGCAAACCGGTTCATCTGTACCATTTTTCTAGTTTCCACATACATGTGTTAATATACGATATTTGTTTTTCTCTTTCTGACTTACTTCACTCTGTATGACAGTCTTTAGATCCATCCACGTCTCAACTGATGACTCAATTTTGTTCCTTTTTATGGCTGAGTAATATTCCATTGTATGTATGTACCACATCCTCTTAATCCATTCATCTTTCGATGGGCATTTAGGTTAGTTCCATGACCTGGCTATTGTAAATAGTGCTGCAGTGAACATTGGGGTGCATGTGTCTTTTTGAATTATGGTTTTCTCTGGGTATATGCCCAGTAGTGGAATTGCTGGGTCATATGGTAATTCTATTTTTAGTTTTTTTAAGGAACCTCCATACTGTTCTCCATAGTGGCTGTATCAATTTACATTCCCACCAACAGTGCAAGAGTGTTCCCTTTTCTCCACACCCTCTCCAGCATTTGTTGTTTGTAGATTTTCTGATGCTGCCCATTCTAACCGGTGTGAGGTGATACCTCACTGTAGTTTTGATTTGCATTTCTCTAATAATTAGTGATGTTGGGCATCTTTTCATGTGCCTCTTGGCCATCTGTATGTCTTCTTTGGAGAAATGTCTATTTAGGTCTTCTGCCCATTTTTGGATTGGGTTGTTTAATATTGAGCTGCATGAGCTTGTTTTACTCTTTTTGATGTAATTGTAAATGGTATGTTCACTTAATTTCTCTTTCTGATAGTTCATTGTTAATATTCATTGCCTAATTGCTCTGGCTAGGTCTTCAAGTACTATGTTGAATAAAGTGGCGAAGAGTACACATCCTTATCTTGTTCCTGATCTTAGAGGAACAGCTTTCAGCTTCTCACTGTTGAGAATGATGGTACCTGTGGGCTTGTCTGTCATATGTAGCTTTTATTATGTTGTGGCACATTCCCTCTATACTCAGTTTGTCGAGAGTTTTTTTTATCATGAAAGGATGTGGAATTGTGTCATCTAATGTGACAGTCATGTTATTTTTATCCTTCATTTTGTTAAGGTAGTGTTTTGCATTGATTGACCTGCCCATTTTGAACCATCCTTGCATCCCTAGACTAAATCTCATTTGATCATGGTGTGTGATCTTTTTAAAGTCCTCTTGAATTCTGTTTGCTAATGTTTTGTTGAGGATTTTTGCATCTATGTTCATCAAGCGTATTGACCTGTAATTTTCTTACAGTGTCTTTGTCTGATTTGTGTCTTGGGTTAATGCTAGACTTATAAAATGAGTTTGGAAGTGTTCCCTCCTCTTCTATTTTTTAGAGGAATTTGAGAAGAATTGGAGTTAACTCTTTAAATGTTTAGTAGAATTCACCAGTGAATCCGTCTGATCTTTTTTTTGTTGGGAGATTTCTGATTACTGATTCAGTCTCCTTACTAGTAATTGGTATCTCCAAATTTTCTATTTCTTCATGATCCAGTCTTGGAAGGTTGTATGTTTCTAGGAATTTATCCATTTCTGCTAGGTTGTCCAGTCTGTTGGCATTTAATTGTTCACTGCCATCTCTTATGATCCTGTGTATTTGTGTGGTGTCAGTTGTAATGTCTCCTCTTTCATTTATAATTCTTGAGTCCTCTCTTTTTTTTGGCTTGTCAGTTTTGTTTTTAAAAACCAGTTCTTAGTTTCATTGGTCTTTTCTATTGTCTTTTTAGTTTCTATTTCATTTATTTGCACTCTGATCTTTATTTTCTTCCTTTTGCTAACTTTGGGCTTAGTTCTTTTTCTAGTTCCTTGAGGTGTAAAGTTAGGTTGGGTATTTGACATCTTTCTCGTTTCTTAATGTAGACGTTTATTGCTCTGAACTGCCCTACTAGAATTGCTTTTGCTGCATCCCATAAGTTTTGGTATATTGTGTTTCCATTTTCATTTGTCTCAAGAAGCTTTTTGATTTCTCTTGCTTTATTTTTCAATCCATATGTTGTTCAGGAGCATGTTGTTTAATTTTCATGTATTTTTGAATTTTCCAGTTTTCTTCTCATAATCCATTTTTAGTGTCATACCATCGTAGTTGGAAAAGATGCTTGGTATATGATTTCAGTCCTCTTAAATTGGTTAAGACTTGTGTTGTGGCCTAACATATGACCTGTTCTAGAGACTATTTCACGTATGCTTGAGAAGAATGTGTATTTTGCTCCTGTTGGATGGAATGTTCTCTAAATATCTATTAAGTCCATTTGGTCCAACATGTTATTTCATCCAGTGTTTCCTTACTGACTTTCTGTCTGGATTATGTATCCATTGTTGAAAGTGGGGTATTGAAGCCCCCTATTGTTATTGTATTGCGATCCAATTCTCCCTTCAGGTCTGTGTGTGTGTATATATATATATATATGTGTGTGTGTGTATATATATGTATGTATGTAGTTAATATATATATAATACATGTTTTTTGGCTGCACCATGCGGCTTATGGGATCTTAGGACCCCAACCAGGTACGGAACCTGGGCCTTCAGCAGTGGAAGCACCACGTCCTAACCATTGGACCACCAGGGAATTCCCTAATCTGTTGATATTTGCTTTATATATTTAGGTGCTCTTATGTTGGGTACATAAATATTTACAAATGTTATATTCTTTTGGTGAACTGACCTCTATATCATTACATAATGACCTTCTTTGTCTATTGTTACAGTCTTTGGCTTAAAGTCTACTTTATCCAATAAAAGTATAGCTACCTCTGCTTTCCTTTGGCTTCTATTTGCATGGAATATTTTTTTCCCTCCCTTCACTTCTTAATTTTATTTTTTAATATTTATTTATTTGGCTGCACCGGGTCTTAGTTGTGGCACACGGGATCTTCATTGCTGTGTGCGGGATCTTTGTTGTGGCATGAGGGATCTTTAGTTGCAGCATATCGGATCTAGTTCCCTGACCAGGGATCGAACCCAGGCCCCCTGCATTGAGAGCATGGAGTCTTAACCACTGGACCACCAGGGAAGTCCCTACCTCCCTTCCCTTTTAAAAAAAATTTTTCAGTATTACTGCATTTTTTTTTTTTTTTGGTCTCATTTATGGATGTTCCTTTGTTGTGGCGGCAGCGAGGGGAGAAAAGGGAAACTTTCTTCATGCATGCACAAAGGGTGTGATATTGACTGAAGATGATGGCGAAAATTTCTCAATGTACTTGCACTGGCTGAGGCTGGCCTACGGTGAAACTTGGAAACGAATTCCAGTCCCCGGAACCAGCCAAGCATGGGCCAGGACGCATGTTGGGGAGGGAGGAATCTGCCCCCTCCCTGGCAGTCAGACCCTGCCAAGGGACATTGGAAAAAAATATTTCCAGGGCGCCAGTCCACAGTCTGCGGCCCTGAGCGGAGAAATGTGCACCGTGAGGATCGGGTCCGGCCACGAGCATCCGCCCTGCCATCCCAATGCGTCCTGCTCACTCAACTGCTGGTTGTCTCTTCCCTTTACTTTCAATCTGCTTTGTCCTTAAAGCTAAAGTGAGTCTCTTTTGGGCAGCATATTTGTGGCTCATGGTTTTTTTTTATCCATTCAGCCAGTGTCTTTTTTTTTTTAATTGAAGTAGAGTTAATTTACAATGTTGTGTTAGTTTCAAGTGTACAGAAAAGTGATTCATTTCACTCTGTGTTTTTTAATCTGAGAACTGAGTCTGTTTACATTTAAAGTAATTATGGATAGGTATGGACTTACTTTTGCCATTTTATTGTTTTCTGATTGTTTTGTAATTCCTTTGTTTTTTCCTCTCTCGTTTTCTTCCTTTGTGATTTGATGATGTTCTGTAGTGTTATGCTTAGATTTATTTTGTGTATCTGTTATAGGTTTTTGCTTTGTGGTTACCCTGGGAATTACATAAAACATATTTATAACAGTCTATTTTAAGCTGATAACTTAATTTTGAACATATACAAAAGCTCTACATTTATACACTCCCTCCATTTTGTTTTTGATGTCAGAATTTATATCTTTCTTACATCATGTATCCATTAACAAATTATTATATAGTTATTTTCAACCCTTTTGTCTTTTAACCTTAATGCTAGAGTTACAAGTGATTTACCCACCACTATAACAACATTAGAGTATTTTGAATTTAACTATATATTTACCTTTACCAGTGAGTTTTATATCAATACTTTGATATGTTTTCCCATCACTAATTAGCATCTTTTCATTTTAGCTTGAAGAACTTCCTTTAACATTTCTTGTAAGACTGCTCTGGTGGTGATGAACTCCCTTCAGCCTTTGCTTGTCTGGAAAACTCTCTCTCTTTCAGTTGTGAAGCACAGCTTTGCTGGGTATAGTATCCTTGATTGGAAATTTTTCTCTTTGAGCAGTTTGAATATGTCATTTCATTCTCTTCTGGCCTGCACAGTTGCTGCTGATAGTCTTATGAGTATTCCCTTACATGTAACAAGTTGTTTTTCTCTTGCTGTTTTTCAGATTCTTGTCTTTAGCTTTTGACAATTCAAAATTAATGTGTCTCTGTGTGTGTCTCTTTGGATTCATCTTTTTTTGAACTCTCTGGACTTTGCGGATCTGGATGTTTCTTTCCCCATGTTAGGGAAGTTTTCAGCCATTATTTCTTTCAATAAACTTCCTGCCCCTTTCTCATCTCCGTCATTGACCTCTATAATGTGTATAATTGGCTCACTTGATGGTGTCCTGTAAGTCCCTTAAGTTATCTTCGTTCTTTTTCATTCTTTTTTCTATTTGCTCCTCTGACTGGATAAATGCCAGTGACCTGTCTCCAAGTTTGCTTATCCTTTGGTTTAATCTAGTCTGCCGTTGAGGCCCTCTGTTGAATTTTTCAGTAATTGTATTCTTCAGCCATGTGATGTGTTTGGTGCTTTTAGGTATTTGTTGAAATTCTCACTTTGTTCATGCATTGTTCTCCCGACCTCGGTGAGCATCTGTATGACTGTTACTTTGAACTCTCAGGTAAGTCGCTTATTTCCATTTCATTAAGGTCTGTTTCTGGAGTTTTATCTTGATCTTTTGTTTGGAATATAGTCCATTGTTTCTTCATTTTCCTTGACTGTCTGTGCATTAGATAAAACAGCCACCTCTCCCAGGCTTGACAGAGTGGTCTCATGCAGGAGATGAACTTTATTGATCAGCCCAGCCCAAGCTTTTGGTTGCATCTCAAACCTTTGTAACAATCCAAGCTGCCTTCTTTGTTCTTGGTGCTTCTTGGTAGTTGAGGGTGTGTTAAGACTGGTCAGTGTCCCAGTGGGGAGGATCACAGTCAGCACCTAGATGCAGGTTGATTGGAAGCTGAACCCTCAGATGGCAGCTGGGGAAGTGTGTAGTTAGGCCCTTTTGGCGTAATCTGGGAGATAGGGGTTTTTGCCTGCTCCCTCCGCACTTGGCCTGGGTGTATAGCTGCAGGGGGTGCTCCTGTGCCTGTTAAGAAGTGTTGCTTTGTTTGCTACAGTCCTGTAGGACTTGTAAATGCAAGCCCTATTGGGCATCAGAGCCAGACAATCTGGGTATCTGTCCCTCGGGCGGCAGCTGCTGAAGCTGGAGCACAGCTGTGTGTACCAGCTCCTTCCTGGGAGATACTGGTGATTTGGAGCAGGCTAGAGGGGGTAGGCGGAGGAGGTGTCCAGTGGCTTTCTTGGTCTCTGGGGAGGATGGCAGTCAGCCTCTAGATGTGTGCTAAATAAGCCTGGCTGTCAGGCAACAGCTTTTAATACCTGCAAATAGACCCTTTTTAGGGAAAGACTAGGAGTTGGTGAGTCCTCTAGAGCTGGCTAAGAACTCTGTTATAGTCTTGTGGGTTTCTTGGACACAAGTCCCAAAACTAGGTGTTTGGCGGGGGGGTGGGGCATTTCTTAGGTGGAAGTCTTAAAAGTTGGGGTGCTGGGGTGCTAGATGTGGGGTCCAAACCCTTTGCTCTTCAGGGAGCACTTTGGAGTTGGGGGTGCCCACCTGAGTGTATGGTGGGTGGTGTGCCAGAGTTAGGGTTTATGGTGAGAGTATGTCTGAGCCTTTCCTGCCTGTTTTGATGTGGGTATTTTCTTGTTTGCTAGATGTGTAAGAGTAGCTCAGCTAGTTTTCTTTCTTTCTTTCAGAAAAACTTGCTCTGTGTGCGGTGGTATATTCGGTGTGTCCATGGGAGGAGGGGGAGTTCAGCAGCCTCCTAGGTCACTGTCTTAGACCTAAACCCTCAGATAACTTTTTTTTTTTTTAATGTATTTATTTTTGGCTGCATTGGGTCTTCGTTGCTGCCGGCAGGTTTTCTCTAGTTGTGGCGAGCAGGGGCTACTCTTCTTTGTGGCCTGTGGGCTTGTCATTGTGGTGGCTTCTCTTGTTGTGGAGCACGGGCTCTAGGTGCACGGGCTTCAGTAGTTGTGGCTCACGGGCTCTAGAGCGCAGGCTCAGTAGTTGTGGCTCATGGGCTTAGTTGCTCCGCGGCATGTGGGATCTTCCCGGACCAGGGCTCAAACGTGTGTCCCCTGCATTGGCAGGCGGATTCTTAACCACTGCGCCACCAGGGAAGCCCTTCTCAGATAACTTTTTAACACTTTCTAGTATTACTCACTTTTCCCCCCAGCTTATATTTTCAAAGCCCTTGTCTAAATAATTTATTGTTTTCTTTCAGTTTTCTAGCTTGGGGTTTCGTAGCTTCATTTTGTTTTTCTGTCAGTCAACTTAAATTCTAAGTAGTAGTATTTTTTTTTTTTTAATTTTTATTAGAGCATAGTTGATTTACAATGTTGTTAGTTTCAGGTATACAGCAAAGTGAATCAGTTATACATATACATATATCCACTGGTTTTTTTTCTTTTAGATTCTTTTCCCAGATAGGCCATTACAGAGTATTGAGTAGAGTTCCCTGTGCTATACAGTAGGTCCTTATTAGTTACCTATTTTATGTATAGTAGTGTGTATCTGTTAATCCCAAGCTCCTAATTTATCCCTCCCCCCAACCTTTCCCCTTAGAAGACAAACTTACAGTCACCAATCTCTGTGACTCTACTTCTGTTTCGTAAATAAGTTCATTGGTACCCTTTGTTTTTAGATTCCACATATAAGCCTAAGTAGTCATCTTAACACTCCATATGAGGTTAGAGTCTGTTTAAAGAAAGGTAAGTCATCTCTTTATGTAGCATTTCAGATGGCTGTATCATCTCGGATGCCTGTGAATACAGCTTTTGAAATGGGAGCCACTCCCCTGCAGGCTGCCTGCTCCTGCCTCTGCAAGACCCCCTGAACGGAGTCTGTTTAAGTCTTCCCCAGGTAGGTACGATAACGTTTAAATATCAAAACAGGAAGATTGAGGGGCAGTTTAGACAAAGAACGTTCTTTGCCAAACCTGACTGACCTCTATTTGTATTTTTCTTTCCTTAAAACTTTCTGTAGTTTTACTCATCCTAATACGCATTTTGAAAACTTACCTTAAATCTGTAATTTTTCACAAACTCCCAAGAATAAATTAGCACTAGCTGGCAAAAGCTGACACCATTTAGGAAAAGATAAGTAATAACAAAGCGGATCGCCTCTTTTAAATCTTAATACAGGCAGGCCTCATTTTATTGTGCTTTGCTTTGTTGCGTGTCACAGATACTATGATTTTTACAAATTGAAGGTCTGTGGCAAGCCTGTGTCGAGCAAATCTGTTGGTGCTAATTTTCCAACGGGCATTTGCTCACATTGTGTATCTGTGTCACATTTTGGTAAGTCTAACAATATTTCAAACCCTCCACTAGCAAAAAGATTTTACCACTCGCTGAAGTCTCAGATGATGGATAGCATTTTCGGCAATGAAGTCTCTTTTAATTAAGGTATGTATATTGTTTTTTGAGACATAATGTTACGCACATGCTAATAGACTACACAGTATAGTGTAAACCTCACTTTTATATGCACTGGGAAACCAAAAAATTCATGTTACTCTGTGATAGTCGCTGTATTGCAGTGGTCTGGAACTGAACCCAGAGCGTCTGAGGTTTGCCTGGATTAGGACTATAATAGTATTAGAAAGCCCTAAAAGGACTTTTTTCAAAACTGTTATTGTGGAAACTTCGGTCGTCACTTTTTAATGAACTTAAAGTATTTTGCTTGTTGGTGTTTACATGAGTAGGTCTCTCCTACATAATTCTGACTTGATTTTCATTTCTGAAACATCAAGTTGCACAAGGTATAACTAGAGAAATGGAAAAGTCTCTACTTCACCCTCTGGGGGTTGCTATATTTTGTGGCAGGATTGCTGTCAGTAATTAAGATAGTGCATGTGATCTTCTGTAACTTCATAACTGCACACAATGCCCCATAAACAGAAGGTATTAAGCAGTGTGCCCAACAGCGTACTGCTTGGGCTCCTGATGGTTCTCCTGCTGAGCGTGAATGAAGGGCGATGAGCCGGAGGCAGCCCCTCAGTTAGAAACGTCAGTGTGTCAATAGTGACAAAAGCCGGAGCCCCTCAGTTAGAAACGTCAGTGTGTCAGTAGTGACAAAAGCCGGTCGTTACTAAGAAAGGTCAGCTGCAAAAAGTCCAAATGACAGGTAAGTAAGTAAAGAGATGATAAACTGAAATACTAAGTAAGAAATTTAGCTCTGTTGCTTTAGCGAATGGCTGTTTGACCTAAATAGTTGTTCTCTCAGTAGAGTTTTTTAATTGAAGAAGTACAGTTGATCTACAGTGCTGTGTTTCAGGTGTACAGCAAACTGATTTAGTTATACATATCTATCTATGTATATGTACTCTTCTTCAGACTCTTTCCCCTTACAGTTTATTACAAAATAGTGAGTAGAGTTCCCTGTGCTGTCCACAGGAGGACCCTGCTGTTGAGTAGACGTCTATATCTTGGGTTTGCAAAACAGCCAGTGGGACACGGACCTTTATGAAGGTTCCTCATTGTTTCCACTTTCGCCAAACTTACTTACTTAAAGCTTGGTGTTAATCCCATAACCAAGTAGGACGCTAGTCAGAAAAATTATATACTAACTAACTAAAGTGTTAGTGGCACTGAATGTAAAATACAGCCCAGTTGGGTTACGGTGGTTTCTCCAATTGCTCTTGCTTTAAAAGAGGTTTCCGTCAGAAATGAAGCATGTAGCAGTTAGAAACTTGATCTCCATTACAAAGGTGGAATCTTGATTATGCACACTGTTTAAAAATGACACCATACCGAGGACAGAGGAGGACAGTATTTATGTATGGTAAAAAGGCAAGTGAACGAAGCTATAATTTTTATTTCATTTCTCTTAATACATCCACAGCTATTGCCACCTAAATAGATCTTTAAAATAAGCATACACAAGTACTGACTATTATCTACAAATATTTATTGTAACACTTGAATAGAACTACAGGAAGCCCTTGGCACTGATAGAAAATATTGATTCACTGTTAGGTTACAAAAATGTATACATAGCAAAATTTAATGCTCTTTACATAAAAAATATTAGACTACTTAAACAAAACTTTCAAAAATTCCTGGTAATGGCTACCAGAATTAGAAAAGTAAAATTAGGCTTTAGACACTGCCTCTTCTAGAACACTGGACTCAAAACAGCACCTCCACTGCTGGAAAGAATATTTAAGTCTGTCATGCAACAGGAAAACAAAACAAAACACCAAGCTATTCTGGAACAACTGTTCTACACAGAAGAGAATGTCTCCCCATAAAAAAGAAAAAAAAAAAAAAGTTAAGATCCCAATAGGCATTTTTTTAGGCATTAACACCACCAACAGAAAGAATCCAAATGAACTATTATACTTGATGTTCAATTTTAATAGCATCTGCTAAAGGTATATGCTTCCTTTCATTTTAACACATTTCTGCACATGGATATGTTTTAAAAATCCAGGAAACAGCCAAACCACAAGTTAATTCTTAACATGAATATACATAGTTAACCCTATATTATGCAGCCCCCTTTAAAAAGCACTGATGCACCCAACAGTTATATGTATCATTTCATAAAGAACAACACAAAGTTTACCATCACTAATACTCGATACCTATAGTCACTTAATGTTCTGAAACACAATGATTTAGAAGGCAAGTTTCTTTCGAAGATGGCTTAAAACGCAAGCAGTTGGTTTTTGTTGTTGTTGTTGTTTTTGTGGGGTTTTTTTGGTTTTGTTTTTTGCTGAACATTGAACTTTATTATTCCAGGAAACTAAGATTTAGATAAGAAAAAGTGAAATAAATACCAACCCTAATTGAAATTACTTCAGTATTCAAGTCTATAAAAGTAGGAGGTCTGTGGTCTGTTGGTAATTCGGTTTTAGATAGTCGGTATGAAACTGTAAACTCGCTATTCAGGCCATGTAAAAACGGTTTTGAGTGGTGGTCATTTTAATAAGGTAACACTTCTCCATTAAGAAAAACATTTGCGTTACAAAATTCTATGAAGGATTTGGGGTTGCCTGGTGTAAGTTCTTAGAAATTTAAAGCAAATAAATACTCATTAAGGCAGAGCTGACATTTCTCAAGAAGAATGAGGACAACTGGGTCACTTTATTAAAATGAAATCTGTTATAAAATTGATTCTGGAAAGTTTGTCAGTTGAAATCCAGCTTCTTCCATGGTCGGTGTAGCAGAATTAATTATTATAATGGGCTCATTTTAACATTCTTGGGAAAAGAAGATTTCTGATTGGATCAGGAAATTAATATGTCCCGCAGGCGGGGAGGTCAGCTATTTTTTAAAAAAAAGGTCAATTGTAAGAATCACTTTATCTTTGAGCCCCAGCTTCATAAATGTCAGCTGTCTGTCAGAAATGGAACTTCACGTCAATTCCACTTTACCTCCTATTTTAGATACACTGATCTGAGAACGGATGGCCTAAGTGAATCTGTGGTCACACCCCCTGATGCTGGTATGGCATGGTCCCTATCAAGATGATAGACAGATAGATAGATAGATAGATAGATAGATAGGCTGTGAGAATACATCATACCCCTGTCTGGCTTGGTAGGATTGTGAACATGCCAGAGATTTTCAAACGGATGAACACTCATTTTGTCAAAGTGTTGCCTTTTAAAATGGCTCCCATGAAACCTCCGATATCTGTTCTAAAGAAAAAAGATTTACCTACTGGAAGGTTTTCCTAGAAATACATCCCAGCAGCTTGAGACAGACAGTGAAGTGTTTTTGTTTGGACTTCTACATGAGTTTGTTTGGTGGGGTACACATCTGTACTGCAGAGCAGCTGTCTGATGACTTGTCAGAGCTGTAAATTCGTCGGCTGAGACCCTCTGGCAAACATTTATGTGTAAGAATTGAGTTGTTCTTTTGACCGAGACTGGATATCTTGCAGTTCCTGTTCTTCCTTTGCTTTGATATCCTGGTAAGCCTGCATTTTGCTTGCATCCTTTAAGTAAGCCCAGTTAGAAGACAGTATCATGAGGAAGTGGATCTGGAAAAGAAGGGTGAGCATGATGGCTAGTGAGCATGGGCGAAGGCAAAGCGAGCTGCGAGGTAGATTAGACGCTCTGTACTGGAAAAAGGGAGAGGCGGTTATTCCGTATTAATACTCCTTCTGCTCTCAGAGGCGTCGGAGGCTGAGCGCATGCTCTGCTAAGACGCTTCATGTTAAGAGGCTGAAGGAAAGTTAGTACACACACAAACATAATGAGCTGGGAAAAAATGGCCAAAGTTACTGTTAAGAAAAGGCAAAAGTGAAATACGACAGGGTGCTTTTTAACCATTTTGAGGGGAACGTTAAGGCAGAAATTCAGAAACACGCTGTGTGGTTATTTTAGGATCAGTGTTGTGCAAAGACCTTGCTTTCCTAGCTATCTGTGGATAAAAATAATTCCCCCAAAGGCCTGAAAGTGTGAACGATGTTTATTTTGAGTAAATAATAATATAAAACTACATATTATTTAACATGTAAAAATGAAGAACTATAAGCAAAGCATGCAGTCTCTGTGTTAACACATTGTTGGTGGTGAAACTACAGTTTTCACTTCGTACCTGCCATGATTTCATTTCACAAAACGTCAGCATCTTTAGTACCATTCTTGACAGTTGATGTGGCAGACACTTCTTCCTTTCCCACTTATTTTCCTCATCTTTCCCGCAACACCTACATCTCAAGTTCCTTATATTATTTCCTTCTCGACATATTTGAGACTTTCCGATCCAAGCACAATTACTCTCCCCATTAAAATCTTACGTGCAGTTTGAGAAGTGGCTATGAGGAATCAGTTACTACTCACCCAAACCCAACACTTTGAGGTTATCAGTCAATTCTGGGGGCTCTGAAAGGAATGATGGTGTTGTGTGAAAATGAAACTACATATAAATCCTCTTTTCAGAGATAACAAATGGGCTCTTTTTCTTCAAGTTTTCGTCGGCTTATTTGAGGGGCATTTATTTGGTAGTGAGCCCTGTAATCGTAAAGAAACTGTTGTAATCAAATTTAAAATAATGTTGTAATCAAACTCAGGCTCTATTTGTAAAATATTTTCCAGGGTCTGACAAGATCAAGTCCAGATGAAAACGGTTCTCCTCCATTTCATCTTCAGCGCTTGTTTTCATCACTGAAATTGGTTATCAAACAAGCAAAAATAACGGAAAATGCAGGTATTCCAAAGTTTTAATACTTAAACTTTGAGCAGTAGTACCTCTCAGTTCAGTTTTGCAGTGGCTGCTCACCCATGTCAGTCAGTACATAACTGAATCCTTTCCAAAAGGTGGAAATAGCCAGATCTCATTATTTTGTAGTTCATGTACGGTAAGTCATTTCACTAATCTACCATGCACAATGAGTTGACTAAAGCGATTTACAAATTACTATAACAAAACTGCAGAAACCTAGGCTCTGCTTTAGTCTGGGGGTCAGTGATACTTCATGCTACCAAGTATAGCTCTCTAAAGCTCGTTATTGGCCTTATGCAATTTAGAACTTAGTGCAGCAATCTTCCCGACTCTTAAACTTCAAAACCGCATAGTTATATGTAGTAGCCATCATGTAGATCAGCTGGTGGAAGAGAACAGAACAGAACAGGACAGTAAGATACAGGCAATGAGGGCCGGCGCCCCGACGCTTCTAAACTCGGGTGGGATGAGCGCCAGCTCAGAGCCTACGGTGTGTTTCTTTTTTTCCCATTTATTTATACTCGCAAGAGAAGATTTTTTCAGAGCTGGCACACACAAAAGTTCATATTTGGCATTTCACGTATAAGTAAGTCAGTCCTCTGCTCTCCCCTCAATATGTTTATGAAAAAGACTGGATGTATTTAAAAAAATAACAAACAGAGAGAGCTGGGTGAGCAGCGTGAGAAAGATGAGGGTAAGAGCCCTGTTTCCCTTCGTTCTTTCCCACACTGCCCACTCAGCAGCTCTGCCTGCCTGTTGCTCAGCGAAGAGAACAGGTCAGCCCCACCCCTGTGAGGTAGCAGGTGGTTCTTTCCCGGATTGGAATGGGAAGGGATGACGTCAAGGTTGGAAAAACTGGGAAGGACTCATTTCCGAGCACGGGAGATTTCCCCCCTCCTCTCTACGAGTCTTAGATTTCTTGACACCACAAGCCCAGCCCTCTCAAGTGTTATACACACACAAACATACACCTGTGTGGTTGCAGCCTCCCTATTTGTGAATTTGCCTTCGTGCTAAAACTTCTCTGTAACTCCCAGGTCAGGACTCACTCATGGCACTGCCACGGCCATTCGGACATGCAGAGTGGGGGGAAAGCTGAGGCAACCAAGGCACCACTCTGCCTTCTTGTGGCAACTCTCAGGCTGTAACCAAGCGTCCTTTTCAGAATCTATTTGGTGCCATGTAGTTTGCATTTCTGTGGCTTCGCTCTTTACACGTTCCCTCACTGGCGGGCCGAAGGGCTGTCTAGTGTCCCTAAGTGCAGGAAGGCTGCGAGGGGCCTTACGGAGAAAACACGTGTGTTAAAAAACTTCATTCAGCTTTGCGTGTCAGTGCTGTTCATGAATCGGCAATATACCCTCAATAAGATGGCTTTAACCAGAAGCAAACTGATTCTTTCCACAGAATCCAAACTGCATCACCTACCGTGGATGCCAAGTCCACCACCTCGTACTTCCTGCAATCTAGACATGGGGTAAGTTTACACAGGGGAAACTGAACCAAGGTCGAGTCCCCGGCTTGTTGGCTGGAAGGCAAATCTGTTACTATAGTGACTGCAGGGGAGGGGGGGACTGCACTGGGCCCGTCCTGGGGCCTGTACTCACCAAGGCAATGACGGTGGCGCCAGCTCCGGCACAGGCCACGATGAACAGGTGATAGGACATGTAGAACTAGGAAAGAACAGGGCACCAACGTTAGCATTTGATGTGGAAGGAAATGGCCTCCACCGGTCCGGGCGCAGCTCCCTCTTTCTCCTCTAGGGCTGGGCACCTGCTGGAATCACCTGCGGCCCAGGCTGGACCCCCAGACCAGTTACATCGGAGTAGCAGGGGCTGGGCCCCGGCGTCAGGATAGGATAACTGCTCCAGCGTGCCTGCGCCCCGAGCCTGGACAGACACGGCGAGCAGCCAGGTAGGCGGGCGCTGCTGACCTCGGTCGCTCGCGGCTTCCAAAAGCACGTCAGGATTCTCTCGAATATGCAAGCTTCTGCACGTGCATTGGAGAATTTGCTTTTGTGAACAAACAGCTATAAACCACTGCCTAAAGACTATTCTAGGGCAGAGAGATTTTAAACCCTAGTGTGTCAGGACTTATGGCCAATTAAGGATGAACAAGAAACAGCAGCAACTCCGTCTGGAAACGTGAGCCCAAGTGCCAATGTATAAAAATTTGCTTGTATACAAATTCAGGGCCGTCTTCTCTATGACAATTTGCCTTGGTTCTGTGACAGGTGTCCTACTTTGAAAAGCTATCTGAAGGTGAGAGAGAAGAGTCTGCATGTATGTTCAGATCTGCAGGGCTGGGGTCACTCTCGAATTACTGCCGAGAGAGGAGGAGAAAGCGCTCTGCTGGCGCAGGCTCCTCGCTCAGCGGGCTGGGCCAGGGCCACGTTCTAGGTCAAGAACGGAGGCAGAGCGCCCGCTCTCTGTCCCTAGGAGAAGCCCTTCGCTCAGCCTCTGCTGCCCCGCGGTCAGGTAGGAGCCCGTGCAGGGGGCGGGGCTTACCTCACTGGTGTTGCAGATGTTCTCCAGGGCCGAGCCACACATTCTTCCTGGGAAAGCATTCCAAGGGATGATACCTGGGAAGCGAATCCCACCAGAAGCTTAGGGATTAGTACCGAGTCCAGCGCCCCTGCTCTCAGCGGGCCCCACCTCTTTCAGTGGCAGTTACAACACAATGACCGGCCACGTTCTTCAACAACCGATGTACCTGCTCCCTGTAGAACAAGCTCTTGGGAATAAAAAGTCCTATTTGGACAACAGGGCAAGAGCAAAGTCAACTAACTAGTCCATAAGGGAATTAGACAACTCAATTTTTTTCCCTACGAATTCTGCTTTGGTTAGTTGAGCTGATAGTCCTGAGCTCTAGTTCAACAGCTGCAGGACAACCCCCCTCACAGGCACTTCCTCCTCCTGAGGCCAAACAAGATCATCTCCCCCGGAATTTCATGGTCTGCGGCCTTACCCCTCAAGCTCTATTGTCGGTGGTCTGCCCCAAGATCCGTTCTGAAACGGGGAGGCTGTGCTCAGAAAGGTTCACGGCAATTCGACAGAGTGGTTATGTTCTAGAGTTTGGGTTTCCACGTTGTATGAATGTCTTTGCTTTTTCTATTCATTTTTGTTGTGTTTTACAAGTATCTCGGAAAGGCTTCTGGACTGAAGCTCCAATTGGAAACTTGGAAAACCACTGTCCTTCCGCACAGAGCGCGCAGCCCGTGGTGTCTCTCACTGTACCCAGCTCACCTCTGCAGGCACCTCGTCCGTTCGGCGGCTGCTCTTTCTGCCGTGAAGGCCTAGGTGTGTGCTTAAATATGACATGGGTCAAGTTCTCATTCTCCCAGGAGGTAAGGAAGGAGGATTTTAAAAATATACTCCTTATTCTTTCCATCTTTGCTGTGGACCAAACAGTAGGTCTTTTTGCTTCAGAGGAATGGGAAACAAAACCACTGGTTTCAAATACAGAAAATTTTAGAAAATGATTACTGATGACCAAACATTTGTAGAGAATATTTAAGAAGAGGGAAAATGATACATGCATCTAGATATTCACTTACAAATAGTTTAGAAATCAACTTTAGTCTCTGTTTTCAATCCATCCTAAAGAACAGCGTGGGTGAGCCTTTGGCTCTATCAGAAGAGATTAGTCCCATGGGCAATTTTAGGTGAGTTTCATATTATGGTTCAAGGTAAGATGCTGAGGAGAAGCCAGATAGGCAAAATAAGAAGCAAAAAAGCTCTGAAAGAACAATGATTTCCTCTTCACTTCTAATGAAAACTCTTCTTTTCCTCCTAGTTGTTTCTGCCAAGAACAGGATTTCCTACCATCCTGGCCAGAAGCACTACTGAAACTGCCTTCTCTCCCTCAACAGGGGAAGTCGGGTCTACAGTGCTGGACAGGAGGTGCCCTGGCCCCTTCTGTGGCTTGTCAAAACGAACCGACCTTAGCTGCCGAGGGTAAGGACCCACTCATTAGAATATATGTGTGAACAGGTTTTTTTTTCCCAACAGCTGGCTTTGCTAGAGTACCTTCTGATGACTTTAAAATACACCTGGGTTTTATGTTTTGTTTTTCAATATTAAAGCAATATGGTCATTTAAAAAAGACCTGATTTAAAGAGGTGAATGTGCAGAGTAGCTGGATTATACAGTGCATGCAATATTCTGGGTGGAAAATTGGATGGTACAAAACCGAAAAGAAGTTGAAGGAAAAATATATACTCTTTTTAGAGTGGATATCCACACATCTTTTTTGATTGAACTGCATTCTAAAAAAAGTTTCTTTTACTGTACACTGAACTAGCAAATGTAACAGTTTTGAATGACCCTTTTTAGGAACTAAGAGCCTAACTGATGTTTCCATCCAGAAAATGGAGCACACTGAGTGGAAGAGTATAATAATAAATAAACTCTTCCAATAGAATGGATGAAACCCAGCTGGATGCTTAGACGCCCATGTAATAATTAAGGCCCAGACACACGCACAAGAGGATACCAGTGAATCGAGGAGATGAAAAGGAAGTACCGTATTGCCGGATGTCCACACAGATCTGCTCCACCCCGGCTGTCCCGTTGGTCTGGGGGGACTTGATGACTTCACAGGTTGACCATATGTTGTAGAACATAAACACGGGCACCGCAGAGAAACCAAACACGCCCAGCCAGGCCACTCCCAGCACATAGGTGAGGAAGACGAACTAGGCCGAAAAGGAGAAAGAATCGTCACCGACCAGGGCAAAGCACCTCCCCCGGGAGGGAGGAATGATGACGCATTTCCCAGCTGATACCGAACCTGTGGGACGCGGTCAGAGCACCACCTGGACCACGGCAGTGACAAAGGAAGTCTTGGAACTTTGCGGGTCCCTCTTTTAGCAAGGACATGAGTGGCCACGAGAGGATCTCCCTCGTCCAAGGTCACAGAGCCAGTTGGTGACAGGGCCTCCTCCTACACACCAGTGCTGCGCTTACCAGGGGACAGTGGCTGGAGGCTTTCGCAGGCCACTGAATTATAACTCCGTACCAGCTTCCCAAATTCCCTTTCTTTTACGTAAGAGATGGGCCGCAGAACAGCCATTGCTACAGGAAGCCCTTTCTCCAAAGGAACTTGGCTAGTTTCATGAGCCTGTGAAATTACTAAAAAGCATTAGATGCTTGCACCTTTACTACGTTTCCACTAGCCGTGAACACAAGCTTAGTGCACAGTGGACCTGATAAAATGCTCATTTCCCTCTAGTTTTTTGTTCTGTTGTGTTTCTCAGCTTTAAGATCCACAGCAGCAGTGGCTGCGGGCAGGGGCTTCATCGTGCTGGCCCACGTGCTGCCGTGGGCGATTTCACCAGGAACAGGAGCGTATTGCTTTCCTTTCTTCCTGACCTGCTTGGACTAGCGCTTTTCAAAGAGCTTTGAAAAGGCTGTTTCAAACACGCTGTGGGTCTGATATTTCCAGAACGCGCACCCACGCGGCGCCCCAACGCCATGCAGCCTCCTCGGCTCGCCCCCTCCTCGCGCGCTCAACCCCCGAGCAGCCAACCCCGGAGCCCGCCTCGCCCGCGGGCTTTGCCTCTGTCCCCTCTTCTCCGCTCTCGCTCACCACGCGCCACGAGTCTCGCGCTCGGTCCCCTCGTGCTCGCCTCTCCTCCCTCGCTCTGCCCTGGGCGCGGTCCTGTCACAGCCCGCCTGGCTTTCGAGTCCATGCCCAGCGCGGCGGCCGAGGCCTCTCCTGCTCTGGCCCCGGTCTGCTCGCCCAGCAGCATCCTTTCGCTCCTCTGGGCTCCAGCCTCCCCTGCCAGCCAGGCCGCAGCCCCTCTTCTCCGGGCTGCTCTGCTCAGGCTGGGTCCTCCTCCTCCTCCACGCCGGGAGCCGCGGGGCCCCGGTGATTCTGCCCGCCGCCCTCCCTGGGCCCCCCGGCCCTGGGCACACAGCTCTGCTGCCGCTCGCGGGACCTGAGGGCCTGCCAGGAGCAGCTGCCAGGGACGCGTCCAGCCTTAACCTCAATGCGCACGCGTCCCGGCCCCTTCATACCCGGGCTCCCATCCAGGCACAAAGACGTAACCACACTCTCTGTGCCTCCCTTAAGGAGGATTTGTAGGAACACTGGGCGCTCCGTGTCTTTTCAGACAGGCTCTGCGTCCGTACCTCGTGACAGCAGAGAGCTCGGTCGGTGCCCCCCGGGGGCCGCGGCCCCGCAGCGAGGGTGCCTATCCTCCTCCTCCCTTCCGTGCCTTCCTCGGCCAGCCTGGGCTTTCCGCCTCCGTGTGAGCGCGTCTCCCTCCACTCCCCAACTGTTTCGTCACATCTGACCACTGGCTCAACCGCCAGCCCCCTGCTCGGCCCAGGCGCTTACGAGCTCCACTTCAGCGTGCCCCAAATCAATCTCCATAAGCGCCCCTTTCCCACCTCTCCCTCCAGCCCTGACTTTCCTTCTGTGAAACGGCACTTTCTAACCCTGCCTCTTAATGAGCCCCTTTTAAGCGCTGTCCTCCTCTAGGCCAGAGGTCAGCAAACATTGCCCGCAAAAGGCCGGAGAGGGGACGGGTCAGGCTCCGCAGGCCACCTGCGGTCACAGACGCTCCTCAGCGCCGCTGTTACAGCGTGACCGCAGCCGCCGTGTCAACGAAGGGCTGTGGCAGAAACTCTATTATGGCCCTCAAACCTGGAATTGCGTGGAGTTGCGTGTGTCCTAAGGTATTATTCCTTTGTTGTTTTCCCCAGCTCATAGGTGGATAAAAAGAGGCGGCGGGCCAGCTCTGGAGCCTGCTTAACCCCCCTCTTTAGGCTCTAAACTTCTGGAGGACAGTCCCCAGCGAGGTGCTTAGTAGGAAACATGCTTGGTCACCACTGCCAGAGGGATTCTGACCATTCGTCATAGTATGGGCGAGTCTGCGTGGCCACAAACCACATTCAAAGATAAATGAAGGAGAGCGGTGAGACGATAGGAAAACTATCTCCTTTCATAGTGGGGACTTTATATTTGAAAAATCTTCAATACCCTTGTTATCTGGACGTTGATAAGAGAAATGCTTGATTTCATCCTACCAGCCATAGATTTTAATTTCTCCTCAACATGTTGAGGGTTTTTTCATATTCCTGACTCTAAGCTGGAACGAACGCTCCTTCTGTCATGGACTCTGCACGTACTCTCAGTTAGCTTTTACCAAACAAAGAAACACATGGAGGTGTGGCTCTGGCTGGGTAGCAGTCATCAGAGATTCGTACTCACCATCCCACTGATGCACCGGCCGCAGGCGGTTGTTTTAAACTCCCCGTGCAGCTCTTTCACTGCGCTCGTGGTGTAGAAGCCTTCTGCCAACAGAATGATCCCGTACAAGAAGAAAAAGGACGCAATTCCATAGATGACATACTGCATCAGTTGTATTCTAGGAAAAGAAGAAGGTGCAAGTGGTTAACAGACGTTTTTGGCCTCTGGGCGGGGGGGGGGGGGGGGGCCGTGAGGGTGACATCACTTGCCCTGCTGATGGCTTCGGTGGGCTCATGGGGCATTGCAGGCAGGCATCCCTGCCCAGCCCACCGCAACCTGAGCCTTTCTTCCAAGGTGAGCAACCTTCCCAGACAAGGGAGAAGTTTCCTTTGCACAGGGGCCCAGTTGGAATCTTTTAATACTTAGGAGATTACTTATAAATGCAGACATTGACGAGTTAAAGTCACTCCTCCAAGGATACACACACAGCCAGCATTTAAACGCTGGTCCAGTGGACGACATGTTCCTTCCACCATATCAAAGTGCCTCCCAACCAGGCCTAGTGCTTAATGTTATTCTGATAAAACCCCTAAGTAAGCACCGAGGGCTGCTTTAGGGAGTAACGTGGGCTAAACGCTTTCTGCACAGACATTCTCATTACCCAAATGATAATGTATCAAGTAGATACAAAAAGTTAAGATACAAAAAGTTAATTCACATCTAATTTTGTCCTATGAAAGCCAACAGCGATGCAGCTGACAACCTTTGGCCGCGGGCTGGAACCACCTGGTGAGCTTTACAGACAACAGCTAACTGCATCCTATCCCCAGAGGTCATGACTTAATTAGCCTGGGGTGAGACATGGACATGGGGATTTTTTTAAAAGATTGCTGGAAGTTTGAGAGCCACTCCTCAAGATTACCAGCTAACTAAACTAACACACCTTCCCCAGGCTCAGTCATGGTGAGTATTTCTTGGTCTGTTTTGTACACGTTTGCCACTCAACGAGCCCACTGTCCTGCTTCCTCCTCCTCATAGCCTCCCCCACTGCTGCTCATTTCTCTGGAATCATTTGCTGAACAGATAAAGTTCCCTAAGGACTCTTCCCACAGGATCCCGTCATTGTTCCATAAAAATTCACTCGTGCCTTTTTCAAAAGTTTCTTCCAGTCACAAGATACCTAAAGACTGTCAAACCCTGGTAGTCAGGGAAGGAAAAAGAAAACACTGAAGGGCAAGGGGAAAATATACGAAGGAACTAAATTCATTGCTGCCGAGCATGAACGGTTAGCGAATCCACGCGTGGGAGTTGTTGCGACTCCAGAGAATGATTCCAGAGCGGGAAGGCTGAGGCTGAACCCCTAAAACGCCCCCTCTTCTGAACTGGAGGACACCCGGGGAGTTTTCTTCTGCTTGAAGAATGAATGTCCAAGTCCTGTTCCTGTAGACTTAGAGTTGGGCCGTTTTCTGTGACAACACTAGAGGGCGCCCGCTACTTGGGAACCACGATAACTCCTGGTGGGAGGACTGGCAGTATTGCCACCGTGCCCCTCGGCCACTGTGTGCAGAGGGTCCTATGTGTGCACCCTGGTGCGATCCCACCCCAGGTCCCAAACACCCACTGCACTCTTGGCCCTTTTTCCTTCTCTCCCGGACCTCTTCCTATCTGCCTCCAGGGAGCGTGAATGAAAAGCATCTATTTTCTCCCAGGTGAGCGCACTGCAGTCTTCCTGTGAACCCGCCCGCGGTGGTGGCACTTTCAATACATCTTCAAAGGAAGCAGGTACTTACACTTCGCTCAGCAGGGCGTGGTCACTGGTGTTGGTGGAGAAGTGTTGCTCGAGGATCGCCACGGTGCCCGCGAGAGCCACGTGCCCACAGCCGCAGAACAAGGCGACCCCGGAGAAGCAGAGGATGGTGGCCACCAGGGAGGCGTAGGGGACTCCGCCCAGACACTTGATGCAGCATTCGAAGCAGCCTGGACCCAGAGGGGAGAAAACGCCGCTGTTAAGGGCAAGACGCCTTCCGCCTTTGTGAAGGCCACACATTAACAGAGAAGACTCGACTCGTCCATCTTCCCGCGCATGCTCTATGGATAATAGCTCAGCGTCCCAAGGACCAGAGGGGGAGCTGTGGTCATCTCCCATTCTGTGGGTGAGGACTCGGGGGCTCCAAGAGGAAATGTGTAGCTTAACTTGCTCGGGGTGAGTGGCAGAGCAGCCAACTGACAAATAGTTAGGGAGTAAGGCACAATTCTACAAGTTCTTGATGGACCCGGGGTCAGGGTTAGGGGCCCCCTGCTCAAGTGACAACGAGCAGCAGTCATCCCACTCGCAATGTCAAAAGGCCTGCAGTGAGGCTGCGGTTCTATGAAGAAAAGAGACCGTCAAGTTCCCCCCAACCTCAGCCTTCTGGGGTTTCGGGTACCCATTTCTCTTGTTTCTGCAGCAGCCATTGGCTTTCCCCGAGCCTTTGACCTCCTGGGCAGCCAGAAGAGTCAAATGCAGTAATTACGCTATTGCTGTGGTCAGAAAAATATCAAGGGAATCATTTTGGAAAGGTGGTGGGCATGTTGGTCCCTAGAAGTACCAAGTCACCCAGATCCGCTCAAGTGGGTCCACTCAAGTTTCATTCATGTCAATATCAGAAATTAGCTCAACTTTTAAATAAAAATGTTCCCCTGGGCCAGGCAGCACAAGCAATTTAATCACAGCCCCCCACCCCCACCCCGGCTTCCACCTGCCGCCCTCCAACACAAACGTTCAGAGCAAGAAAGAACCCCGAACTGGTGGGTGACATTTAACTACTTGAAGAGGGAAAAGGAACAGAGGAGGGGGGAAAAAAAAAAAGACAAAATGAGCATCCATGAAGTGAAATGAAGGAGAGAGCCCCAGTTCACGCTTCAATCTTGAGAGGAATAAGACTTTCATTCATTTTTAAAATCAACGTTGACTTGAGATGTCCATAAAGACCTCCCCGGGGGCAGTCAGGTGACATGTTCAGTTTGGAGACATTTACGTTTCAGTAGAGCAGTGCTGGCCTCGGGATAATGTCAGTACCTCTCGTGACCTCCCATCCCTGTTTACATTATCCAGACCCTTAAGTAAATGGCTTGTCGGGGAAATCGAACTCTGAAAGCATTACGATGTTTAACAGCAATCCAGAGCAGTTCATGACTTCAGGGCAAGCACATTAAGGCTGCTAAATGTCTTTCACCCCAACGGTCTTTAACAGTAGACAGGGAATGACTACCACAGCGAGAAACACGAGCTAGGCTTTTCCATTTTGATGAGCGTCCCATTCTAAACTAGCATTTGCTTAAACCTACCCCAAGCGGTGACTATACACTCACTACCCGACCTCTCTTCAGTTCATTGGAAAATAAAAAGGTCGGGCCCGCATAAGAAAGTGTGCTTCCTTTCATTTCAAAAGGTGACCAGCTGTTTTCATGAAGACCAACCTCCCTGAAATGGACTGATGAAACTGCCTAAGATGGGACCCAGCACACAATACAGTTCAAGTGCACTAGCAAGTCAGTACCTTAAAGAGCTTTGGACACTTGAGATTTGTGAACGAGGATGACGGAGGTCAATCTTATTTTGTCCTATGACCTTCTAGGGGCTGAGGTGAGGCGAGAGGAATGCAACTAAAAGTCCAGATGCTCTCCAGGCTCCCAAACCGAGAGGAACTAAAATCCCTGGCCTTGATGTATTCCATTATATAAGACAGAAAATAGACCTCTTTTCTCTTGTGTTGTGTCATTCCCCACCTCCCCCATTCTCAGCCTCCATGATGAAGTTAGGAACAAGATGAACGCCTGCTTCCCTAGCTAACAAAGTTATATCTGGTCCTTACTGGATAGAGAAGTGTGGCCTTGAGACTGTGCTGTCCAATATGGCGGCCATTAGGCACATGTGGCTATTTAAATTATTCAAAATAAAATCAAATCTTCAGTTCCTCCATCGCATAAGCCACATTTCACATGCTCAGCAGCCGCGCGGGCTGGTGGCGACCATGTTGGACCGAACAGATATAGGACATTCCATCACTACAGAACACCGCTGTGGAAGGTCAATTTTGACTTGCCACAAATTCACCTTTCTGTGACATGAGCTGGGTTCTGAGTTTTACTTTAGGTTTCATTCACGCAGGACTTTGTGCTTGGCACTGGGAATACAAACAAAATAAAACGCCTCCTCTGCCTTCAAGGAGATCAGTTTAATGCTGCAGGCAGACGAGTAACAGAATTTCTATAGCACAGCGTGATGAGCGCCAAGACAGAGGCTGCTGGAGAGCCAGTGGATGGTGGGTGGGGGAAAAGAGAGAGACGGAAGGACAGGAGGAAATATAATTCAAATTGGAGAGGGGTCCGGAAAGGCTTTCTACAGAAGAACCTAGGATGCAGAATACGTAAACAGCTGACATGGGGACACTGGTATATAATCTGATAAAATTTGATAACAAACCCACATCCTTTCTCATCATCTGGAGTTAGGGCTAGGTGTTACAGCGTAACGCACTTGCCCTTTAACAATAGAACTCATCCTTCCAAATCCCCAGCTGCCACTTCAAAACAGTCTTTCATCCAAAGGGTTAGAGCATTCTGCTTCTTTCAAAGGAAATATCACAGCTGTTCCCTGGCTCAGAAAGACAAGTGGGGTTAGAAGAATGATGCTGTTCAGTCCCAAATTCACCACTAGATCAAGGCTAAAGTTTCCCTCCAATGTATCTCTCTCGTAGACTCCGTATACCCCATGCTGTGGGTCTAGTTTTAGAACAGCAGGGGAAACCAAGGACTCGAGAATTTGGGGGACCACTTCAGTGCATCATACTCTCTCAGCAGAAGCCCGCGCTCTTAGGTTTTCAGCAGATGATTTTATTTGCGAACATGGAACTCTGGCTCCTGTAGAACAGAAGTCACCATATTGGTCATCGTCATCCCACATGCACAGATAAAACTCTTACGGACCCTGCTGGCCACCGTGAGCAGAAAGAAGCTTGTGAAATATAACCTGGGAAACATTTATAGGAACTGATACAGCTGGAGGCAGAGCCTAGTCTAGCATGGTTGACCAGTTACCCACACGGCTAAACTTGCCATGTGTGGCGGATATTCAAGCATCTGTAAACGGATCACTCCCCACTGTACCTTCTATGTCAGTCTAGAAGCCATCTCTCCCCACAGCGTGTAACATAACTTTGAACACTGGGCGATTTGGTCGTATGCCACACACTTAACCCAGAGGAACCAAAAGTGCTGCAAAAAGTTAGCAAGAAAAACCCAAATATGTTTCTAAAATATGATATCAATACTGTTAGGATCCTCACATTAACAGCATTTCTGACCCGAAAAACGTGCAGGTATGTGTGTGGCAGAGGTGGTGGGGGAGGCTGACGGTGTGTGCAGGCTGGCCTCACAGGAGTACCACCCGCACAGCCCCATGGGGCCCTGTGCTTAGTATAATACTCCGATATTGCCATCTGGACATTCTTAATAATTTCTCACCAAGGGTATCGGCATGTTCATTTTTGCACTGGGCCCACGAACTGTGGAGCCAGTCCTGGGTGTACTTACGTGGGAGGAGGCAGGAGGGGTTCTTACTACTTTATATGGCCACAGCAGTAGTGTTTTATTTCACGGTGTTAGACAGAAATACAGCCCAGAAAGGCAGACGTTGCCTTGCCTACCATATCATCCTGAGTACAGCAACCATCATACTACATCAAGGGACTGGCGTGTGCTAGGATTACTGACTTCCCCTTTGCTCTGAGAGGGAACAGAAATCACCCGCTGTACTACCCACAGCACAGTCAACACTCCAAGTTCCGCCAAACCAGGGGTCACAAACTATAGCCTGAATTTTTGTAAATAAAGTTTTATTGGAACACAGCTCACACCCCCGTCATTTACAAATCACCTATGGCTATTTCTGCTCTACAATGGCAGAGTTGGGTAGCTGCGACAGGGCACGTGGCTTACAAAGCCTGAAACATTTACTACTTACAGAAGAAGTTTGCAGACCCCTATCTGGAAGCGCTGACGTTCAGAGTGTGGCCCCAGGACCGGGAGCATCAGCGTCGCCTATGAACACGGTAAAAATGCAGATTCTTGTGTCCCACCCTAGAACAACTGAATCAGAAAATCAGGGGCTGGGAGGTGGGGACAGAGCTGGTCATCTGTGCTTTTCGGGTGCTTCTCACGTAGGCTCCAATCTGAGAACCACTGTCCTAAAGAATCATGCCAGCCCTTCACTGTGGCAGCCCCGCCTGATATCTTTACCAGCCAAACTGTGCGACAATAAACACCTAATGCCATGAAACGATTCCTGGCTTCTGGCCAAGGTGGAGTATCAGGGACCTAATTTATCCTCCTGCCTGAAACCACAACCGAACTGAACAAAACCTATGAAACAATGGTCTTCAAGGTATTAGACATCAGGCTGTGAAGAAGCACCCATGGCTAATGAGTCAATTATTAAATTCTCAACAGAACCAACGAATCAACATGAAGTGACCTGTAACGCACTTCGAAGCAGCAGCTAGCACGGGTGCCCCGAAGGTGCAGCTCAGCTCTCATTTGAACAAGGCAAGCTCTGCCCCATAATCGTGCTGTTATCATCATCTTGGGTACTGGGGCCTCTTAAAGGCCTGATTGAATGGAAGCTGTCAGTTAAGCAGGGTAACAGATACGGGTGAGGATGAGAGCGCTGGGAGGGAGGGAGCAGCTGTCCATTCACCCATTCATTCCATTTCATTCCATTAGTGAGCATTCAGTGCTCACCGAGGTGTCTCTGAGGCCCCAGGTACTGGGCTGGACACTGGGGACTCGATGGCGAGCTACGATAGGCATGGTCTACACGCTAATGGAGTTTATAGCCTGTGGGGGAAACAGACACTGTCCAAATGGTTTTGGGCTCAGAAGTGCTAGGAGAGGAAACCATGAGGACTTATTTAGGCTTCTGGGCAGTGACCAGGAACAGTCTCCGCAGCTTAGATCTGAAGGATGGATTGGAGCTGATTAGGTAAAAGGAGAGAGGGCTGGGTTACGGAGCGTGTTCCGGGAAACAGGAAGAGTGCGAACAAAAGCTCTATGGTGGAAAAGAGCAGGGCGCTTTCCCGGGCATAGAAGATGCCAGAACAGAGAGAGTACACGGTGAGGGTGGGGCAAGGAAGGCAAGAGAAGGTCTATTGGAGCTAGAAGCACTGAGGGCTTTCCAGGCCTCCTGAAGGATTCTGGACTTTATCCGCAGCATCATGTGAAGCCACTGAACATTTTTAACCCCAGGGAACAGACTGGGGTTGTAGAAGATCCTCCTGGCGGATGTGACAGGAACAAAGTGGCCGTGGAGATGGGGAGGAGCTTGCTGCGGTGGTTCAGGCTAAAGAGGGCAGGGGCTTGGACCAGGGCAAAAGCAGCGGAAGTGGAAGAGAGGGATGGGTCTGAGAGAGGTTTGAGATGTCAAGTGGGCACAACTTGGTCTGGACTTAAAGGAGGGGTTGGGGATGGCTGGTGAGTACCAAGGATGACTCCTCCATTTCTGCACATGGAACCTGATGGATGTTGTGTTGTTCCCTGAGCTGGGCTAGGCTTTGAGGACAAAGATGTTGAGTTCAGTTTTAGACATGCTGAGTTTGAGGTGACCGGATGCCATCTTAAGGGGGACGCTTCCGGTAGGCGATCGGATATGTGGGTCTGTAGCTCAGAAGAGCTGATGCTGGATGCTGTCAGCTTCTGGACCGCAGTGAACACTTTCAGAGGTCAAAGAAAGACATGAGGGGACCATTTAGCAGCTGAAAGTACTTTAAAGCCTTTGCTTTGCCAAGTATGGTCCTTGGACAAGCTGCGTGAGGTTCAGCAGGGAGCTTGGGGGAAATACGGAATCTTGGACCCCACCCCAGACCAACCAAGTCAGAATCTGCATCTGAACAAGCCCGCAGTTGTGTGCGTGAAAGTTTGAGAAGCCCAGGCCAGGCACCAGTCCCAGGTGCACCATCCTGAGTCCCTTTGAAGTGCCTGCTTTTGTGTCAACTGTGTTTGGTGTTTTCTCCTGAAGAGGTGGCCTGCTGGGCTTGGCCGTAACTCCAGCCACTTGCAAATCAAATGGCAAGTTCCAGGGGCCGCAACGAAGCAAAACACAATGTTCCAAGCTGTTCAGCCATCTTGAAAAGAGTGCAACTAGAGTGTTTTTTCTGAGCCAAGCAAGCACTGTTAACCTCCAATTTTTCACGTCAAAGATGCTTTAGTGCCTTACCGCAGACCTATCACACCCCAGCCCCATCCAGACAGAGGTCCTGGATCTGTGCTTCGGGCTGTCCCCAGCATGAGAAGTCACAGGCCAGGCTGACGTTTTTAAAGAGAGAGATGGCGCCGAGTATCGGCAGAGCGCCACGCTGTGAAATGCTATGCCAGCTACGGAAGATCGATGCTTTTCTTGGATATTCCTATAAATCCACAAACTGAGCTTTCCCGAGCTTCAAACCAGCAATGACAACGTTGGTGAACATAAACCAGAAAACGCAAGGAAAGCGTTTTTTGGATGCCTGCGAACTACTTGTGGGGAAAAAAAAAAAATCACCGCTAGGCCTTCTAGCACATTTTACTAATATTCTCAGTACCTCTCACCAGCGCCGCCTCCCGCCACCCCCCAGCAACTCTGTTAGGTTAATAAAGTCTTCGGCCTTCATTTGGCCGGTCTCTGAGGCTAAAGAGAATTTTCGGTTTTGATTTGCACTAAAACTCCAGTGTGCGTTAACCTAAGATAGTTTAAATATAAACCACACAGTAGGGAGAAAAAACAGGCCTCAACGCCTCTTCCTCTCAATGGCCATTTTGTCTCTGGCATCACTAGAACCTTCTGTGCAGAACAACAGAATAAAACATGTTTTGTCCTCGGGCTTGCGGATGGCTGTTGCCATGGCTGTGAGTTCATAACGGCCCAGTGATTTGCCCCAAGTTGTCTGTGATCCTGGCTGCAGCTTTAATGCTGGCTCAGAAGGGCGACCGGCAGCAACAAGGGCTCAGATTCTTCCCCAGGGAATGAATCTCTCCCTCTCTCTCCCTCTCTCTCTCTCTCTCTCTCTCTCTCTCACACACACACACACACACACACACAGCCCTCTACGCATGGCCTTCCTTGCTGCTTTACTGATTCCTAACGATCCACCAAATTCAAAAAGAGAAGGAGAAGTAACCAACGTTTGCAACTTTCAAACAACCAGCAGGAAAACGGAGGCAGAGAGGATCCTTACTTAAGAGACATAAAAGCGGATGTCAGGGGACCAAGGCCCCCCTGACTCGGAGTTGGCTCAAGCAGCGGTTCTCAACAGGGGGCGACGGTGCCCCCCCCCAGGGGACATCGAGCAACGTCTGGAGATATTTTGGGTTGTCACGACTGGCGGAGGGGGTGCTACCGGCTCCGGTGGGTGGAGTCCAGAGATGCCACTCAGCATCCTACCGGGCACAGGACAGCCCCTCAACAGCTATACAACCCCAATGTCAACAGCGCGGAGGCAGAGAATTCTTGAGACAGCACACACATGCTCTGCAATGTTCCCATCACTGGTTTCCAACTGGGGACGATTTTGCCCTCCAGGGGGCGTGTGGAGACATTTCAAGTCATCGCAACGGGGCGGGCGCTACTGGCAGGTAGTGGGTAGAAGCCAGGGATGCTGCTAAACATCCCGCAGTGTACAGGACGGTCCCACCCCAAACACCACAAACAACACAGCGACACAAAGAACGATGAGAAACCTCGCGCTCAGGCTATCGTGTACAATCCCGGTCTGAGACACCAGTGTGACTGCCAAATGCTACAATTTAAAAAAAAAAAAAAAAAAAAAAGAGCTTAAAATAAACCTTACTTTGCTTACAAAATACTACAGAGCAGAAGTTCTCAAGTTTTGCTGCCCAATAGCATTATCTGCAGTGCCCTGGAAAGCCCTGATGTCCACACTTCACTCTAGACCAATGAATCAGAATTTCTCGGGGTGGGACTCAAGAACCAGTGGTTTTCCTTAAAGAAAAAGCTCCCCAGGTGACTTCAAGCTGGAGAACAAGTGTTCTAGTGCAGGCGTCAGCCAACTGTGGCCCATGGGCCAGACTCAGCTCTCCATATGGCCTGCGAACACAGAGCGCTTTTTTATATTTCGAAATGATTTTTTAAAAAACCAAAACTCGAAGAATAATAATACTTCGTGACACAAGTATATGGAATTCAAATTTCTGTGTCCATAAATAAAGTTTTACTGGAACACAGCCGAACTCATTCCTTTGTGTACTGTGTGTGGCTATTTTCAAGCTGCAAAGGCAGAGTTGAGTAGTTGCCAGATATTTACCATCTGGCCTTTTACAGGAAAAGTTTGCAGCTCCCCCTTCAAGAGCACTGGTTCTTCAACTTTCATGTGCATATAAATTCCCTGGAGATCCCGTTAAAATGCAGATTCTGTTTAGGCAGGTCTGGGCAGGAGACTGTGCCTCTGCATTTCTCACCTGCTCCCAGGGGACCCTATTCTGCAGGTCCATCGGCTGGTCGCTGAAGCACAGGGGCAGAAAAGAGGGGCTCTCCAAGAGGGGTCTGTGCAGCCCTGGGAGACCCTGAGACTCATTCGGGAGGTCTGGGAGGCCAAAACTGTCTTCATAATAGCACTAGAAGATATTGACTTTTTTCACTGTGTTGACGTTTGCACAGTAAAACTGCGGATGGCTTAGCGCGAATCAGGCAGTGGCACCAAAGTGTATTAATCAGCAGTGCATTGCTCACCACCACACACTCACAGGAAAAAAACCAAAAGGGACAGTTTCACTTAAAAATGTCCTCGATGCAGTAAAAAATTATCAACTTTAATAAATCTAAACCCCCGTTTTGAAGATTCTGTGCAATGAAAAGAGAAGGACACATACAGGACTTCTGCTGCATACCAGAGCACAATGAAAAAGTTCACGTGCGACTGAGTTACGAGCTGAACTAGCACCTTGTTTTTTGGTGGACCACCATTTTTTCTTTAAAGAATGAGTAACAAGCTGTAGTTATTAAGACTTAGGACTTCCCTGGTGGTGCAGTGGTTAAGGCTCCGAGCTCCCAATGCAGGGGGCTGGGGTTCGATCCCTGGTCAGGGAACTAGATCCCACCTGCATGCCGCAACTAAGAGTTTGCATGTCATAACTAAGGAGCCCGCCTGCCACAACTAAGACCCGGTGCAACCAAATAAAACAAACAAATAAATAAATAAAATATTTTTTAAAATACTTGGGAAGACAGACAGATGGCCAACAGGCATATGAAAAGATGCTCAACATCACTAATCAACAGGGAAATGTAAATCAAAACCACAATGAGATATCACCTTGCACCTGCCAGAATGGCTATTATCCAAAAGACAACAAATAACAAGCGTTGGCTTTAAAGATGTGGAGAAAAGGGAACCCTTGTGTACCGTTGGTGGGAATGTAAATTGGTGCAGCCATCATGGAAAACACAGTTTTCATGTTCTCCGTATAAACACCCAGAAGTAAAATAGCTTTGGTCATACTGGTAATTCTACTCTTAATTTTTGGAGGAATCTCCACACTAATTTGAAAAGATACATGCACCTCTGTGTTCACTGCAGCATTATTTGTAATAGCCAAGACATGGGAACAACCTAAGTGCCCACTGATGGATGAATGGATAAAGATGATATAAGAATTACCATATGATGCAGCAATCCCACTCCTAGGCATATATCTGGAGGAAACTGTAATTTGAAAAGATACATGCACCCCAATGTCCACTGAAGCACTATTTACGTTACCCAAGACATGGAAGCCACCTAAATGTCCATCAACAGACGAATGGAAAAAGAAGGTGTGGTACATATATACAATGGAATATTACGCAGCCACAAAAAAGAATGAAATAATGCCATCTGCAGCAACATGGATGGACCTAGAGATGATCATACTAAGTGAAATAAGTCAAAGACAAATATCATATGACATCACCTCTATGTGGAATCTTAAAAAATGATACAAATGAACTTATTTACAAAACAGAAACAGACTCACAGATTTCAAAAACAAACTTATGGTTACCAAAGGGGAAACGTGGGGGGGGAGGGATAAGTAGGAGCTTGGGATTAACATATACACACTACTATATATAAAATAGATAACTAGGGCTTCCCTGGTGGCACAGTGGTTAAGAATCCACCTGCCAATGAAGGGGACACGGGTTCCAGCCCTGGTCCGGCAAGATCCCTCATGCCGCGGAGCAACTAAGCCCGTGCGCCACAACTACTGAGCCTGCGCTCTAGTGCCCGCGAGCCACAACTACTGAGTCCGTGTGCCGCAACTACTGAAGCCCACGTGCCTAGAGCCCGTGCTCCGCAACAAGAGAAGCCACCGCAATGAGAAGCCCGCGCACCGCAACGAAGAGTAGCCCCCGCTTGCCGCAACTAGAGAAAGACCACGTGCAGCAACGAAGACCCAATGCAGCCAAAAATAAAAAAAATAAAATAAAATCGATAACTAATAAGGACCTACTGTATAGTACAGGGAACTCTACTCAGTATTGTGTAATGACCTATATGGGAAAAGAATCTGAAAAAGAATGAATACATGTATATGTATAACTGAATCACTTCGCTGTACACCTGAAACTAATACAGCATTGTACATCAACTACAATAAAAATTTTTTAAAAGATTATATGATACATATCTTATGTGTATATACATACACACACACACACACACACACACACACGCAATGGAATACTACTCAGCCATAAGAATGAAATCTTGCCACTTGCAACAACATGGATGGACCTTGAGGGCATTATGGTAAATGAGGTAAGTCAGGCAGAGAAAGACAAATACCATATGATTTCACTCACATGTGGACTCTAAAAAAACGAAACAAAACAAAAAACAACTCATAGATACAGAGAACAGATTAGTAGTTACCAGCGAGGAAGGGGGTTGGGGGTTGGGTGAAATGGGTGAAGGGGGTCAACTGTCTGGTGATGGACCATAATTAGATTTGTGGTGGTGATCACTCCGCAGCGTATACAGATGTTGAATTATAATGCTGTACCTGAAACATTACACACACACACACACACACACACACACACACACACACACACACAGACTTGGGTATCTGGCAGAAATTTTCTCAAAAATGATGTATATGAGCTTGTTACTTCAAAGAAAACAAGTGATAGTATCTGTTGTCAATCAGTTTCGGACCACTTGCACCTGCAACAGTGAAAGTCCCAGCTTCCCAGTACTTAAAAGACTTCTTGATGAAATCGTTGGTGCTATTAATGAATGTGACTTTTGGGATATGGTATAATGAAATGTGTCAATACTTGGAAGATCTGCACCACCCAGAGAACCAGTATTTTCCAAAGGACCAATGTGGGATGTTACAAAATCGTTCTCGAATACAGACCCAATCAAAGTGCAAGGTAGAGCAACAGATTTTAATGGAACAGAGTAGAAGAAGTTCACTGATATAGTTTCAGATTCCACATTATTAATAATCTTTAAGAAACCACCATTTGTTGGATTTGGGTGTATTATCAAGGAAGAGCTCCACAAATATATGAAAAGGCCATTAACCACTGTGCCACCAGGGAGGGAAGTCTTAGTAACTATAGCTTGTTAGTCATTCTTTACAGAAAAAATGGCGGTCCACCAGAAAACAAGGTGCTAGTTCAGCTCGTAACTCAATCGCGCATGAACTTTTCTTTGTGCTCTGGTATGCCTCTGAATGAATGTAGAGGCAGATGTAAGGATCCAGCTGTCTAATATTAAGCCAGATATTAAGGAGATTTGCAAAAATGTAAAAGAGTACTACTCTTCTCACTCAAGTTTTACTTTGTTTGGGAAAAGAGTTATCTTTCCTAAATATTATTTATGTTAACATGTAATGGGTTTATTATTGTCATTTTAAACAAGTAAGTTCATTATTTTTTAAAGGATAACATATAGTCTATTTCTGAGATCAAATATTAATAGATAAAATATAAAAAATAAATTACACAACTTTTAAAACTTCTATGATGAAAACGTTATTACTTAAGTAAATAAATTTCTCAGTTCTAATTTCTAATACAAAAAAGATTTAGAGATATAACCCACAGGAGCAAAAGCTCTTTGGGGTCTTCAATTATTTTGAAGAGGGTAAAGGGACTTAACAACCCCAAGTCTGTAAACCACTGGTATACACCATTAAGAAGGTATCATGGGGACTTCCCCGGTGGTCCAGTGGTTAAGACTTCACCTTCCAATGCAGGGGGTGCGGGTTCGATCCTTGGTCGGGGAGCTAAGATCCCACGTGCCTCATGGCCAAAAAACCGAAACATAAAACAGATGTAATATTGTAACAAATTTAATAAAGACTTAAAAAAAAAGAAGGTATCATGAAGTCAGTGGACAGGGGGGCTTCCTGTTAAAGACCTAACTGAGGAATCTCTTAAATGATAGATAGGTTGCTTCTCAGTTCTCCCTTGACCTTCCTAGAGTCGCTGACATAAAAATCTAACTACATAATGCCAAGAACGCTGAAACTATTTTTAATGATATAAAGAAAATTGCTTTTCGGGAGATCCTTCTAAAAGCTTGTCCTAAAATCTATGAAATCAGAAATTTTCACTTTTGTGGCACGTTGTGAAAATCTTAAGATAGATGAGCCTCTCACGTTTGCAATATGGCTTGGGCAGTAGAAAATAAGCAATTATATAAAAGGAAAGTTATGTTCACATGGTGAGAATAAACTCAAGAAAAAGACACTCGTTAGTCTCTTCCTTCGCCTTTTGTGGGAACTGGCTTTAGTTTTCCTAAAGACCGTGTGTGTGCTATGAGCCGAGTTAAGTGGGGAGCAAAGAACCAGGGAAACGGATGGCGAGTAGGGGAAGCTAGCTCTAAATCCAAACGGCAGAGATTTTAAGAGCGCAAAGATCTGTAGGGTGTTCAGGAAATCTGAGACCTCCCTGCAGTATTAAGCTTTAGCAGCACTCAACCGCCTTGACCATCTGGGCGACAGTGTCTATGCGCTGCTGGATTCCACTGGATTCAGTTGAGTGTCTATTGAATTGCTGCTATGTGCAAGGCACTGTGCTGGGGGCTGCAGGGGTTTGGTTTGCCCTCCCGGCCTTGACACTTTGGAGTGGGGTGAGGGACACAAACACATCAGAGATCACTACAGTAGAATAAAGAGAGAGTTGACTTAGGGACATGGGGAGTGAGGTAGGGACAGATCTCCTTGGCTTAGCGTGGGGAGCTTAGGAAACGGTGTGTGGGTGGCAGTGGTGTAGACAGGCCTTAAAGAACAGAAGGATCCCATGGTTAGGACACGCTGACAAGCATGAGCAAAGGAGAACAGGACCGATGTGGTGAGGGGCACGTGGGGAGAGCTGAGGGCGTGGCCAAGTTTATCAAGGGGACCAGGACAGCATCAGGAGAGAAGCTGGAGAGTCCCCTCCTGTGGGGAGGTCTCTGAGCCAACCTGAAGCCTCGTGTGCTTCATTTTGCAGGCAGTGGGGAGAGAGGGAAGCTTTGTGAGCAGGCGAGTGACATGATCTGAGGTGTGCTTTGAAGAGACTAATCTGGCACTAGTGTGTAGGCTGGACTGGAGTGGGTGCAAACTAAACTCTTCCACTGTAGGTGGTAGCAGAATGGGTCTTTCTGAATTGTATTCAAGGGGGGCAGGGCGTTTTCAGTGGAGGCAGGAAGGGGAAAAAGCAGACGAAGCTTGGAGCTATGAAGCAGTCAGTGTCACACAACATTTTATGGGAATGGCTTGGCGAGAAAAGATGAGAGAATATATGTGAACGAATCTTCCCAAGGGCCATTCCAGAAAATGTCAACTAACCCAGAGAGACAGGAGGCAAATCAGTGGTTGCTTGGAGAGGGAGGGCTTATAAAGGGACCCAGGGAAACTTTGGGATTGACGGACATGTCACCATCCTGCTTGTGGTGCTGGTTTCATGGGCTCATACATATGTCAAAACTTATCAAATAGGCCACTTTAAGTATACGCAGCTTACGCATACCAATTACACCTCAAAAAAGTTAAAAAAAAAAAAAAAAAAAAAGACCTGCTTCTTTTTCTTTTTTTTTCCTTTTCTTTTTAAGATCTGCTTCTTAAGTTTGATTTTTACAAAAGATGCTAGTAATGTTAAAAGGTTACGAGTCCCCTTTGGAAACTAAGAATTGGCAGCAAAAGGCAGGAGCCACATCAACCTGGCTGGGGTGGGCTGGGGGGACGTATCCTGTAGCTACAGAACCTGTGGGCTCCCCCCGCTTGGTGACAGGAAAGTGAGGGGGCTACTGTCATTAAGGAGAGAAGACAGTGCTCTAAGGAGGCACATGATGCATTGCCTTTTTGAAATGTTAATACAGCTTGTGGCAGGCAGCCTTCTAAGACACCCCCGATGATCCTCACCTCCTGATATTCATACCCTTGTGTAATTCCCTCCCCCTGAGTGTGGGCTGAACTTACTGACTAGCTTCCCCGATTAGGTTTCAAAAGACTGACTTCTGCCTTCCTAGCATTCTCTCTTCTCCCTTGCTGGCACACTCTCTTACCTGCTCACTAGTGCTCTCTGATGAAGCCAGCTGCCATGTCATGAGGGAGATATGGGAAAGCCCACATGGCAAGGAATCAAGGGAGGTCTTGGGCCAACAGCTAGTGAGGAACTGAGGCTCCCAGTCCCACAGTCTTTGAGGAACTGAGTCCTGCGAACAACCACAGAAGTGATCTGGGGAGTGGATTCTTCCACGGTTGAGCCTTCAGATGACACTGCAGCCCTGGCCAATGCTTTCAGTGCAGCCTCACTAGAGACCCAGAGACAGCCAGGCAGAGCCCAGACTCCTGACCTACAGAAACTGAGATAAAATATGTTGTTGTTCCTGGCTACTAAGTTTAATTAGTTGTGCAACAATAGATAACTAATACACAGCTTCAGCTCTGGTGTTTGCCTGCACCTCTACCATCAAATCTTTTTGCGTTTTTTAATACACAAAGATGCAATCACAATATTAAAACATCAAGAGAAGTTTGCTTCAAATTCACTGTCTGCTAAGGATGTGGTGATTTGGCTTTGGGCAGCTTGATGGTAGATATATGTATACAAGTTGCCTTTGAATTTCAGATTTATCCTGTTCTTCAGATAGGTATTTTGAACGGGAATGATACTTCACCAAAGATGTTATAACAAGGGACTATTTTCTCATCCAACGTTATGATCCTCTATGTACACAGTAGTGGTGGTCAGACTTTAGTGTGGCTCTGAATTGCCTGGGGAGCTTATTAAAACATAACAAATTCCTGGGACCCACCCTAAAGGGGGGGGCCTGGGAATCTGAATGTTTAACCAAAATCCTTGGTGATTCTGATTCAGGGCATCAGAGGCCCATACTCTGAAAAATCACTTAAAGAAACGACCCCCCAATATTGCCCTTAACAACATATAAATGATCTTTTACATATCACAGAAAATAAAACTTGCCAAAGTACAATGAATGTTATAATAGATGAAAACAGCTCCATGGCATCCATTTAACAGGACCTGGTATATTATGGGAACACTCAGAGAGGGACCTGAAAGAGGCGCTGAGCTTCCAGAAAGAGCCAAGAGACCCTCTGAAGAAGGGCTGAGCTTTAGTCTAAAGCCTGTGAACAAGTACCCCAGGGAGCAAGGATTCTGGAGCCTGAAGAGAAGAAGGTGAGGGATCTCGGATGGAGAAGATTTTAGGAAACTGAGTGACTAGCAAAATTTTTAGGTCTTGCCTACCATAAGTAGACTGGATTTGCAACGTGTGCTAAGAATGCAATTACTCTAAGTCAGGGGTTGGCATTTTTTTTTAATGGAAAGGGCCAGACAGTAACTATTTTTGGCTTTGCAGAGCATATGGTTGCAACCACTCAATTCTGCTGTTCTTGCAGGAAAGCAGCCACAGACAATCTGTAAATGAATGGGCGTAGCTGGTTCTAATAAAACTTTATTCACAAAACCATGGTGGGTGGCATCACCAGCCTGGTCTAAGCCAAGTCCTCACAGGAATCTCCGTAATCTCCGTAATCTCCATGTGTCACCACTGGGAAAGAGCACATGAACGTAAACCAGGTTGTCTTAAGACCATGGAAAGGCTCGTTTTGATCCCACTGCCTCTCCTACTGGCCTATTTCACCACTAGAGTTATTCCTCGGGGTGAAAGCACTGTCCATGGAAGTTCCCAGATAAAACGCAAGCGTGATGCTCTTCAGAGGAAGCCTCGTCCCACCTAAATGACTCAGACACCCAGAGCTTTCTGTTTCCTAGTACACAAGCCATTTTATATAAGCTTTTGAGAGATATGGAAACACATGGTTGTGAGTGAACAGGGACCCCCGAAAAGACACAGCCTGGGGAGGCGGGAAGACTCTAGCCTCTAGCAGCAGACTTCAGCTGCTTCCCAATGTCTCCAGTTAGCTCTAAGGGCGGCGAAAGAGTTCAAGACAAAATTAATTTTAATTAACCCCAAATGAAAACATACAACACAAGGGGCATCATAAAGGAAACAAAGATCAGATGTCACTATTTCTAAAAGACTGCAAATCGCTGCTTTGAATAGTCCAAGTCAGTGTCCCTAAAACCAGACGCTGTACCTGAGAGAAAGCTCCAGACTTATACTCAACACTGATCCATCTGCTTTTCACCTCTGCTTTCTTTGTCGGCCTACTCTGAGCTGAGGAACAGACACAAGACCAAAAGGCAAAGGGAGTTCTATATACCACAGACACAGTCGCAGCCACTGCTACATAATCGAGGGCTAATCATATACCAACAGCATAGCTGATAAAAAGTTGAACATTCGTAAATGAAAAATTATATGTATACGGCTGACATAATAGCCTTTGGTAAATAAGATACAAAATAGTTACCTGCTCTATAGTGGCACATTTTTTTGGTGAAAACTGCAGGTAATTTGAAAATGAAATAATTAATCCACAGCAGAAAACAAAATGCAAAGAACTCTTTAAAAACTCAGAAACATTATATCGATAGCATTAACCTGAGCTAGAATATGCTTGCACTGTGTCCATTGTTCACCTCCATTTAACCTGAAACACCTTGAATCACTGGAAGCCATCAGACGGACTGGGTGCCTCCCCTGGCCAGAGCTGTGTAAACCAAGAGAGCTTCTCCAACCAGACCCTGGGGAGAAGCCACCCCGCCCGAGAGCCCACAGGACACCATCAGACCACTGGGTACAGTCTTCATGCAACCAGCAACAGAGCCCAAAGACGCACATGAAAAGATTAAGGGTTCCCCACCATGAAATACATTTCAAGTGTTTGCAGAAAAGGCCTCAAATGTAGTGGCCCTACAACCTTAGGTTAGGGCAGAGTGACATGAAAGAATAACAAATCCAACAGCATTTCCCAGGACTCACATATCCCAGGTGTCACTCTATAAAGTGGATCCACAACAGAGAAGTCCCAGGCTCAGGGGCCAGAGAGAGAAAGGCTGGGGATCTCTGGGGGCCCGCCTCCTCAGGTCACACCTGGGCAGATACATGGAGCCCAACAGGGTGACCTGATTCACAGCAGTGAACAGGCAGGAGATGCTTGCTTGCCCCTCATGGCTGCTCGGGAATCCATGATCGGCCATGGAAATCCCAACACGTGGGCTTCCCGCTAAACTCTCAGCTCAACACCAACATTCCCCGTGCTCTCCCCACACTCTCCATTCTAGCCCATATGTGAGAGGGTGGTCTCTTTGGACTTCTGGAATTATCTATAGTCATCTTAACCCAAGCATCAGAGCCATTTGGATTTGGAAGATGGCCAGAAGGGGAACTGGTGATTGGTGAAGGGGGTGGTTTTTCTACTCCTTATCTGGCGGATTGAATGCCGAACTACATACAGATTTACCAGTGTCTGAATAGTCATTCTTGGTCCCTTAGCTTATTAGCCATATTAAGTGACAGCATCTTGCATGTCACTGGATTATATTCAAGAAGGTGACGAGGGGGACTTCCCTGGTGGTCCAGTGGTAAAGAATCTGCCTTCCAATGATGCAGGGGACGCGGGTTCGATCCCTGGTTGGGGAACTAAGATCCCACACGCCACGGGGCAAGTAAGCCCGCGCGCCTCAACTAGAGCCCACGTGCCGCAAACTACAGAGCCCACGCGCCCCGGAGCCTGCGCGCCACAACTAGAGAAGAGAAAACCCGCCCGCCACAACTAGAGAGAAGCCCGCGCACCACATGAAGAGCCCGTGCGCCGCAACGAAAGATCCCGCATGCCGCAACTAAGACCTGACGTGGCCAAAAATAAATAAATAAATAATAAACAGATCTTTAAAAAAGAGAAAAATAGAAGGTGACGAGGGGCATTTGAGAATTTCTCCCAGCTCCTGTCAACTACTTTCTCCTCGCTCTCTCCACAAGGAAACAAGCTGTTCCCCCTTTCGCTGCCCCTCCCCACTCTCCTCCACCAAGATTTTAAACAAAGGAATCAGAGAACGCACATATTCAGGCAAGTAGATGAGAGAATCAGAGGTCACTGGCCTTTCAAACTAACCAGGACTCAGTGCCTTAACGATTGGCAATTCTTATACCTGCCTCCCCATAAATAGAGAGGGAAAGGAGAATGGACACCTTAAGCAATTCTCCGTCTTTTCTAAATATAGAGATTTCTAGAACTTTTAAGGGTAAATTCACTTCTTCGATTCCTTCCTGTCTTCTCCCTTCTTGCTTTTGGACCTTCCTCTAAATTAGTGCTTCTCAAACTGTGCCCAGGAACCATCTGGAAATCTTGTCCAAATGCAGATTCGGATTCAGCAGGCCTGGGGCGGGGCCTGAGACTCTGCACACTTGGAATAGAGGATCTAAATTCCCTCAGGTGACGCTCTTGAGCGAAGCCTGTGTAACACAACCCACAGTAGCTTGAAGCACACGTGAAGCATAATATTCCATCGAATGCAGCTGTAGCCATAACAGTTCCTTCTTTCCTGAGTGCCACTGTCTCAGGCCTAGGTCCCCAAGGCAGCGTCACATGGGGTTGCCCTTGTGGCCACCCATCCTTTGATTTCCTGGAGGCCTAGAGAAGATGGGGATGTTACCTGGTCAAAGAAATTAAACAATGAAAAAAGAAGAAAGAGGAAGCAGATGGTGAAGGATTAACTATCCAAGTGCTAAAAATGTAATTCCACGGAGAAATTACACCCAAGAAGGAAAACGGGAAACGATCAAGGCAAAGGAAACTGGAAGCACCTTGACTTCTCCAACGGGGAATAAGTAGGTTGAGGGGGAAAAAAAAAAAAAAAAAAAGACACAAGCGCCATATGGAATCCTCTATTTTTTCCCTCACACCATCTGGTTTGGGATCTAAGCACAGAATGGCAACTGCACTGATTCAGGAGCCGGCAAAATCTCCAGGCAACTAGGAAGGTGACCCCGCGGCTGCGTTCGGTCCCCTCACTCCGGGGCCCGCGATGGCCTCTTTACACCATCCCACGCGAGGCCTCTGCCCCCGGCTCCAGACACACGTGGCCGCAGTGCGTGTGCCACACGGGCACATTTCCCCCAGTGATGTCCCTCCCGCACACACACAGTTACCACCACAGGTGCATGGAGACCATTTCAGGGTCTGGCAAGATGACGCTAGAGATCAAGTTCAGTGATTTTGTTTCTCCCCCCTCCGCCGAGAACGTGCTTGTTCATGGAATTCTCACCTGAAATATCACCAGCAACGTGAGAACTATTAGAGTCCTACGATCTCTCATCATACCATTCCAGAAGTCCGAAAACTCTGAAAATTAAGGGTTTTTTCTTTTTTGGTAGGGGGAGAGGGGTCGAGCTCATCTGGCAGCAAAACCTGTTCTGCACTGAATTTCCCTGACGCCCAAACCTAACTCCAGCTCTCCAGAAAGATCCATGTGTTGGACTCGGGGGATGCACCCAGACCTTACTGGGGACGTGGCGGTGCACACGGTATGTGTGCCACGTCACTTTTCAGAAACCTCAACTCTTCTGAATTCTTAAATAAATTTGGCCCCAAAGGTTTCGGAGAGGAAATTGGAGGCTTGTATTTTTTCTTCTCAGCTGCCACTGCTGCTTAGAATGCCCATACTGCCCTTTACGCTTTACCACCCAAATCCAGGAAAGATGCTTAGTTTTTTTCTTGATTTCTAACTGGGCTGGTGTCTTCCGACACATTCTTAAAATGAAGACCATTCTCTTTCTGGCAGTACTTTCGGATAATTTGGGGACCTTCTTGTCATGTTAGCAAGTACTGTTCATTCTCTCTCTCTCTGCCATTGAATTGTGCACACTTAAGTTTGCTTTGGCAGGGGGAGCGTTTTAAAAATTGCTTTGTTGAGCTAAGTTTACATAGAAAATTCACCTGTTTTAAGCGTGCAATCCAGGGGTTTGGAGTCCATTTACAGAGTGGTGTAACCATCACCACGATCTAATTTTAAAGCATCTCCATCACTCCACAAAGGATCCCTTGTAACCACCAGCGGTCACTCCCCAAGCCGTTCTCCCCCAGCCTCTGGCAAACACTCAGCTATTTTCTGTCTCTCTGGATTTGCCACTTCTGGATATTTCTTATCAATGGAACCCCTACGGTATTTGTTCTCGTGTGTCAGCGTTTACTCAGCATCCTGTTTCTGAGATCCATCCGTGTCGCAGTGTGTATCGTGGGTACTTCATTCCCTTCCACTGCTGCACAGTATTCCACTGTATGGATACGTGTCTAATAGTAATTTTTTAAAAATCAAGATTCCAGAACCTTCCGTCCTTCGAAGGATCCAAAAGAACAAATGTCTGATGGCATTTCTTGCTCACCTCTTCTAACTGGCACGACACAGGCACACACAGAGCTGGCACCTACTAGCCAGAGGCGGAGGGAAGGAATCCGTCACTCAAGATGTAGAACTAATTCCAAAGTCAGAGTTCATGTTAATTAACCTGAAGCCACAATTTAGGTTTTAAAGAAAAGATTTAAAAATCATTAAATGAATCACAGGTGGTCTGACTTTGTAACTCAACGTGTGTCTTAACGTTGTACCTCAGGATCGCTCTTTCTAGACTTGCAGGTTCTATGTGGTCATTTCTGATGTATTCCTGCAGAAGTAAGCAAACATTTGGGAGGAATGCTGCTATGGGCTCACACAGAATTACAGCGATACTTGAAGCCTGTTGTGTTTCTCTGACCCACCACCATCCCTTTATATTCACATTTTAAGTAACTAGAAACCACTGAATTTTAGCTCACTGAGCTGCGTATGAGGATGCTTTGTGTGGACTTTGAGGATGTGGAGGGTGGGTGTGCGTATCGCTCGGCTTTCTCCCCTTCCGGGTCCCCACGTGGGCTGATGCACAGCTCACCCAGACCCAACACTCAGACGTTCCGAGAGACCAGTGCTCCTCCTGAGCAAGGAGACTGGAAACCGGACCCTGTGGACCTACCTGATGGGATGGCGCACCCAGGTATCTGCTCCTCATTTCATGGGCTCTGAGTTTTCCTTCTCAAAGGCAATGGACTGACGTTAAATCAGAGCGTTGCAGAGCAGTGTGGCCAGAAAGACATTTGGGGACATTGACAGCACCCTCAGAGCCCAGGCTCCTCAAATGTCCTGGCTCAGTTCTTGGTCCCATGATGGGCATGTGTAACGCCCCCCCCCCAACCCATTATTGGTTCAGATATTAGAAATTTCGTGCTTAGCCCCAAGGCATACCTCACTGTACACTGCTCCTTTTGAGAGGAGGTGAGGGGGAGGAAACAGGGAGGAGGGAGAAGAGACAGGTGAAAGATGGGGTGGAATGGAAAGGAAGAGAGAAAAAGAAAGAGGATGCAAAAAAGTTTTAAGGGGCTAATTCCACCCCTACCCCTGGGAACAAATTAATGCATCAAGCAAAACAGAAAACAACACCAAACCGAAAGAGCTATCACAAATCATATTAAAGATAACAGTTGACTTGCTGTGCAAATTCACCCCGAGGCTGTATTTACCTGGACTGCTCAAGAGGCTAGCCCTGTCCCCCAGGGTTGGCACGGGACGGTACTGGTGGTTCTTTGAGCCTGGGTACATCCAGTGGTACCTGCCAATTTCCATTTCAGCTCTGCTGTTCACTGCCAATTTCAGGTGGCAAAGAGTCAGTGTCTCTATCTCCAGCAAAGATTCTACATCAGCATTTTAATTTATTCTTTTACCATATAGTTCAAGGAAACGGGGAGTTCACAAAATATGCTATTGAATTGCAACCTTTCAATATCACCTTATCAACTCAGCATAATACACGGAGAATGTTAGTCTCCTCCCTCCATTTTTCAATTTAAGTTGACAAAAATCACCAATATTGTCTTTTCTTTCTGTATTTTCTCCATCTCCCCCCAAGTCCCGTCCCTTAGAATGATCATTTTGAGCAGACACTATTTATAAGGAAAATCTGGCTTCTCACCATCGTAGGTTTCTTTCTGTTTATTTCACTTTCAGACCCACAGAGCACCATCATTATTGCAGCTACATAAGCGAGGGTGAATCCAGGCTTGCTATGACGGCGCCTAGTTCCAGCCTGCAAAGGATGGCCAATGACCCCCTGGTCTGCTGAACCTTGGATGAAAACTCCTGTCCTTCCACTGACATCTGCAATATTCTCTGTCACCTCATCTTATCTAAGCTCAGGACTTCAGAGTCTAGAATGTTCCAGATTAAATCCTCTTCCAATGATCTCCCAGTGTCTTTTTTTTTTTTCTTTTTTTTTTTTTTTCCAGTGTCTTTATAGAGAAAGGGCTGCTGGTCTTGGGCTTGAAGCACTGCTTCTTCCCACACGAGGTGACAAGTGGCCTCCTGGAGACTCAGGTCCTTATCTGGTAATCTGACGATATATCTTACTTCTTAGGGGATTGGAGAGAAAAATATCCATCAACTTGCCTGACACAGAATCAGATGCTGGTAACTATTAGTTGAATTACAACCTTGAAATCCCTAAGAGACCATAAGGTCACTATGGCCAGTTTACAGCTGGGAATCCCATCAAACCTAATGACGGGTTACGTCCTCTGGGGTGCCACAAATATTCAAGGATTAAAAAAATGGTGCTGACATTGATGTGGGTAATTATTCCACCAGAAGAGCAGGTTATAATGCCCCATTGGGCACCTCAGACCACTGAGGAAAAGGACTGAGCAAACTGCCATGTTGTGAGGCCAGAAGGCGATTGCCCTGACTGGGTCCACTGAAAACCTCACCAGCTGTTACGAAACCCCACCTCTGCTCTCCACAATCTCTGAAAACTCTCAAGGTATTTCCACTCGGGAAGTGGAGACCTACGTTTCTAGGTGGTGTTTTAGAGCAAACCTTCTTGGCTTCAAGGTAAAGTAAAACTGTCTTTTAGAGACATTGAAAAGACAGTTAAAGACTTTTAAAGACATTTGAAAGGGGAAAAAACGATGCGAGGACAAGATCAGAACTGCACAATGAAAGTATTTTTACTGCTGCTGGTTTTGTTGCTAAAGAACGTGATGACGACTCTAATTTACAGCGTGCTCACGGAGTGCTGGTCACCAAGCAAAGCACGTTGCACTCGTTACCTCAGGATTTTTTTTTTTTTTTTTTTTTACACAGGTCTAAAGGTTTTTGTTCTTTTTTTTTAACGTGTAACATAGGCAAAATTATCTAAGTCAATACATTTTTAAGGACTGTCACCTGTTCTGATTCTTTCCACCGCCAGTCACCTTAGTACCTCCAATGTTTGAGTCATAATCACGACAGCCCTTTCAAAAAGAATCTTTGCTCAATCTACAGCTGTCATGTCAGTCGGTCCACAATTTCTTTAGTTGGGCTTCTTGGATCTCCCATGGAATACTGGACACACTTCAAAATTCCCCGCTGGTAATCTTGGGGATCCAATTTCCTGAAGCAGTTTATTTTAGGACCCTGTTTAAGGGTCAGAGGAGATGGATCTGCCTGGTCCTGAATTTCAGACGCCCTCTGAACATGCACTGAGTTCAAATCAGAGTCCCTCGTAAGCGATCACACCCTAGAACAGTTGGGATATGCCAATACCTACAAACGAAGAAGCCAAGCGCAACGGAAAGGTAAGTCACTTGCCCGCGATCACGCAGCCGGGGGCCTGTGCGCTTGCTGTGATTTTCTACTCTTCTGCTGAGGTCTCTTTGGAGGTGAGCTGTGCTTCTGTGCCTTGTAAAGACACCTGTCAGGTCCCAAGCTCCTGATGTTACTTCAGGGTTCTGAACTCTCAGCCTTTCCTGGATTCAGATTTTGGGTGAGTCTCTCTCATACATGGGTTGCGCTACATTCCCCGAAAGCGGAGAAACCAGGTGGGGCTGGTGGAGAGAACCAGAAGGAGGTCAAGTGGCCTCATGGTATGACCTGATTTCCTCTTGGTTAGAGTGGCTGTAAGCCCTCCGTGTCGACCTCAAGCAAGAGGATTCCAAGGAGCTCGATCACTTCTATCTGAAAAATTTTCATCCTCCTTGCAAAAAATTTCTCCCTCCAAGCCCAACACACAGTTGGTGCCCAGTCAATGTCTGCTGCATAAATATTTGCTTGAATGCAGGGGAGAATCCTGGGAGCTTGTGGATCAAGCAATGGGCCTCTAGGTCCCCCACCACCCTGACTGCACCCCAGCCAGGCCATGCAATTCAAGGGATCTTTGCACAGGATTCATCCATTCTCTGCCCGCATCTCTTCACGTAGGCAATCAGGCACAGGCTGCTTGGCACTGAATGAAAAACCATGGACTGCCCAGCGCCAATGTGTTTTCTGAGAAAAACAGGACAGCCAAGCCCGAGCCGCTCAATGCAGCCTAAAACTCCTCCTCCTTCCGGAGGCGTGGAGATGGGGTCAGCAAGTGGATGGATGCTTTCCAGTTCTACTGGGAAGGCCTTTGGACAACAATTCATCTTTAGATATGAAGGGAGAGAAAATCATGTCTATTTTATATTTCTGAGCCAAACTTAAATAAAGACATTAAATATCAAATTATAAAATTTCAAAGAGCACAGTATATGTTTTGTTTAAAAGGACAGGGTCCCAACGCTTAAAAGGGAGTCACATGACTGCAAGGAGAAGCCTCAGCTTCTGGGCCACCGTCAAGAAGTGGGAAAATGTACAGACCTAGGAAGATCCTGGCTTATGCCCTTCAGAGGGAAGCCTGCAAACGTTCCCCTTAGAGAGTAGAAGGGAGAGGTGGGCAGGAGACTGAGCGGTATTCTGGAAGAAGCACAGAAGACTGTGACATCTCAGGTACTATTTATGGATGGGGCTGAGGTGAACGGTGGTGACTGATGGCGAGACACACAACTGGGTGGTCATCGCCAAAGTAGGTATGACAAACGATGGGGACCTGAGGAAAAGAAATCAAAATAATGCTGTGTACACTCTTTTCCCCCATTTACTCAGATGACGTAATTTAGGGACAAGGCTGAATAACTAAACTGCAGACTGGTATGCTTTCTGCCATCTAGGAAATTATCACTGGAAGCAACTAAATGACAAAGACTGAGCTTCCTATAAAGACTATACTCACTGGGCCAGGTCTCTGAAAGCTACATCAGTCCTCCTCCATTTTTAGCTAGTACTTAAAATATTAAAGGAAGCTGTAACACCACTATAGAATATAGCAGAGGTCGGCCGATGACGGCCACCTGGTTTTGTAAATAAAGTTTGATTGCAATACAGGCACACCCATTTGTTTATCCACTATCTGTGGCTGTTTCATGCTACCCTGGTAGTTTTTTTTTTTTTTTTTTATTCTTATTAGTCATCCATTTTATACATATCAGTGTATATATGTCAATCCCAATCTCCCAAATCATCACACCACCACCACCACCACCCCGCCGCTTTCCCCCCTTGGTGTCCCTATGTTTGTTCTCTACTTCTGTGTCTCTATTTCTCCCTTGCAAACCGGTTCATCTGTACCATCTTTCTAGGTTCCACATATATGCGTTAATATACGATATTTGTTTTTCTCTTTCTGACTTACTTCACTCTGTACGACAGTCTCTAGATCCATCCACGTCTCTACAAATGACCCAGTTTCATTCCTTTGAGTAGTTACAACAGACTGTGTGGCCCACAGAGCCTAAATATTTACTCTTGGGCCCTGTACAGATCAAGTATGCTGACCCTTGATATCAAAGATAGCTAGTAAGGCTTGAATATACAAAAAAAGTAATGCAATTAATCAAATCAGCCTACAAAATAGGAAAGTATTTTATTTTCTCTTATCACATGTTCTCTGGGCTAAGGGTCAAAATTCTCCTCTTGGGCATCATCAATTCTCCTCTTGCCACAAATCAGCAAGATTATTGTTAAAACCAAGATTATACTCCACAGAATGGTCCCTCAGATGAGTTGGCACCCTTCCGCTCCTATGACGTGAGAGGACAGAGGAAGGACGATGTTTCAAAGAGGAACATTATTAAATGAATAAATAAATGAACAAATGAATACACAAGCAGGTACGTTTGTGAAGCTGGGATTGTAGCCTCTCTCTCTTAAAAGCCACCTTCTTCCTCTGTCCCACAGCCATCCTTATTCCTGGCCAACCATCTCACATGGAGGTACACTGGGTCCCGAGGAGAAAAAAGCAAGGGAGTATCTCAGAACAGTCCAATTTTTCACCAGTCCCAGTGAGGGGAAACTTACGTCATGGGGACACTGGTTATGTCACATGTTCTCAGATACAGCAAGGCTGATAAGTCACGTTATGAAGATTATTTACTTTAAACTAGCGTGTACTTCCAAATAAGAGAGGAACACAATTTTTAACGTTAACAATCTGAATTCAAGATTTCCACTCAATTTCAAGGAAGGCAAAGCTACATTTCCAGAAATGAGTCCGAATTCTTTGTCTAATGAATGAGCAAGGCCGAGTCTTTAAAAGGATGCTAATGGAAACTATAATATCTAAGGAGGAGAGAGGTACCAACTGGCTTGCTGAGATCTCCTCCACATTTAAATTTTCTAAAAAAAAAATAAAATAAAAGCAAGCTGTATCATACCTACCACATATGTCCAGCACCATCTGGCCGGCCCCGCTTTTCTCTACAGTCTTATCCCCAGACACCCTCTCTTCAAACGTCCTCCTTGGCAGATTCTCATAGGAAAAAACTGCATCTACAACCTTCTCCATACCATATGTATGTAATCAAGTCAGAAAACGTCAATAAAAATCTCAGCATCAAATAATTCATAAATCACCAGGAAGAGTGTAACATGTTAAATGTGTCCCTCTGGGTTTTTAGCCTACAGATCATATATTCTAGAGGAGTGCTTTCCTTCCTAAACAACAATGACAAAAAGGAGGGCCAAAAGTGTACATCTTTTGCTACATTAAAAAGAAAAAAAAAAAAAAAAAAAAACCCAAACACCTAAGACATTATACCTATTTGAGTAAAAAGATTTAAATGGATGTGTTCATTTTTTAATCAGGTCAACCATTTGAATTCATTTCTTACTTTGACTATGTCCTGTAATTTATTTTAAATTACACATTATTTCTGATTTTCTACATTTTTCTTTTTATGTGCTTAGAAATTTAATTTGATACCTGGAGTTCTGAAATTTATTTGAGCAATGATTCATAGGAGCTTAACTAGCCTGACTACAATTGTTTCCGTAGATTCCAATTTCCTACATATAATAAAAATAATTTTCTTAACAGATACTTAGGGTTTTTTCCATCCGATAGAACAAGTGATTCAATTGTTTTTCTGCCTCTAGATTACACCCTCCCAGCGATTCTCGATGCCTTGGTTTTCACAAATGAATTGACATCAAGTAATACTGCACAGTAATAAATAGAAACCTCACTCTCATCTCTTTAATATTGAGTCCCATGATCCAGTTGCTTTCATTCTGTCTTATTCATTTCCTCCACTTATTTCATTTCAGTTAATCTGCTCACTCAATTCTCGACACTTTGATTTAAGTTAATGCTTCCGATTTAAAAACTGTCATTTGTAATAATTTGGCATTTCTTACATCCGTCTGAGAAAACCTTCTTGCTTTCTGTAAAAATTCCTGAATAACTGCTAAATTACTTCTTGTGAATTTCGATCATCCAGTAGGGTTCTGTGACAAAAGCTATGAGGCTGTTTAAAGAAACAGCTCTCTTTGTCCTGCTGAAACTCCTGGGAAGTGACACCAGCTGGAAAAGTTGAGGTCAGCTTATAAAGCTAAGTTTAATTTGTATTCTTAGTAAACACTATAATAATTATCTGAAGCCATTAATCTACAAGCTACTGGGTATTAGCCACTGGGTAATAATACTCCAAATTCAGAGACAAGTATTGCCCGTACCACCAACTATGACAACAAATGGGAAAGGAAGAATGGGGGGGGGGGGGGAAATACATGTGCGTTAAAACTCTGTGGGAAGTGACAAAATGTAGAGGATTCGATTTAGCAAATTAAATCCCTTTGCTGAAAGGCTTAAAAGAAAAAAAGGAAAAAAAAACCCCACAGATTCACCCACTCAAGAATTATATAATGCATTCTGTGTCAAATTTGTAAATGTTAACGTCAATGAAGTAAACACTGATTTTATAAATTTAAAATTAAATCTAAAGGAATCCTGGAGGGGCAAGCAGCTACAAACATGTTTATCATTTTATGCCTCTGTGTGCCTTGCATGACAACGGGCGAACAAACTGGGCAAACTACAAAGATGATACTCATGTGAGCTTTGACCCTGCGTAGCTGGCAGATGAACTTGTTCGTCTAGACGAAGCTTAGTAGAGAGGCTACCCTCCAGATCAACATTTCCGGTGGGTCACGGGGCTATCAGAACCCCTGCTGCTGTGGTCAAAATCCATCCCGTGGCCCGTATTCTTACTCAAGCATGTATTATATATGTGACGGTATCTTGCAGTAACTTCGTATTTTTGAATTACTTAACAAACAGCTAGTGTTTATCCATTATTGTAGTTTTTAAAGTTCCTCCAGGAATTATCTTCTGCTTCTAATTTTGTTTCTGAAACCATAGCTAACGAGGTTTCATATACAGATTGCCAGGGATGTAGTGGCAGCCTGTAGATTTCGGTATTAAATAATAAATATTTAATTGACATAAAAGAATAGCACTCCATAAGAATAAATGAAGGTGAGAACCACAAACGCGTAGTAAGGATTTTTACATCGATTTTCTGCCCCTTTCTTGCTTTTGGAGAGAAAAACGAAAGGTATGTTTTTTGCGGAGACCAAAGTGGTTTTATCTGCCGCTGGCAAACACCACATTAATAAAAAGTGTGTTCTAAGCATCTGTTTTAGGGAAAAATCGCTACAACTGTGATTGGCTTCCTCACAACAATGCTATTATTCCATGATTATATCCCCCAAGCTTTGTCTCTAATCGTCACGGAAACGAGTCTTTAAACTTTTATCTCAGTTCCTCGACTTTATAAATATTCCCAAGAGTTTCTCTTACTGCTATTTGGTCATTCATGTAAATGAAAAGAAATATACATACAAGAAAAGGCAGGGGGTTTTGGGGGGCTGGTTTTTGTTGTTATTGTTTGGGGGGCGGTAGGTTTGATGCAGGGATTAAGCTCAACTACCAATTTTAGAAATCTAAGTGCTACATACTTAATGCCACTGAATTATTCACCTAAAAATGGCTAAAATGGCACATTTTATGATCTGTATATTTTATCATACTTTAAAAAGCAATTAATTTAAAAAGTGAAACTGCTCTGTTTAGGAGAGAATGTTATTCAGGGATTGCCCTACCCAAGCATGCTGGTATGGTGAGATTCGTGAAATTGCCGTTTTTGTAGGTGTAAAATGGTTGACTGTCAGCAATTTCAGACCTACATATTCTTATATAAAACATACCTGTACCTCTATCAGGGAGAATGACTATTGTTTAGTGACGGTCAGTGGATGTCAGGGTCATGAGAAATAACCCCAGCACGGGTAGCTTTTGAAATAAGAGCCACTGCAGGTACAGAATATGTTCTTGCGCCTTTACAGCAGTCTGTAACTTTTGGTGAGGGAGATAAATTACAATGCAGTGAGATGCTCTTAACCTCACACGGGCTGAGCTGATTCCACGGGGTGGCAAACCTGAATCGGTCATTATCTAGGAAAAGACACATTAATTTTAGCTTCTATTTTCTGCCATCTTCTTACCGCAAAACACTTTACTTCTCCCCGCAAAAACCATTCCGTACGTCAAGATCAGGATGTTTTCTGAGATGCCCTTTGAGGAACAGGACCGGTGTGGATTTTCCTCCCACAAATCTCCAAGTCACAGATAGCAGACACCCCGCACCTCCCCGCCAACGCCTTCCATCAGCACTAGCCGACAGAGCTGACGTTCCCTCTCTCAAGCTCCAACTGTAAATGGTTATTACATATCAGAGTCAGGGTCTGATACACGGAAATAGCAATCGTATTAAATACGAAAATAAGAGAATGTCCAAAATCACTACCGCATCAGCGGAACCGAAGCGTATCTAATACGCGTGCCCCTCCATTAGCAGAAAGCAATGCATCCCACGTCCCTGGGATATAACATGCGGAACCTAGGACCTCAGTTCGGACTCATTATAGTAATTAAAGCAGACAGTTTCCCCAATCCAGCTACCCAAGGTGACAGACTGCGGACCTCCTTCTGTGCAATACCACGTTCGGGAGAAGGGTTTGGACCAGGATTGGACCGGAGGGAGGCTGCTCTATTCACTTAACATCAGCCTCCAGGAGAAAAACCACCCTGAAAGCCAGACCAGGCCATCCGGATGGTTTCAGAGCCGATTCTACACGAGACGCAAACCGGGCTACCCCTTTTTAAGCCCCCAGTGAAAAGCTTTAAACAGGCTATTGTCAGAGCCCTGGGTACCTTTTCTCTCTTGGCTTTGTTCAGTATTTTCCTCGGCTGCAGTTTCCATGGCTGGCTTCATACCATCCACCAAAAATGCTTTGCCCGCTCCCCCCAATACACACTTCTCCCCCTCCTCTTCCTTTTCTTTTGGGCTCCCCTCCGGCTCTTATTTACACCCGCGTGATTGAGAGCTTCTGTTCTTCACTACAGAAGATTACAGTCCCTTCCAAGATGCAAAAGTCTCGTCGGCGTCAATCCCCCTCTGCCTACTGGTCCAGAAAGATAGCTGCCAAGGAGCCGGCAGCCGTACGTCACGGAGAATCCGGTTATAAAACCGCCACCGCCTGCCCGCCGGTGCCGAGGCCCGATGCGGCTCCGGGGGAGGCGGGGGGCGGGGGGTGCCGCGCCCCGACCGACAGGGCTGCGCCTCTGGCCGGCCTACGCGTGCGCTCCGGCTCCCTCCTTCCTCCTCGCCAGCTGCACCCGATGAATGCTAATTAATTCTCCCAGGAAAGAATAGATTTGTGACATCACAGCAGGGGCTGTGGAGCTGAGAGGAGAGAGCCCCCTCCCACCACGTGACTCAGCGATCGGCCGGTGTGTGTTCCAGCAGAAAGCGTGTCTTCGCACAAGCAAACTCTTTCTTGCCCCCTGGGACCCCTTGGCGGGGCATCACCGTTTGTTTTATTTCATTTACCCCTGACCCTGGCAGGATCTACTCAAAGGACTTGCCCAGGGTCTCCATTTTCTTTTTCTTTCTTTAATATGTGTCTTTCCATAAGAAGACAAATATCATACGGTATGACTTATATGTGGAATCTAAAAAATGATACAGATAAATGATTTACAAAACAGAAGGAGACTCACAGATATAGAAAACAAACTAATGGTTACCAAAGGGGAAAGGGGAGGGGAGGGATAAATTAGGAGTTTGGGATTAACATATACACACTACCATATGCAAAATAGATAACCAACAAGGCCCTAGTGTATGGCACATGGAACTATACTCAGTATCTTGTAATAACCTATAAATGGAAAAGAATCTGAGAAAGGATATATATATGTATAACTGAATCACTGTGCTGTACACCTGAAACTAACAACACTGTAAATCAACTATACTTCAATTTTTAAAAATGTGTCTTTCACACAACCTCTAGCGAGCTAGCTACACTGACTTGAACATATAAAAGAGGGAAGAAAAAGTACATAAGGAGGAAGAGGACCCAAACATAGATTTAACAACAGCAGTGTAGCAATTCAGCAACAGAATCTATTTCCTGGTCTATAGCTAACGTATGTGATAGTAAGAGAAACTTCAGCTCAAGCCCAATTCATACAAAAGTACCCATCCCTATTTAAAAATAATGATAATATGCTTATTTTTAAATAATAATGAGCTACCAAAATAATATTATTAAAATATCAATAATATTTTGGTGACTCCTTAGAATGAAAAATCAAAACAGAGTGGTTTTTCTTATTGGATGTCGTTATTTCTATATGGAACTTTATTCCTTAGAACCCCCGAGTCAAAAGGCTGTTCTCAAGAGCGTTCTAAATGCTCAGCAGAAAGCCTGTTGTAACAACGATTTTGATTGCTGCTTTCACAAGTCTTCTTGCATCCCCAGATACTATTGGACCAATGTTCCCAGCCCATCTAAGCATATAAGCTTTTATCGTGGATATAAGCCATGTTTCCAAGCACCGTTAATTTCTGCACCATTTTTAAAGCATTTGTCTGACCCACTTACCTTCATTGTCCCTACTTAAAAGATTTCTAGAAACTCAGTATAATACCCTCAAGGTCCATCCATGGAGACTAAGTGAAATAAGTCAGACTGAGAAATACCACCTGATTTCACTTATATGTGGAATCTAAAAAACAAACCAAACAAAATAAACAAAACCCAGACTCACAGATACAGAGAAGAGACTGGTGGCTGCCAGAGGCGAGGGGGATGTGGGGGGGTGGGGGGGGGGGTGGGGTGAAATGGGTGAAGGAGATTAAGAAGTACAAACTTCAGTTATAACATAACAATAAGTAAGTCACGGGGATGTAATGTACGGCATGGGAAATACAGTCAATAATATTGTATTAACTTTGTAAGGTGACAGACCTTAACTCGACTTATTGTGGTGACCATTTTGCAATGTATACAAACATTGAATCACTATGTTGTACACCTGAGACTAACATAATATTGTATGTCAATTATACCTCAATAAAAAAAACTTCTAGAAACTCAAGTCAAATACAGGGATGACCACTGATAAGCATAGGGTGAAGGGCTCCTGATTCAGAAGAGTCCACTAATTGTTTGGGTTGGACACCCATCTTAGAAGCAAACATAAAGACAAGTCAGAGGCCACCCTCTCTTAAAAAATCCTCTCCCAAGTTTTGAGGGTCTGTTGCTCAACACTTTAAAAAAAAAAAAAAGTATAAGATCCTGAATCAAAATCCTCTAACAACCTGATCTTTTAATGCATTAGTTTTAGATAATCCCCGAAAGTCTTCTACATTCAATACCTCTGGCCCTGCTGAACCAGAAAAGATTTTGAAAACCAGTTTAGCCTGTTCCAATATTTTCTTTTCATTTTACATCTCATTTTCCACTTTAAGCATCATCCTAGGCGACCACGCCCACAATCAACTATCCCCTTAAAATACGGCCCCAGCCAACTTTATTGTCTCACGGCGAGGGGATTGAGAAGCACGGCAGCCTACGATTTCAGACTTGCAAAAAGAGATGCAGATATGATGTAACTAGCCTGCAAAGGAAAACCTGATGATATGTCCAAACACGATGGTCTTCAAACATTTTTGCAAAGACGGCTTAGATACATTCAGGCAGGAAGATGCCTATTGTTGTTTTGTGACAGGATCGTTCTCCCTCAGCAGTTCAAGTGAGAATTAATACCAAAACAAAATTCAGTTCAACACAAAAGGGAGCAATTATGATTAGCTACGTTATCGGGTTTTATTTAAAAAGTGTAATCATTCAATCAAAAGCAAAATCATTCAATTATAGAACTGGCAGAATAGAATAATTTGGGGGGGGCTATTAATTAAGAATAGCGTTTTACAATGTTGGTGGAAGTGGGCAGGCAGAATATGAAAGACATTCTAAATTCAAGGGCAACTCTAGTTCTATATGAGTCATGGAAATCACAACCACTGGACAAAATATTCACAAATTCTCCAGTTGATACTTTGATCTTCTTTTCACCTTGAAAAACTATAAATAGACTCTTCATCGCTTTTGCCTTATTCACAACTTTATCGTTTTCTTTTCATTAGACAATGAGTATGACAGTTCTACAAGCTACCATTGTATCACTGTCTAAGCAGTCTCAAAACCTCACTGGTGCTTATAACAAATGATGTGAATCAGAAAAGACATGACAGAAAAATTGTTAACAGCCAGAAAGAAAACAGAGTATACACTGACAAGATTTCTAAGGTCTGCATCCATTTTTGACCAGAAAAATTGACTATGTAGAATAAGTAGGATGGGAAATGTCTCCCCGAGCTGAAAATTATTCTTTGAGCCCCACGCTTTAAGGCAGTCTGGTTGAAGGTACGAATACTTCTGAAAGCCAAAACAGGAATAACAAATACTGATACAAACTGGATATATTAGACTCAACCATACAAGAATGCTGATATTGACTAGAAGAACGGTAGTTTTGCATGGTTCCACCAGGTAACCCGAGGGCTAATGGGACACAGAGAACCCTTCTAAACCAGGGGAATCCAATCTGGTACGAGCACTATGGTATCCCAGCAAAGGAGGGGAAGGGGAAGGGGAAGAGAATTTGGGAAAAGCTTCCCAGAACAGAGTTGGCTACCTCAGCATGGTTAGAAATCTGCCGGGTAGGCGAGCGAAACAGTAAGGGCAGGGGAGGGGAGGGGAGGGAAGAGTAGGGAGGGGTAGGGAAGGGAAAGATGATTCCCGGAAAAAGTGAAAAGCATACAAAAGGTAAAAGGGTCTTGTCAAAGTGTTGGGGAGATGATTTTCTTGCCAGAGGGGCCAGAGCATACGGTGTATGTGGCAGGAGTGGGGTTGGATGGGGGGAGGGAAGTGAAGGGAGATGGCTGAGCCAGTAGGCTGGGAACCAGGGAGGTTGAACACCCCGCTAATCCTGGAGGCTGGCAAACTCATTCGAAGTCTTCTTAAGGAGTACAAGCAAGAGAAGGGGAGAGTCTGAACGAGGGCATGAGGAGGAAGCGAGGATCCGGGTGGCATGTGATTGGATACCTGCGCATGGAGTGGAAAAGGAGAAGGGAGAAGGGAGAAGGGAGAAGGGAGAAGGGAGAAGGGAGAAGGGCGAGGGGCGGTGTGGAGTCTCTAGCCTGGGTGAGTGAGGAGCTCGTCAGGCTGTGAACCAATGGGGAAACCAAAGAGGAGGAGGACGCTTGGTACGAGAGCTGAGCGTGTACGGTTTCAGGGGTCCCAGGACGTCCTGCGGGAGCTGTCCAGGAGGCATTCGGGAACATAGCTCCAATGGAGAGGGGCTGACCAGAGACGAGGAGCTGGGAGCCTTTGGTGTAGAGGTAGCCCTGGGAATACAAGACGTCCAGCTCTGCTCAGACGTACCTTCCCAGGGAACCCTCCCTGACTCTCTTGCCTAAAAGAGTAGCCCTGACAGGCTAAGTCTCTTAACCTGGCTTGGCTGTTCATTATGGCCCTAACCACAATCCAACACTGATCTAGCTATTCACTCACCCATTTGCCTCCCTTCTCCTAGAATATAAGCCCCTTAAGGGCAGAAATTTTTGTCTCTTTGTCCTCTGCTGTACTACCAGCTCCTAGAACAGTCCACGGCACGTAGTAGGTCCTCAACAAATATACTTTAAACAAACAGTTAGCAAACGACTAGGGAGAGATACAGACCACAAGGACACGAGATTTGAATTTAAGGAACACTGACTTTTAAATATAAAGGTAAAGGAAACACTCGAAAGGGAGGTAAAAGAGACCGAGAAGGAAAAACCAGAAAAGCCAGGGAATAAAGCCAAAGTGGGATGATGGAATGAGAAAAAGGTTCCACGAAGGGCATCAAGCTAACAGTGTCAAATAGTGTTGAATACTGTAGCAGGAGCAAAAAAGATGAGGATGGGCAAGCAGAAAGTGCCCTTTACCACCAAATAGCCACTGGAACTTCCACAAGAAGAGTTTTAGTTGAATGATGGGCACAGGAGCAAGATTCTCAAGTCTGGTCACAACCATTACTCTCAAGATACAAGGCTCTCGTGGTCCAATTGAAATTTTAATCTCGTACATAGGGCTTTGTGCCTATGCCTGTTTCTCCTGGTCCAGTATCTAACTTGTCAAGATCATTTTGATTTTTCTTCTATGATCTATTCCATTAATGATCTTCCTAGGTTTACTTTGTCTCTATCCATTCTGGTCACGTGTGTGTGTGTGTGTGTGCGCGCGCGCGCGTGTGTGTGTGTGTTGGGGGGGGGGATCTCCTCACACCACCAAGGAGTTCTCTGACACCAGCAGGGTGTCCTACAATTCAACTCAAGTATGACACTACCAGGACACAGCGTCAGACCCCAGAGATTAAGGGCTCTGTCCCACAACGCTGCCACCCCATCCCCTGCCCACTTCAGACCCCAATCTCAAAGCCAGGTTGCTCCCTGTTCTTCAGACCAGCTATACAGATGGAGGTTCCAATGACCCCCCTCTTTGAATTTGATTCATTTGCTAGAGCAGCTCCCAGAACCCACCGAAACATTTTACTTACTAGATTACTGGTTCATTATAAAAAGGACATTGGGCTTCCCTGGTGGCGCAGTGGTTGAGAATCTGCCTGCCAATGCAGGGGACACGGGTTCGAGCCCTGGTCTGGGAAGATCCCACATGCCGCGGAGCGACTAAGCCCGTGAGCCACAATTGCTGAGCCTGCGCGTCTGGAGCCTGTGCTCCACGACAAGAGAGGCCGCGATAGTGAGAGGCCCGCGCACCGCGATGAAGAGTGGCCCCCACTTGCCACAACTGGAGAAAGCCCTCGCACAGAAACGAAGACCCAGCACAGCCATAAATAAATAAATAAATAAATAATTAAAAAAAAAAAAATAAAAAAAAAAAAAAAAAAAAAAAAAAAAAAAAAAGGACATCAAAGGATACAAATCAACAGCCAGATGAAGAGATGCACAGGGTAAGGTATGAGGAAAGGGCACAGAGCTTCCATGCCCTCTCCAGGTGCCACTCTCCCCATATCTTCACGTGTTCACCAGCCTAGCAGTTCTCCAAACCCAGTCCTTTAGGGTTTTTATGGAGGCTTCATTACGCAGGCATGACTGATTAAATGGTTGGCCATTGGTAGCGGAACTCAATCTCCAGCCCCTCTCCCCTCCCTGGAGGTCAGAGGTGGGGGACAAGGGAGGAAGGGGAGGAAGGGGAGTCGGGGGCAAGACTGAGAGTTCCAACTCTAGTCACATGGCTGGTTCCAATGACAACTAGCCGCCTCCCCTTAGGTTCCAAAAGTCACCTCATTAACAAAAGACACCTTTATCAGTCTCCATCACGGGAAATTTCCAGTGGTTTTAGGAGCTGTGTCCCAGAAATAGGACAAAGACCAAATATGTATTTCTTATTATAAATTACAATATCAGTCTCCAAGTATAGCAAATTTGCCTTGTGTTTCTTACACAGTCCTGTGATCCAAATAATTGATGGAAGGGTTGAACACAACAAGACCAAGATGACAGAATCCTGTGACTGCCGCTATGGACATCATCCTGGACAGTTGACTGGTTGGTTGGTTGGTTGGTTGATTCATTCATTCATTCATTCAACCAAGATTCATTAAGCATCTACGGCATACCAGAAACTGAGCCACTATTCTGTTATATGACTAGGATTCTTCAATCAACTGGGAATTCATCAAGTTGTCCAATGATCTACCTACATATCCTTATCCTACTCACATAGCTGTCAATGAAGTTGGCCAAATGTGTACTTCTTTCTACTTTCAGAACTGTATTTTAGGTTTCTTCTGGTCACAGAATGACTCCTCAGTGGGGAGTCATTAATCACTAAGAAAGGTTTCCATATTCCTTCAAACCACAGTTGACCCTTGAACAGCATGGGGGTTAGGGGCGCCAACCCCGAGCAGTTGAAAATCCACATATAACTTTATAGTCGGCCTTCTGTATACGCCACTCCAAATCTTTGGATTCAACCAACCTCGGATCGTATAATATGTATTTTGTGAAAAAAATCCACATATAAGTGGACCCGCTCAGTTCAAACCTATGTTGCTCAAAGGGTCAAGTGCAATTCCTCTGAAATTGTCACATTCCGTGAAACATTTTTTTCCCCATGTCCAGCCTCCCACTCAGTACCCAAGGACAGGGCCTCCTTCATCTCCTTTCCCTTCACCTCGTTTTCCACTCTTGGCACTGACGGTTTTCTTTCTGGATCATCTCCTTCCTCCTGGGTTTAAATGCTCCCTCCCTCCCAGTGAGCCAGCACGCCCTCCCAACTCCTCAAGCCCCTTCACTTCCCTCCAGAGGAAGGAGCTGAGACTGCATTTGTGGAAGGCATCACCTTTATGACACCGCATAAAGGTAAGAGCTGAAATGACAAGTCAAATTGGATGAGGTACTATATGAAAACTCTTCTCAATTGTAAAGCTCTAGAAGTATCAGCCATCATCATAAGAGTTTCTCTTTAATGGTAGAGGTGGTTCCCAGGCAGGCCAGGGTTATCGATAACAGTGCGCACACGGGAGGCCCGTTAGCCAATCTCTTCTCAACCTCATCAGCTGTTTATGGAACGACAGGCAGTGTCCCCATTAGGAGCTGCCGAAACATTGACTGTTGAGTCTGGCAAAGGCAATCTGAGAGGTAATGAGCCTCTCTCTTTTGGCAAAGATGCCACTATACCTCATTCTCAAAAGGAGAGCGAGAGGATATCTTTGGCGGGAGCAGGCTCAGGCTTCACACGATGGGAACAGGTGTGGCATGAGACGGTTCCGTGGACCGGGCCGACAAATGGGCGAGCGGCACGGGCGGTGAAGCCCACAGGTGTCTGTCCCAAAGTCAAGATCAGCATTGGTGCTTCTCTCCCACCTCTGAAATCAGGGTTGCTGAACCTCAGCACCAGTGACATCTGGGGCTGGGTAATTTCTGGATGATTCTGGGGCTGTCCTGGACATTATAGGACGTGGAGCAGCCTCCCTGGCCTCTACTCACTAGACGCCAGCAACGACACCCTAGTCTTGACAACCAAAAACATCTCCAGACATTGCCAAATGTCTCCTGCAGGGCACAATCACCCCCAGGTGAGAACCACTGCTTTAAATCTATCTTTTCTGCCCTAAGTTTCCTCTGGCTGTTGTGATAGCCTATCAGCCAATGGTTCTCAAGCCTGGCTGCACACTGGAATCATTCAGGAAGCTTTGAAAATACTGAGGCCTTGGCTTCATCCCCAGAGATCCTGGTCTGATAGAGGCGTGTAGTGGCCACAAGAGCTTTAAGATCTCCCCGGGTAATTCCAAGATGCAGTCAACTGCTATGGGCAGTGGGGACACACAAAATGTGTCCTACAATGACAGTGACATAATCAGAACTGTTTTGTGACAATTATACAAAGGGCTGGGTGATGGATGGATAGGAGATCAGAGAGGCCAGAGTCAGGGTGACCACACTTGATCGGAGAAGAGGTGGAGATGCTATACCTAGTCGAGGTAGAAATGGAAAACCAGTCATCAAGGTGAGGGGGAGGGGATTCCGGCTTGATTCCAAGACTTCCGCTTGGATCCCTAAAAGGATGGTGAGTGCCACAGGGAACACATGGGGAGACCAGGTGATGTATTAGTCACCTAGGGCTGCCATAACAACGTACTACAAACCGGGTGCCTATCGGCAACAGAATTGATTCTCTCCCAGTTCTGGAGGCTAGAAGTCCAAAATCAAGATGTCGGCAGGGCTGAGCTCCCTCAGAAGGCTCTAGGGGAGCATCCTTCCTCACCTCTTCTAGCTTCTGGTGGTTACTGGTGATCTTTGTCTTACATACAGGTACAGCATTCCGACCTCTGCCTTGGCCATCACACGGCATCTGCCCTGTGTGTCTGTGTCTCTTCTTACAAGGACACCAGTCATAGTGAAGTAGGGCCCACCCTAATTGAGTATGACCTCATCTTAATTTGATGACACTGACAAAGACCCTATTTCCAATAAGGGTACATTCAAGGTACCAGGGGTTAGGGCTTCAGCATATTTTTCTGGGGGACACAATTCAACCTGCAGTGGGTGAGGAGAGTCAGGGAGAAGGGCTACCAGGGCCGAGTTTGGAAATGAAGACTCGAGCATTATCGGCAGAGAGGAACCAATTACCCTCGTGGGAATGGGTGAGATGCCAAGGGAGACGGTACAGAGGAGAAAGCCTTGGGGGCACCACCCTATTCGGGGGTCTCTAGTGGAAGGACTACTCTCCTCCAAGGGTGCACAGGATGTTGGAGGAGGGGATTCTGAGAAGGAAGAGGTGGTCCACAGTCAAGGTAGCCAGAGGGTGAGGACTCGGAAAGGCCCTGGACATGGAAAATTTCCATTTCTTTACCGGCGTCGCTAGAATGATTAGAATGGAAACCGATTTACAGAGGAGCTACTGAAGGACTGGGAAGTGAAGAAGAGAAAGCGGGGGCAGCCTCCTTTCTAAAGAAATGTGCTAGTGAGGGGAAGGCAAGAGAAAGATCAGGCAGATGAAGGGGGAGAAACACAGTGAGGAAGAGAATCCCCAAAGGCTTTCGGCTGAAAAGAAGGCAGGGGTTGAAAGAGATTTAAGGAGAATCAAGTGAAGGTGGAGACATGACAGATCGAGATCACAGGAGAGGCGGAGGGCCAGCTGTGGGTAGGAGGGTGGAACATTTCTCCCTCTGACGTAGGAGTGAGGAAAGAGGAAACGGCGGGAAAAGGAAAAGTTTCTCTAAGATTTAAGGAATGTCATCTTCGAAGAGATGATGGTGGTGGCAGGGAGGTTAAAGGGCGACCTGTAAGGCAATGGGAGGGGCCCACTGTTACTTGATTTAGTTCACATCACAGCCCTAGAGGGAGGGAACATCAGCCCGTTCTTCCATGATGTCACCCATAATGATGGGAAGCTATGACAGTTTTGGTCACAGTAAGAGAAACAGCTTGCTCCGAGTGCAGATCGCTTGGGGTCCTGAGCAGGGCTGAGTCTTCAGGAAATCAGAAACCAGAGGTAGAGCGAGGGCGATAAACAATACCCTCACTGTGGTTCCCATCACACCGGAGAGAAGTGGACCCCAACACGCTTGAACCACACTGAAAGCCAAAACACAGACAAGGACCAGATGATGGGGTTTTAAACTGGTTTTGATGGGGGGAAAAAAAAAAAAAAGAGCAAGTTTCTCCTTCTTCCTGTGTACGCAAGGCATACATCAGGAGACAAGGCAGCTGATCTACTGACAATGTGCTTCCTGAAAAATTATCACATGCCGTGGGGAGCTGAGACTCCTCATTAAGAGTGGCGCACCATCAGTGGCTCCCCCGGGAGGGTTCCCAATTAACTCATTCACCGAGCGTGGACCAGCCAACGTGAACAAAGGCGGGTCTTCCGAGCCCCCCTGTTAGCTGTTGAACTGTGGCTACTGGGATCCCACTCATGTCTTTGGAGCAATTCCTTCTCTGTTAGCTGGAGACCCCAGGGGCTAGGGTATTCTCTTACCCAGAGGGAGCTTGTGGCTCAGCCTCAAAGCTGGGTGAATCGGGAGTGCTCTGTGAGGGATTTTCTCTACATCACTGCCAAAACCCCAACTCACGTTGTCTCCCCAGCTCTCCTCCTCTTCCTGGAAGGCACAGCCCAAAGCCCACCTCCTTTAGGGCGCCTCCTTGGTTAAATCTACCCATTTCCTCTTCCTCCCATTCTTCCCTTCGAACCATCCCTCTCTCTGTTATAAATGCAACCTCTTCGAATGGCAGCTATTTCCATTGGAAAGACGCTTAACCTGCCTTTGCCTGCCTCCCCACACACGTGGGAAGGAAGCCAGACATTTTCAAACTCAAGGTTAAATCACAAGACATCTGGACTTTGAAAATTCTCAACAGAAGCTGGCAAATTATGGGATGAGCCTGTCAGGGCAGGGAGAAAGAGGATGGGGGCCCCTTAAACCTGAGAACTCCAGGGGCATTAAGGAGACCTTATTCTTGTCCAGGGGCTACTTGGGCTAGCTCCTCGCCCTCAACATGCAGGAGTCGCTGTCACCTCTCCCTGAAATGGAGTCCATGTGGGGATGAATGGGTTTCTATCTGTTGGGCTGCTGGGTAAAGGTGTTGGATCACAATCCCACTCCTGGGCATATACCTGGAGAAAACCATAATTCGAAAATACACATGCACCCCAATGTTCACTGCAGCACTATTTACAATAGCCAAGACATGGAAGCAATCTAGATGTCCATTGACAGAGGAATGGATAAAGAAGATATGGCACATATATACAACGGAATATTACTCAGCCATAAAAAAGAACGAAATAATGCCATTTGCAGCAACACAAATGGACTTAGAGATTATCATACTAAGTAAGTCAGACAGAGAAAGATAAATACCATATGATATCACTAATATGTGGAGTCTAAAAAACAATACACTTATTTACAATAATGAACTTATTTACAAAACAGAAACAGACCCACAGACATAGAAAACAAACTTATGGTTACCAAAGGGGAAAGAGGGGAGGAGGGATAAATTAGGATCTTGGGATTAACAGATAAACATTGTTGTATATAAAATAGATAATCAACAAGGACCTACTGTATAGCACAGGGAACTCTACTCAGTATTCTATAATAACCTATATGGAAAAAGAATCTGAAAAAGAATAGATATGTATATGTATAACTGAATCACTTTGCTGTACACCTGAAACTAACACAACGTGGTAAATCAACTATACTCCAATATAAAATAAAAATTAAAGAAAAAAAACGGTGCTGTATCAGGCAGACATAGAGACTCCCACGTCCATCTTGGGGAACCAAACCCCTCCGGGCCCACCTCCAACAGTGCCCACTTTATATTGGTCCGGGCAATGGAAAGAAGGAACAGCCCCAGGGGTGGGCGATATTTTCCCAATCTTTGTATACGCTCCTCTGCAATGATCACCAAGTCATCATACAAAGACTGTAAGCGCCAGCTACCAGGGACACCTGGCCAGTTCCCTATAAGAGCTACAGCGAAAGAGCTGGCTAGATGTGGAAGCCACGGAGCATGCTCAGGGCCGTGTCCAGGGGGCCCACCACACCCCGCTCCCCACGCCACCGGAGATGTGACAGTGCCTCAGGCGGGGTAGAGAGAGGCCAGAACTCAAGGAATGAGGGTCTCCTGTGTACCAACACTGCTGCAGGAACTTTAACCCATGCTCTTTCATTCTGGCCTTCATGAGGGCATTGAGAGGCAGGTATAACCACCCCCCTTGCCTGGACAAAGGAACCAAGACCACAGGGAGCCAAAGGGACTTGGCCAAGCTGGTCAGAGGCCGAGCTGAGCACTGACTCAGGCCATTGGATGCCAAACCTGGGAACTCAAGAGTCAGGCAGCCACGACAGTGTCTAGGTGATAAGGTGCGTCAACTCAGAGAACCTGGGTCACCACCAAAGACTCACTCAGGACGGCCAAAAACACAGGGCTCCGTACCTCCCTAGCTGAGGAAGGCGAGGCATGGGAAGAGTTGACCTGAGTACAAGGTGAGGATGTGCTGCCTACCACTGAGTGAGCACTGGCTCTGTCCCTTGCCGGTCATGGTGACTTGGACAACGCACGCCTGAGCCTCCGTTTCCTCATCTATAAGAAGACTGGACAAGATGCTTTGCGAAGCCTGTCCTGGCTCGAACGTCCACCGAGCCTGAAGTGACCAGTTTGGCAGCGTGGTTATAAGAAACAAAAGACATCAGGTAAGGAGCCCTGCAACTCTCACCTCCATCACTCTGCCTATTGACCTAAGTCATTCTCTTACTGTGCAGGTCGAGTCACTTTTCACCTGCTCTAACGGACGCGTCAACACCCTGCGATGGATTCCACTGGGCTCCCGGCATCCTTTGGAGCCAGATGCCAACGACTCTTTCTTTGGAAGTATGTGGTGCAATTCAGTTTTTCTCAGCTTTGCTCTGACTAACCTGTGTCCTGTAGCCTCTCAAAGCAGTTACACGAAACTTATCTTCATACTGCTGACAGCACAAAGAAAAAGGAAACCAGTAAAACCATTACAAAAATATTTTATAATAAAATCTAGACCCTGTTAACCACTTGGAAATGTGTTTGAGAAGCAAAATGGATAAAACTTAGTGCTGGGGCTTCCCTGGTGGCGCAGTGGTTAAGAATCCGCCTGCCAATGCAGGGGACACAGGTTTGAGCCCTGGTCCGGGAAGATTCCACATGCCGCGGAGCAACTAAGCCCCTGCGCCACAACTACTGAGCCTGCGCTCTAGAGCCTGTGAGCCACAACTACTGAGCCCGTGCGCCGCAACTACTGAAGCCCACGCACCTAGAGCCCATGCTCCGCAACAAGAGAAGCCACTTCAATGAGAAGCCCGCACACCACAATGAAGAGTAGCCCCTGCTCGCCGCAACTAGAGAAAGCCTGTGCAGCAACAAAGACCCAATGCAGCCAAAAAAAAAAAAAAAAAAAAAAAAAACAAACTTAGTGCTTTCCAATAGAATATACAAACATTGAAGGTCATGTTCTAATGTTTGGGGTTTTTCCAACCAGAAATCTGGTAGAAAGTTTTAATTGAAGATTGGTTAAGATCTCTTCATGGATCGGGGATTATAAATTTTAGTACAGCTGAAACATACATTTGCTTACTTTATACAATTAAGAACTAGGCTACTGAAAGGCTAGCATGGGAGGACTATGGTATTTGCCAGCCCTCGAACTGCCGGTGTGGGTTGAGGTAATCCGGTCGAGCACATCGCTGTCACCTTCCGCTCCTACTGTCAACGTCACCTTCCTGAAACCAGCTACTCAGATGAAGGAGAGTGAACATCCCAGACCGGCAGTCTCACACCGAGTGATTCTGATAAACACACCAAAGCCACTGATTTACTGAAGAGTATGATTATCCAACATGTTAGCTTGACAGAATATTTCCGATTTACCAATACCTAGTCTGACAGAGTATGCGAAATTTACTTCCTGATGTTAGAATGCCTATTCTTACTAGTTCAGGGAAACACCCAGGATTTGTAGATACATAATTCAAGAGCCCTCAGATTAAAGTCCACAAAAAAATCAGTGCCTTGGTGGACCAGCGGCTGGGTGGTCCAGGGTTGGTATAAAATATGAATTGCACAAAAATGTGAGCTATGAATACATATATATGGAATCTAAGAAAAAAAAATGGTCATGAAGAACCTAGGGACAGGACGGGAATAAAGACGCAGACCTACTAGAGAATGGACTTGAGGATATGGGGAGGGGGAAGGGTAAGCTGGGACAAAGTGAGAGAGTGGCATGGACATATATACACTACCAAATGTAAAATAGATAGCTAGTGGGAAGCAGCCGCATAGCACAGGGAGATCAGCTCGGTGCTTTGTGACCACCTAGAGGGGTGGGATAGGGAGGGTGGGAGGGAGGGAGACGCAGGAGGGAAGAGATATGGGAACATACGTATATGTATAGCTGATTCACTTTGTTATAGAGCAGAAGCTGACACACCATTGTAAAGCAATTATACTACAATAAATATGTTTAAAAAAATGATTTTAAGTAGATAAGAATGTGACCTATTAAAAAAGTTTAAAAATTAAAAAAAAAAATGTGAGCTATGTCATTTAGTCTACTGCTGATGAGAACCTAAAGAGACAAAAAACCACATACTTTATATTCACATTTATTCAAATGCAATATTTTATTCAAGTGCCTCTTCTGTTTCTTTTCTGAGACAGAAATGAGGAGAAGTGGGATGAAGTCATTTAAGGCCCTTTACTGCACTAAAATAATTCATGGGCTTTGCAAGTTGGAAACCATTGGGACAACTTGAAATAACCATCCCTGCCAGGTCAGACATAAAATATCCTAGAGCAGAGAAAAGGCAGCCCACACAGAGTACATCTTAGCGATCTCACTGAAATCTATCAATACTGCTTGACGTCATTAAATCACATGCGATGACTTCTTACTGGGGAATCTACAGACTCAGAGCATCTCAGAGGAAAAGGTAAAATCTGAGGAACAACCTCTATATGGTCTCTGACGCCAGGAAAGGACAGGGGCCATGAGGCCAACCACCTGCTGGGGAGTTAGGCACAGCCAGCCCTGTGACTTGAGCTGTGTTCACCGTGACTAAATGGGAAAGCTGACAATTTTGCTGGAACGTAAAGGTTTGTCTCCAATCCCCAACAATGTACAGCAGGATCCTGAAAGGGGGTGGCCGCACGCCTGCTAGAGATAATCACTGTGAAACCAGAGAGACGCTGGAAATTGAGACAAAAACTGTACTAAATTTTGAAGGCAGACAAAATAGAATTCTCTCTGATCACCGAAAAATCACGAGATTTTTCAAGAGATGACTCAGGAACACTCTTAACAGGAAACTGTGATTTCTAGAAGCCGGCCTAGATGAACAAGTAATACCAAATGAACCTTTCTTTTTTTATTTAAATACTTAATTTGTGGATTTAACATGTTTAAACAACAGTAAATTAGGAAAAAACCTGCTTTCTCCCATGAACATTTTACGAATCAATTTTAGTCAAACTCTGTTCCTGCATCTTCAACTTTATTCATTCAACCAATCAGCATCCTTGTTGCCCCAACAGCACCATTTGGAGTCATGTGTCAGTTTCCCAGAGCCCGTTACCTTTGCTTCCTTCCGAGCTGACACCCAGCACTTCTGAAAAGTCTGTGGATGATGCTGAGATTCGCCCAGCAGACGACAAGTACCCACCGACAGAATTCACCACTTCAGACGGGTCGGGCAGTTAAGGGTTTCTTCTGAATGGTGGCTTCATTATTTTTACATCAATGGCATTCTGTACTGCTAAAAGGAATCTATTTTCTTTAAGCTAGGAAGACTAGGGCAGGTGACTGTCATCTTCTACGCTGACCTCATGAGCCACTTGATAAAACCCTTCCTGTATTTGGGGGGGGGTAAGATAGTGGAAGGCTGGCAACACGCCAGCATGCTTTAAAACCCTGCGCTCATTCTGCACTTTCAATCAACAAAATTTAAGGTCACTTAATCATACACTCAAGCGGAATCAGAATGGGCTAATGTGCTTTCATTCAAAGTGGTTACTGAATGATGGATGTCAATTCAGAGAGGAAGGTTTCCAGGGCTGTGCCATTGGGCTTTGTCCTTGGTCTGGGCCGTGGACATGGCAATGTCACCAAGGGCCCTGAGAAAGCAGGCCACTTACCCTCATTTTACCACCAAGGCACTTAAGAAGGCGGCACAGGAGTCAAACAACCTAGAATTTCTTTACAGAAACTACAAGGAGAATTCACTGTACAGTGAACAATTTTGTTCAATTCTTGCCTAATTTTCTGGCCCTGCTCAAAATAAACGTTACGCGCACACAGAATTCTAAAGCAGGAGGAAAAATTTTAAAACCGTGTAGCTCTTCTCTCCCCTTTTCCAGTGTGCAATCAGGAAAGACAGGACTAAAGACTCGGGTCTCTTGACTCAGAGCCAAACATCTTGTTTTCGCATGACGCTCAGTTATCCAAGTAAATATTCTGTTAGGATGAGGCCCAAATGCCAGATCTGCAATGCACACACTAGACAGAGAGAATTCTTCCTAAAATATACATTATACCTTTGCAAAAACACGTTCATGTATCTTACAAGATACCTTTTAAGAGTAAATCGTATTGGGCCAAGACAGAGTATAAGAGAGGAGATAACATAAATCTTTGGAAATCAATGCTGTTAATGTCAATTTATCTTTTTAATGAAAAGCCACTGCCACACCAAGCCATTGGATTAAGTATCTAATGCATGCCGTGGGCTTTGCACAAGAGCTAGGAATACTCAATAAAAAGTAACTGTTATGATGAATAGGCAAGACTGGAGTGGGGTTTGAAATGCTTTTGCACGAAGGCAGTAAAGCTCCAGGATGGAGCTTGTCAAGCAGCCCCGGCCAGAGCGTAATGGATGGATAATGGTCACCTGCTCTACCCACTCTCAGAGGATTCTGGGTAATTCCCAGCTCCCAAGCTGAGATCCCACTCAGGAAAGCAGATCAAAGTGCAAGGGAGTGACGGCGGTATATGACAAGAATAGATGATACATTTATAAAAAGAAAAAGGAAATCAGTGGACATCTCCCTGCTTGATCATTAATAACAAATTGGAACTTCTCACCAATAATTTTTAGTTCTAATTGGCCATCCTGATAATTAGCTTGCTTAAAATGTCAAAAATCTTATTTGAGGGATTGGCTGTGTGACTTTTTCTGCTGCTCTGTCAGTTTCACAGGTAAAAGTGACAGGTAATTTGTCATGTTCGTGCCAAGGAGTTGATCAGTCAATAATGTTAATTGTCCAGTGTATTTACTCCTTTTAAAAAAGTAATTTGAGATTCACTTTGTTATACAGCAGAAGCTAACACAACACTGTAAAGCAATTGTACTCCAATAAAGACGTTAAAAATAAAATAAAATAAAAAGTAATTTGATTATTTTTCACTAATTACTGCTAATCCCAGTGGAAGTATTCAAAGGAAATGAGATACGGATTTCAAACTCTTTAACCCCATGCTTGTTTTCATACATTCAGCGCGGGTAAAAACAAAAATGATTTCACAGCTTTAATTATTATCACTAAAAATGATTATTTTTTTTATCATTGTGAATAAAAAGCAGTAAACCTTTGCCTGAAGTGGGAACTTTTGAACTTTGCAGCCAGAACATTTCCATTCCCTTCTTTGCCCTCCTCTTCCTCACTCATCAAAAATCCAGACATCTCGTTATTTCTCCATTAAAAACATATTAAGGCTCACAGTGGGAAATACACAGAAGGTGAGGAAGGCCCATTCTTTCCTGTTTAAATACCTGCAATTTAGTGTTAACAACACCTAAAACCAATTCTAAAACTTTTAACTCAGTAACTCATCTGTTCACTTAGCACACATTTATCACGTGCCTGGGATTATGCCAGGTACTGTGGCTTCTCATTCGAGGAGCAAGAAAGCTCTTGGGAGTAGAGGGACACACATTCACTTCGGATTCAGCAAATTTTTACCTACCCGCCCCCTCCACTCTTGAGGGGGCGCTGTCATGGCAGCTGGAATCACAGGGCATCTACCTGGGCGTAGGCTCCACGACTGATTCATTCCCCGGCGCAGGCCCGGCATCTGGTCCAGGGCAACTGTTATGAACGTTGCTGGCCACCAAGAGGTATCTGGTCCTTGGCCACTCCAAACTCACACAGCCCACAAGCCACGGGAGGGTGTAGGGGAGCCCCGGGGCAAGGATGCTGATCTTGGTGGGCTGGGGGCATGGGCGGCAAGGAAGGCTTCGTAGAAGAAACACCATCTGATTGGGTACCTGAGGGGTAAGGAGCAGGGGTTTCCCCCCTTTAGGAATTTCAGAGTTTCTTTGGGAGTCGTAGACCCCACCGTAAAAACTAGGAGTTGAAGAGCTTCTCCACCTCGACCTGGGAAGCAAGTTACTCAACTCCTCTGGGTCTCAGATCCTCACCTGTAGAGCTAGCCCCAGCCTGTACCCGCCTTAAAGGGACTGGGAAGACGAAAGAGAATGCAGCCAAGTGGTGAGAACAGTTCCTGGCTACAATATTAAGTGTTAAATATAGTTACTTTAGATTGAAGCTAATTGTTTACACGTGCCTGCCTATTTATTTATTTAGGCTGTGCCAGGCCTTAGTTGCTGCACTCAGGGACTTTTGTAGTTGTAGCACGTGGGCTTCTTAGTTGCCGCATGCTGACTCTTAGTTGCGGCATGCATGTGGGATCTAGCTCCCCCACCAGGGATCGAACCTGGGCCCCCTGCATTGGAAGCGCGGAGTCTTAACCGCTGGACTCCTACGCGTGCCTTTTTAAAAGCCGTCATCATATGACACTTTTCCTGTGTCGTAGCTCCACGACCTACAGGTCGCCAGAACCACCGAGAACTCGACAAGGGTTCCGTGCATCGCTGAGTTTCAAATCAGGGGCAAGAAGTCTGGCTTTCAGGGTTTGCTTAGCTCTCAGTTTCATTCAACCTTTACATGCTTATAGTGAACTGGCTAAGCTCATGATCACTGCTAGTTGTGAAAAATGCTCGGCAAGACACATCCTAGCTTCCGCTCCTGGGGATGCGAATCGTGCCGCAGCTCACAGGCGTGCCAAAGCTGACTCGGGAGCACATGCAAGACGGTACTCAGAATAACGTGGCTCTTAAACACTGATCTTATGCGACCTGTTGAGGTTAAAAAAATGTACGAAGGAAACATGTTAAACCATTGCTTTGTGATCTGTGCGCGTTTGAATGAGACAAGTCTTGGACTTGTGACCAGTAAAAGTCACTAAAAAAGGTGTCTGATCTGCTTCTTCACTATGAGAGCCTTAGCCTACTATGACTTTAATCAGAAAAAAAGATTAATGGAAGCTGTTTATAGGCTGTGATTTTAATGCTAAAGCGTGCTCACCAGACCAGCGAACAGAACCCACGAAACGGAAGACTCCCCACCTTAATTTAAGGAGGAAGCAAATGTACAGTCTCGTTAATTTAATACATGTGTGCATCCAGGTACGTGAGCTACTTCTCTGTAGGGGTGAATGAATGAATTCCAACTCTAGTTTCTATCCAATGAAGCTCCGTGGCTGTAACTTCCCATTTTTACAACGCAGATTTCTCATGTTTTAGCTTTTCAAACTTTATCAGGAAGAGAAACAAAGACGCAATGCTTAATTAAAAAAAAAAAGTACATTTAGAGACCACTGCAATAAGGACTTCCTATATATTCGTTTCCCACCTAAAGCATACAACCATCCACATCTACTAAGCACTCAAAGCAAACCTAGAATCCAATTAACACTCATTTTCTGGCTTCAAACGGCAGTATAAAACCATAGGACTGTATGGACAGAATACACTACAGGTATAAATGACAAGTATATGAACTGCCTCCAATGAGTCATGTGAAATTTCAATCTGGAAGCACTTTTGCAACCCAATGGCTGTTTGGTAACGCCTGTGTTATACTTCAGTTATAAAATTCACACGTTTAAAAAACTAACTGCGCTAAAATGTGTCCACAAGGAATTAAATCAATGCACTTCCCTGCCTAAAAGTCAGCCAGTCGGAGTAAAAGGAAAATGTTTTTCCTTTTGTGGAAGGAGCCATTGCACCTACGGATACCGTCATCTCATTGTACAGAGATCCTGGCTCACTTTGCCACGTAAAAAAATCAAAGTTCAATGCCTCGAACTTGAGCCACACAACTAGTGATCCAAGGGGAGAGCCGAGTGAGTAAGTGAAGACTCGACAAAGATGAACACGACCCAAATGGTATTACACCGTGCAGACGGGCTATGAGAGCCCAAGTATCTAGATCACGCTTCCATCAGAGCCTTGGCATAATAAAGTTTTTGCTGCCACTTCAAAACACTGATTTTTTTTTTTCTCTTGGCTACGGTGTGTCTAGGAGGTGGAAGGTTCCCCCTTCCCCCCAGTCCCTTGCATTTCATAATTTTCAGCACACCGCCTCCCTGGGAGGCGGGGGGGCGGGGCGGCGGGCCAGTGAGCCCACTGGGACCCACTCAGCTCCGGGGCCCGCACACCCCAGGGGCGTCAGGGTGCCTGGAGTGGCCGCCGCCGGCTTCAGCCCCTTTCTCTGGGCACAATAAGAGCCCTGCCACCTCCCCCTCTCTTTATCATCAGTCATATCTCACCTATGACAGGCTCAAAAAAGACTCCGACGGGAAGTATGCCTCAAATTAGCATATTTCTCCCCTCCACACAATAGAGGCTTTTAAGCTGCTGCTTTTAAAAAGCAGCGGAGAGAGGGGAGGAGGGAAAAAGCCACGCTGTTCTTAGCAACAGTATCTGAATGTAACGATGTGCCTCCCTCAAAGAGGCTGGTGTGCTTTTCCATTTTCTTAAAGTGAGCCTCTTCTCCGAGGGCCTCAAAACTTATTATAAAGTATTTACTGGGCCACTGAGTAATCCGCATCTGCCCTCTTACTAAATTACAATTAAATTCTTTGATTAAAAAATAATAATTATCCCCAAATTCCTCCTCCAAGCTGGCTATGGAGCGTGACATCTCCCTTTCTCCCAGAGAAATTGACGCCATGAAGAGATCTGGTTATTGTAAATACTTAATTAAGGGGGAATCCTCCAAGGGGACACCCTTGCCATGTTTATTTATACGTTTCCAATCACCACTAATAAAAAGAAGAAAAAAGACGGAAAGGCATCGTGGATGCTCCGACTGCCCTAGACTTGAGGAGGCCCAACACTTCACATCACCCGACCTCGGAGGCTGTCCCCGTCACCTTTGTCTTGGCGAACGGAGACTCTTAAAGCTGCAACAGGCGCTGCGGCCAACCAGACTGGAACGTTTGAAAGGTCATAAAAACATCAATCTAGCAAATCTCTAAGCGGCCGGCAAAAGAAATGATGAGTGTTCCGTGCCACTAAACAGTAATTCTCCGAAAGACAGAGTCTCGTCTCAACTCGAGGCGGGAGAACTGAAGATTTCTCTGGCTCAGAATGAATTCTTCGCCCTTTAATAGTAACCCAGCACCATCAGGGATAACTTGAAATGACTCCCTTCCTCCTGCAAACTCCACTTCCTTCCCTAGGGCCAGGTGGGTGGTTTTCAAGGGCCCCCCCCTCCCCACCCCGGGGAGACTCGGAGCGTTAGAGCTCTCCCCAGGGTCAGGATGGAGCCGGGTGCCAGCTTGGGCTAAGCCTGGCTCATGGGGCGGCCCTCCTGCCAAAAATGACATCGGGGGCCAACTGCTTCGCCTCCCCACAGAGCTATGCCCCACGTGCCCCTTCCCATGCCCCACAGAGCTATGGTAAGTCTCCGGCCTTTATCAGAGGCCTAAACATTGCTCCTGCCTTCAGGTCTGCGTCTCTCACTCTGGGACCAAAGTGCGTCTGTGAGCACGCGATCCAGTCCCCGGTCACTGATCCTGAGTCAGCCTGTCTCTCTGTTTTCTCTAACTGGACCTCCAAACCCTCGGCTCCCACCTCCACCTTGCTTTCTCATGTACAGCACAGGCCCCAGCCCCTTTTTCTCTGTTAGCTGATGCTTCTCTGGCCTGGAGGGTTTCTCAGTTTGGGCCTTTCCTAATACCAGCTCTTCAAGCCCGACTTAAAAACCAGTGTTCAAAACAATAGCTTAATTCTCTGTAATCGGAATCTGTAGACCCAATGCAGGCAAGTCAAAATCCTGGCAAGCCTTTTGGTGGCTATCAGCGAGCAGATTCTAGAGTTCTTATGGAAAGGCAAAGAAACGGGGACAGCCAGAATCATTCTGAAAAAGAAGAACAAAGTCAGAGGACTCGCAGTACCCTATTTCAAGACTTACTATAAAGCGACGTCAATCAAGGCAACGTGCTTTTGACAAAAGGGCAAACACATAGGTCAGTGGAACAGAACAGAGAGCCCAGAAATAGACCCGCACATATACAGTCAACTGACTTCTGCCAAAGGTAACTTGACTGAGAAAGGCTATTCTTTTCAACAAATGGTGCTGGAATAATCGGATGTCCATAGGCCAAAACGTGAGCTTAGACACACACCTTAAAAAAAAAAATTAACTCAAAATGGATCATAGGCCAAAATGTAGAACTGTAAAACTCGTAGAGGAAAATACAGGAGAAAATCTGCATGATTTGGGGTTTGGTGATGTGTGTTTAGAGACAGCACTAAAAGCACGATCCACGAATGAGAAAAGTGCCAAGGTAGACTTCAAAATGAGAGCTTAAGAAAGCAGGTCAGAGTTGGTTTAAAAGTTTTTAAAGACATTTGCTCCATCAGAGCTAATGAGTTTATGGGAAATACCTCCTTCTGGAGGACACCACCGCAGGCTCGGCCCTGGTGTCCTCCTCTGTGACCCCCAGTGACCTGAGCTGCCCTGCTCTCTGAAGCCCCGGCACTTCCTCTCCCACTGTGGGCTATGCTAATGCTTTAAGCGTGATCTCCCGGCCTGGCCCAGGACTCTGGGTGCTGGTGCCAAGTCTGAAACTTCCTGGTGGCCCCCCCCCCCGGGTCCTCACTCGGTGCCTGGTACGTAGTAGGCACACAATAAATATTTTTTTAAAAACCCACAACACTGACAAACATTCAGACAAACAACGGCCACTATGGAGAACAGTATGGAGGTTCCTTAAAAAACTAAAAATAGAACTACCATATGATCCAGCAATCCCACTCCTGGGCACATACCCTGAGAAAACCATAATTCAAAAAGATACATGCACCCCAATGTTCACTGCAGAACTATTTACAATAGCCAGGACATGGAAGCAGCCGAAATGTCCATCGACAGATGAACGGATACAGAAGAAGTGGTACATATATGCAATGGAATACTACTCAGCCATAAAAGAGAATGAAATAATGCCATTTGCAGCAACATAGATGGACCTAGAGATGATCATAAGACAGAGTGAAGTAAGACAGAGGACAAATACCATATGATATAACATATAGGTGGAATCTAAAATATGATACAAATGAACTTATTGACAAAACAGAAACAGACTCACAGACATAGAAAACAAACCAAAGGGGCAAGGTGGGGGATAAATTAGGAGTTTGGGATGAACAGATACACACTACTGTATACAAAATAGATAACCAAGGACCTACTGTATAGCACAGGGAACTCTACTCAACATCTTGTGATAACCTATAATGGAAAAGAATCTAGAAAAGAACAGATATATGTATTTGTATAACTGAATCACTGTGCTGTACAGCTGAAACTAATGCAACATTGTAAATCAACTATACTTTAATTTAAAAAAATTTTTTGATAAAATAAAAAATAAAACCCCACAACACTGACATTCAGCCCAACATTGCTGGGCTCCTACTTCTGGTCAGGCACTGCCTAGAGACACCTACCCATGTAAGAAGGAATCCCTTCTCCCCCGGAGGGCACTCTCCTATTCTATTTATGATCTGACTGTGAATGTTTCCGAGGCTCGGTTGGGTGCCCAGTCTCTTTCTCATGGGGTCACCCTAATAGATTCAAATGCTCTCTGTAGGTTGAAACCCTTCCATTCTAAATTTTAGGCCATCATTTCTTTTCTAAGCACCAGGGGCTCATTTACAACACACACCACACGTACGTGTATATATGGATATACATTCACATATATGTACATAGATACACAGACGAAGAGAAGGATGAAGAAAGTTCTGGTGGGGATGGGGAAGATGAATTCAACTTAGAATATTTTAGATTTAGAAGGCTGTAACATATTTAAGTGAAAGCATGCAGATGTATAATGTGTGCGTGTGTACTGTATACGTGCACACATAATATATACATCTATATGTGCTTGAACACGCATATACACATGCACTCACAAACACCTCACATATAGACATGCATACACATGTACCTATGTATATATGTATACACATATAAACATACATCGTGCACAAATGCAGGTATATACATGCATGCACAGGACACACCCACAAACACACGTGGTGTGTGCGCACATACATGTGTCCCATGTACACGCAATACATGTTTACACATACACATATTTTCACTTAAATATTTCACATCCTTCTAAACTCAAAATATGCTAAGTTGAATTCATCTTGTCCACCCCCATCTGATGCCACCCCCTCACTCTTCCCAATGCTCTCCTTCCCATCATCAGGAAGCATCACCCCATCTCAACAACTTAAAATCTTCAGGCATTCAGAATTCCAGCTCCTCCATTTACCAGCTAAGTCACTTTGGGAAGTATTTAACTTCTACCTCTCTGGACATCCATGTCTACATCTGTAAAATGGTCATACTATATTCCCACTTCACTGTATTGTTTGGGACAGTCATTCAAATTCCATAAAATCCTTCTACATGCAATATACACACACATACTCTCTTCTCTCTCTAAAATACATGTAAGTTGGCTATGACTTCTCCACACTGGTTTAGGTACCAGATATATTTGTGTGTGTGTTTGTGTGTTTGTGTGTGTGTGTGTGTGTGTGTTTGTGTGTGTGTGTGTGTGTGTGTGTGTGTGTGTGTGTGTAGTTCAAATCCGTCCTTTCCCCTTTATCCAATCTCTCCCGGCCTCTGGCTTGGATGGTAACCATGGCTGTCCAGCTGGTTACCAACCTCTACAATCTCCCATCTCAAGTCCCAGATCAAGGCTTATTGGTCCGAAATGAACAACTTCCATTGAGTGGTTCCCACAATCTACAGTAGAACCCCTGCCTACTAGATTAGATTGGCTCTCACAGCCCATGGGGATCGCCCTCCTGGAAACCAAATCATCCATGCTCACTCTCCAGGATCCTCTTGGCTCCCCACGTGTACCTTCTTGCCTCTGCTTCTTGGACCACTTTCCTCCTCACATTTCCCTCTGCTCATCCACTTGTTCTAGTTCTATTCATTTTCAAGGTATAACTCAAGAGCTGTAGCTTGTGGGGAACCCTCCCCATGATTCGGTTCTCACTATGTCTCACGTCTATGTCCCCCTCATTGACCACATTATGACATTCTTTTTCTCCTAAGTGTCCATCTGCTTTTTTTCCACAAAGGCTTTGACCTCTGATGGAACAGAGACCACACACATTACTTCTCTGGTGCCACGCCAAAGCACCTACCCTAGGTTGAGAAAAACGTGGTCACGTTCTATGAGAACCTAATTTTTCAAATAATAATTACTAGGATATTAGCAATGCTTATCTCCAGTGGCTTTTAAAATAAGAGTATCATTTTTCTGTCTTAAAGAAATAAAAATGGACCACATAGCACCACCTCTTTTAAAAAATTGGTAAGTAAACAGCCTTTCACTACCAGAGAGGGAACACTTGGCAAAGTATATTATTAAGTGTAAATTTACAAATCGAATATATTACATTGGTAGGGCTCAATCTGTAGAAACACCAAGTGGTTTTCATTTTCCACCAACGGTTTGTGCAGCCCAGGGGCTCAAAATGACCTCGATGTTGAACAGGAGGCACATCCATCTGCCAGCAGTAATTGTTTTATTGACCTGATTAAAGAACAACTATTTCCATGGACAAAGAGATCTATCCAAACACATCAGCCTGAGGCACACAATGGCAGTAATTAGAGATGCATATTTCCCTAATTAAAATATGAGTCAATGGGCAGAACATAAATTGATGGATTACTAACATTTACTCAACATATTTCTTTCACTGGTTAAAATGTATGATTAGGCCAAAACCCATGTTTAAAAAAAACAGCTTAATTGGAGATATTATTGCCATACCACATAATTCACCCATATGAAAAGTATGCAATTCAATAGTTTTTAGTTTATTCCTCCCTTTCCACTTGTTTCAATTCTACGGCTGCAACTGTCAACACGATCTAATTTTGAAAATTTTGGTCACCCCTACGAGAAACTCTGATCCCATTGGCAGTCAGTCCCCTTTCCTCCCAGCCCTACCCCGCTCGCCAACTCCGGCTCTAAGCAATCTCTAATCTACTTTTCCTATCTATAAATTTGCCTGTTCTGGACTTAGATATATGGTCCTTTGTAATTGGCTTCTTCCTTTCTTTTTACGGAAGTATAGTTGATTTAGAATGTTGTGTTAGTTTCAGGTATACAGCCAAGTAATTCAGTGTGTGTGTGTGTGTGTGTGTGTGTGTGTGTGTGTGTGTGTGTGTAATATATTCTTTTTCAGATTCTTTTCCCTTATAGGTTATTACAAAATATTGAGTATAGTTCCCTGTGCTATACAGTAGGTCCTTGTTGGTTATCTATTTTATATATAGTAGTGTGTATATGTTACTCCCAAATTCCTGATTTATCCCGCCACCCTTTTTTTTTTCTTAAACTTAACTTTTTCGTCTTTAACTAACCATCTTTCCTAGTACTGACTCACACTTTTTAAGGCAAATGTCAGTACTGTGGTGGGTCACCACCACACACGGTAATCGCTCATTTCTTGGCCTCATCACACGCACGTACAATAAGGTGAGCGTTTTCTCTGAACGACACCAGTGAGACGACCACTAATGGACGAAGACGGGCAGATGGCCTGGCTGCTCCGTCAATATGTCTATTTGCACTGAGCGTTTTTGCCCAGGATTTGTCATGTTTCCATACGTTAAATATATAAACATGGTACTCTAAATCCCAAATCCCCAAATCGGAAATAATATAAAGATGAGACCTTAGGAAACGATCTGAGATGAGCGAAAATACCACCTTACGTGTCTGCAAACATTCTTACACACAACTTGCTGCCCAACTTTTGAGTGTTGAACAGAGAAATTTGGCAGAAAGTCAGTTAAGAGAGCAATAAGGCAATTAAAAAAAATCCAAACAATTTTTACTATAATTAAGTATTCAGAGACCAAATTTTAACATTTACCAATGAGTTTCTCTCTCCAAGTCTACTTTAAACAAATAAGGATTCTTGTTCTTTATGGATTCACTGTATTATTTCTAAATGCAAGGCATAAATATCCCATCTAAACTCCAACGCAACATTGATCCCACCTCTATTTTTGCACAGTTTGAATACATGAATTATGATTCTATTCAGCCTCCTTTCTTGCCATCACTCAGGCCCTCACAATATCCATTTCTTTACAGAAAATGAAAGTGTTTGCTAATCCATTAGCCTCTCAGCTCTAAGTGGATTAATGCTGGTGCATTAGAAAATGGCTCCTATATATCACGTCAGGTGAGTCATTACAATATTGGACTTTATAATAAAGCCAAAAAAGCCCTCCAAATTACAGCTTTAACACTTGCTTAATACCAAGGTTCTTTTTCAAGCAATTTTACGAATACTGTGATTTAAATATTAATTGGCTTTTAAAAATTCTGGTATTTCTTCAATCATACTTGTTTCAAGACACAGAAGGTGAAGTACAGAATTAACACCTACATTTTCTTTCTACATTCTAAGGCCTGACACCACATGAATATTCTACGGCCATTACAAAGATATTAAGGGACCTATCTGACAAAACTAAATGTGAGAATGAAATATCACTTCACTTTCCCAAAACTAGAATAGCCATAATCAAAAAGATAATGACAAGTGTTGGTGTGGCTAAGGAGAAACCGGAACCCTCATACACTGCCTGCTGCCAAGAATATAAATGGTGCAGCCACTCTGGGCAACAATATGGAAGTATCTCAAAAAGTTAAACAGCATTATCCATATGACAATTCTACTGCAAAGTATACACCCAAGAAAAACTCATACATGAAAGTTCATAGCAGCACCAGTTATAATCGCTAAAAATTACAAACAGCCCAAGTGTCCATCAACTGGTAAATAGATAAAGAAAATGTGGCCCATCCATACAGTGGAATACTATTTGGCAATAAAAACAAAGTAATGATACATGCTTCAACATGTATGAACCTCAAGAACATTATGTTCAGTGAAAAAAGCCAGACATAAAAGAATATATATTATTCACTCCATTTATATAAAATGTTCAGGAAAGGGAAACAGAAAGTTGATCAGTGGTTCCCCAGGGAACCTGGGACTGGGGATGGGAACAGGGATTAATTGTAAATAAGGTCAAGGGATCTTCTGGGGTGATGGAAATGTTCTAAAATTGGATGGTAGTGGTGGCCATACAACTTGGCAAATTTACTAAGAGTCATTTAATTGTCTTTAAAACTGGTGAACTTGATGGTGTGCAAATTATACAGTCCAGTTGTTTAAAAAAATAGATGTGGGAGAAATAGTCAGGAAGCAGGTACAGCTATTCAGGTCAGAGATGATCACGGCCTGGACCAGGTAGGAATGAAATTAAGAAGAAGCCAGACTCATCAAAAGAAGCTGAGAAGACAGAACTATCAGGACTTCCACGATGCCCGTCCTCACCCACTCTGGCATTCTGTGAACTCATACGGCACCCACACTCGGTCCCATTCATTGTGACAGAATCACACACTGCTTTACAGCATCAGGTGGCTGTTTTGTGAATACCGTCACTGCCTGGAGGCCAGATGTGTACATGGGCACACCGTAAGTACTCACCAAAAAATGAGTGGTGCAACAATTGAACATAATCAGCCTCAGGCTGAACATCATTGATTTTTCTGGATTATATTAACAATCATCATAACATTAAGACAATAAAACTAAAGGGAATTCCCTGGCGGTCCAGTGGTTAGGACTCGTTGCTTTTGCTGCAGGGGGCACGGGTTCGATCCCTGGTCAGGGAACTAAGATCCCGCAAGCCAGATGGCACGGCCAAAAAAAAAAAAAAAAAGACAATACAACTAGAAATTACCTTCACATAGGAATTCCTAAAGTCATCACCACACTAGTATATATTTTAGGCTTTGTCAGCCATGTGGTCTCTGTTCCACCTACTCCACTCTGCCCTTGTAGCACAAAAACAGCCGTAAACAACAGGGAAAAGAATGGGAGTGGCTTGGTGCCAAATTATTTTTTTAACTTACAGAAACAGGGAGCTAACTTGTGGGCCATAGTCGAAGTAAGCAAAGGGAAAAGCAAATTTGAAGAATGTAAAATGTTCCTTATTTTCACTTCTAATAGCATGACTTTGATCTACCTCATCTATGCTGCCTCCTGTCGGCCCTTTCCAGTTTCCAATTAATTTGAAAACGTTAGTAGGCAATACAACGATACTGAAAAATCAGAGCAATATAAGGACCTACACATGGAGAATTCTCACTTCTCCAGCCTCTAGTGACTGTATTACTTACCCCCATACAGGGCACCACTTCTAACAGTTAAAGCATAAACACACACACCTCCCACCTTTCCTCTGCAAAAAGTAGCGTACGATATTGACTGTCCCATATCTTGTTTTTTATTTAATACACACAAGAAATCTTTCGACATATCAATATACAACTTCCTCATCCTTTTTTCCAGCTGCGTAGTACTTCCTAGTGTGAGACCCCTGGAGATTTAGCCGGCCCTCTGCAGGCAGAAGATGGTTTCTGACCTTTGGCTATTACAAGTCAGTCCTGAGGGAAGAAGAGAAGGAAAAACTGGTCCGTCCTTGGTTTTGTCCAGGTAGGTGTAGAGCTACAGCATACATTTCCAGAAGTGAGATTCTGGGTCAAGAGGGCAATGAATTTCTGATTTTGATAGACTGATAACATGTCCTCAAAAAGGGTTGGTCCACATTTGCACTCCCACCAGCAGCACGTGGGAGTGCCTTCCACCCTAATTTTCATTCGAAAAAAGCAGAAAAACTGCTTTAAATAGTCACTTAGGTTTCTGTGCCCCCAAGACCACACCTATGTTCAGAGATTCACTAGAAGGACTCAGGGGCCTCAGCAGCCAGCTGTACTCACGGTTACAATTTATTACAGCCACACAGACCATAAGGGAATAAGACACACGTGGCGTCTGGAGAAATCCACACGCAGGCATCCTTACTCTCTCTCTATCCCATGAAGGGTCACACGGGGCGTACTCTGCCCTCAGTGACAAAAATACGACAGGTATGAGATGCTTCTGCCAGGGCAACTGTTAGAAAGACTCCGGCTGGCCACAAAGGCACCTTGGGCCTGGGCAGAGTGAAATCCCAGCCTCCAGGAAGGCAAGCGGGTGTTAAGCAGAAGCCATCTGTTTGGACAGTCTACGCACCCTGATCCAGCCTCATCGGTTAGGGCCAAGTTTCGCATCCACGTAGGGAACTGTTCGCCAGCCAAGCTCCCAGACACCAGCCAAGGGCCAACCTCGCAAGCAGGCCTCGTTAAGGAGAGCAGTATCAGGCCCACTAGGTTAACTCCTTTCTGCACCGTCTCACGGGCTGCGATGCTCTCAGGTAAGTTAACCGGCTAGCTTGAAACTCTCCGGCCAGTGGCCGGAAGTGGATGTGGCTACTGGCGTACTCTGGCTCAGAGGGACGAGTTCTGATTGGTCGGCTGCTTGCCCTGAACCACTTCCCATCATTTGAACCCCGAAGGAGCACTCCAGTCGCTGCTGCTGGAAAATGTGCCCGGCATGACAAAACTGTCTCCTAACAAACTTACTCTTTATGTCACGCTGCTTCTCTGAAAAAAATGACCCCATTCTTTCATTCTATAGAACTACAAAGAGCCAAAAAGGAACTGAGGGCTGGTGCTGGCTTCGTAGATTTTCATGAAAGAAAGACTGTACTAGCTCAGGAAGCAAGCAGACTACGGAATGAATTTCTTTTGGTTTACAACTGCTGAGATTGAAATCTACAGATTCCTTAACAGGAGATTTCTCTCTGTAGCGTGTATTTTCTAATGATTCTATGAAAGCACACATTTTCTAATGCAGTCTACCTGTGTACCTTTAAAATAAATCCTAAAACTAAATTCTTCAGAGCTTAATAGTAGAAAGGCTTGTAAGAGGTTCCCCGCTAAACCTTCTAACAGTCCCACTTTAAAGTTAATCTTTAACTGAAATGTAATCTACACAAATAAAATGCAGAAATGAGACACATACCCCTCACTCCATTTTTACAAAATGGATAAACCCGTGCAACCAGATGCCAGATTTTTAAAAATATATCTACTAGCACCCAAGACCCCGTCCTTCCTGTGCCCCTAACACCCCTCTTCAAAGCTAGCCACTGCCCTGACTTTTAACACCACCGATACGTTTGCTCAGCTTTGACTTTTATATAAATGGAAACACATGGAACGTTCTCTCCTGTTTGGCTTCTTTCATTTTACAACTTGCTTGTGGGATCCATCTACGTTGCTGTGCACTGTAGTGGTTTACTTACTCTCACTGCTGTATCGAAATCCACTGCATGAATATGCCACAGCTTTATTTATCCTGTCTATTGTTGAAGGACATTTGGATTGTTTCTAGTTTGGGGCTATTATGAAAAGTTCAGAGTATTCATTTTCCAAATGCTGGTAAAAATTTTTTAAATTGATGAATAATAGGCATACATCAGGTACACAAATCCTAAGCATATAACTTGATGGGTTTTACACACGCACACACACCCACCTTTGTAACCAAACCCAAGGGCAAGGCATACAATACTTCCATCACCCTGAAGGCTCCCTGAGATTGCCTCAATCTTAAATCACTTCAAAGAGACGAGCGACCGACCACCCATCTTTTAACCCACTGCGCATGCTCCACTGAGGAAGTGCAGTGAATATGATCAAGCAGTGAATTCGACTTCAGGCTCTGTCATTTGCCTGTGACCTTGCAAAGGTCACTCTTGGCCTCTGTTTCATCATCTGCAAATGAGGAGATGGAGCTAGTTGGATCCCGGGGCCCCGCGCAGCTACAAAAGTCTACACATCAAATAAAACCACAGCCTTCCCTGCCTGTCCCTCGTTCCTGAACCCAAATTCTCTTTGCTCTCTCATCCTGGAGTTGGCTCAGTCAACACGAGGAGCACTTACTCACCATTCCCCACTGAATAACTCTCGAGGTGCTTACATATCATCATCACACCATGCCTCAGCCTTCTTTTCCTCAGGTTGAATAACTACAGCTCTTTGATTCTTCCCATACTGGCTCTTCTCCAAGTCTTCGTGGCTCGCTTTGGAACATTTTCTAATTCTCCACATGCCTCCAGAAACTAAAGAGCCCCAACAGGATATGATATTTTAGGAACGCTGACCAAATCGATGGAGGAGACGGAAGCCTGGACCATGAATACGGCCTCCAGAGCCTTCCTCTTCAGTGTGAGCTGGGACCAGCGGCCGCATCATCACCTGGGCACCCAGCACAACTGCAAAGGTTCAAGCTCATCCCCAGACACCCCCGGATCACAATCTGCATTTTCACGAAACACCCAGGTGATCCTATGGACAGTGAAGTTTGGAAAGCAAAGGGTGCTCTATTTAAAAGTAAATCTGAACTCACCTAGTGCACTGTGGTAACCTAAATGGGAGGGAAGCCCAAAAGGGAGGGGATATCTGTATGTGTATGGCTGATACATTTTGTTGTGCAGTGGAGGCTAACACAACATTGTAAAGCAGCCATGCTCCAATAAAAATTAATTTTAAAAAATAAATATAGTCATCCCTTGGAAAAAAATTAAAAAAAAATAAATCTGGAGAAGTGATGATTTACTGGTTAAGTGTTCAGAGAATCATGCTTTGTATTAAAGTTAGACCAAGGATCACTCTAAATTTTAAATGGTTGTTCCGATTGCTTTTTAAGCATAAAAAGATGGCAGCCCATTAAAATCATGACCTATCTTCATAAAAACAATAGAAGTCATGAATATTAGTTGACACGGTGCAAATAAAGACATCTTCACAGATATTCAAGAAAAGTGTAGGTAACCCTTCCCCAAAAGGTCAGAAAATTAAGGTACATCCATGTTTACTAAATAATTAGCCTCTAATTTTGTAAACCATAGAAATCACAATTCTCAGATCAGTGTATCAGAAGAACAAGAATGCTTCTGAATTCTTGTAATCTGTATTTTGATTTAGGATCATACAGTGCATTGTGAAAGACTTTACTTAGAATATTTATGAATGTAACATACGTTAATAAAATTGAATGGTTTTTAACATGGTTAAAAAAAAAAAGTAAATCTTGAGAAGAGATGATTTACTGGTTTCTACCGCTCCTATAACACATGACCAACCAACTTCAGGGCTTAAAACAATACAAATTCTTCTCTTACAGCTCTAGAGGCCAGAAGTCCCAAATCAGTTTTATGGGCTTAAATCAAGGTGTTAGAAGGGCTGCTTCCTTTTGAAGGCTCTAAGGGGACAATTTCCTGGTTTTCTTCAGCTTTTGTTCTACTTTAACATCATTTTGCCATTATCGTCCCCCCCCGCAAAACTGTAACCTGGGAGCATTTACAATAATTAGTGAGGGGCTTTGGTGCTTGGGTTTTTCTCCTTTTCTGGGGGAACTGGGTGAATTGTTGAGTGCTAATGAAATTCGGAGACTTCTAGCAGTGGTTGAACCAGGCACAGTGCGGGCAGACGCGTTGAGCTTCCCACTGTGCTGCAGTACAAGCCTCCCCGCTGTTATGTTTACCAGCGTTTTAGTGTCAAGTTCACCAGTTTTAAAGACAATTAAATGACCAGGACCACTGTGATCACATTGGGCCACCTGAATAATCTTCCCATCTCAAGATCCTTAATTATGTCTGCAAAGTCTCTTTTGCCATATAAGGTAATACATTCACAGGTTCCGGGGATTATGACCTGGGCGTGGGAGGTTGGAGGGAGCGGGCATTATTCAGCCTATCGCAGATGAGGAGAAAGAGAAATGGGATAGCGTAAGGCAGTAATTATTAGCCAGCATCGCTTATCAATGATCATTTATATGGGTAAAAGAATCTGACGCAAAGAAGTCAAACAAAAATATAGAAAACTTCCATGCAGTATATAACTTTGCATCTTAATATGCAGCAATAAAGGACCCATGGTTTCAGGCCCACAAAGTCTGCACTTTACTCGCTCGTAGAATCACAGCATCTTAGACTTGGAAGAGACCTTGATAGTGGAACGCTTCCGTATAGTACGAAGAAAACTGAGGTATTGGCAGACTAGTGCCCTCCAACAGTAGAGACGAGAATTTGACCCACGTTGTACACAACCCAAAGCTACCTTTTTATAATATTTTAAGAAAGGCTGCGGTTTGTTTTATTGACCAGCATCTAACCGATCTTTTGCTAACTGCATGTTATCTCAAAACTGAAACCGACTAAATTCATTAGTTCAATCAGCACAGCAGTAGGCGCTAGGATACACAAAGATACAAACTTCCTGGCTCTTCCTGGAGGTCACACTACTGGGGAGACAGACAAGTAAGCAAGATGTGATGTTGTAAGCACACAGTATGAGCAATGCTGTGATGGGATTCATTCATGGTTTCGTTCATCCACCACACTGACTGCCTTCCATGTGCCAGAAACCTAAAAAGTACCAGAAGGCACAGAGCGCGGAGGACCCGACCGGCACCGCATGCATTGACAAGTCCAGTGCTGTGTGTACCTCAAAGAAGTTGTTGAAGCAAGGGGGAGCCCCCTTTCTTGAAGGTCTGAAAACACCCCACCTTGCGTAAGAAGTGATTACATCTGTGCTTGTGAAAAGGCATGCCACTGCTTCAGCTCTCTAGGAAACTACACAAAAAGTATCCTCCTTTTCCTCTTTCAGCATTAAATACCTGCGCCTTTTCATCCCCCTTAAGAATAATTTTCTTTCTTGTTTTTCTTTTTTTGTTCTTTCAACACCTTCCCATCCACCTCTCATCCTTCTGCCTGCTCCTGTCTCTCAAGTTCATGATTATTTAAGATTACCATCAGCGGTACGCTGGTACACGGATAACACCGGGGGGTAGGGGGGACCTGGATCTGTATAGCATTTGTCCTTGTCCCCAGTGTAAATACTCCCGCCACGGCCAACCTTAAGCTACCAACGTCAATCTGGGTCTTCCCAACACGCTCCAGTCCGGCCAGTTTCGAGTATACATGGTGACCTCCACGCCTCTCTTCAAATTATTTCCAGCATAGTCTATCCAACCCTTTCAAGTCTTATCTCTGGCAGGGACCCTCCTTGGCTACTGCAATCTCCACTCAACTCTCTCCCCTCTTTCCGATCCGCACCAATACTTATCTGCACCTCACACCTTGAATTCTATTTGCTCATGGGATTTCTTGATGGTTTCGTGTGCATGAACTGTCTGGAACCTCCCTACAATTTGGGTAAGAATAAAGACTAGCGATCAGTCCCTGGGGCGTCATGCTTTGTCTCTTTCATGACAGACAGGCATACGGTAAGCACTCAACAGCATCTGCTTTATTTCTCCTTGAAAATAATCTAAACAGTTCCCCAAACTGGATCTGTGTTCAAACCCATTCACCCCAGTTTTAAAATACAAGAAAATCTAGTATTATACAGCCTTACAATTTGCGGCAAGTGTGCTTTTTAGCTTTAAGATATAATTTACATACATTAAACTTCACCTATTTTTTATGTGTGCAGTTTGATGAAATTTAGTAATTGTATGCAGTTGTGTAATGACCACAATCAAGACAGAGACAGTTCCTCCACTTTGCAAAGTTTCCTGGTACCTTTCTGCAGCTGATCTTCTCCGGCCACTGGCAACCACAGATCTGCTTTTTGTTGCTACAGTTTGGCTTCTCCAGAATATCACATAAATGAAATCATACAGTATGTTTGCATTTGGCTCTTTTCACTTAGCATAACGTTTGAGACTCTTTCCTATTGTTGTGTGTATCCACAGGTCTGTCCTTTTGGTTGCTAAGTAGTGTTCCGTAGTATGGATATACCACAGTTTGTTTGTTTTTATTTTAAATCCATTTACCAGCTAAAACAACATTTGAGTTGTTTCCAGTTTGGGGCTATTGTGAAAAATGCCGCTATGAACATTCACGTGTAAGCCTTTGTGTAAGCAGTTTCTTTTCACAGCTAATTTATTTACCTCTTTGAGTTTTTTATATAGCAGGCATCGTTATAGATGTATTATGCCTACCATCTCATTTAATGCTAACATCAACCCCAAGGGATGGGTACTTATAGTTTATCTTTAAAAAATAATGAAGTAAGTTGCACCCATTCACACAGCTAGGAAGTGGAGGAGCCAGAATTTGAATGCTGCTATCCCATGAGGTCATAGGGCATAGATGAGTTAATACATATAAAGTGCTTATTAGAAAAGTAAGCATTCAATAAATGTTAGCTATTATAACTACACTCTTGGCCACATATGATTCTACCACCCACAGAGTATTCAACAGTGTTTGAAACTAAATCTGTACAGCTACTGAAATGAATGTATGCCTGTCAGCTGCATCACCCCTGCCATTGCCTCACTCCTCTTTTCTTCCCCATCCGCCATTCCAGTCCCAGATTTAAAAAGAAATCCATGTTTCACCACCTCAGCAAATGATATTACATCATAGCAACAACTGAAACATCACTGAGTGCTAACACGCGCTAAGACAAATAGTTCACAGTGAGTTGAAAGAAAAGCTCTGTGAGTTGCCCAGGTGATTTTTATATAGGAAGGAATTTTAGAAGACTAGATTATCCTTACTAGTTTTTTTCTTCCATCATCGACCTCCTCTTTTTTCCTCCCCTTAGTTATTTCAGTTTTATGGATTTTAGGAACAGAGCACAAACATGTCACAGAAACTTTGGTCGGAAGAGTAAAATATGACTGTCATCTGAAATATACAGGAATCTTACAACACTTTGGTATAGTGGAAGATTGACTATAAAAGATGGCTCCTGTGTGGAGTCCAACCAAGGCAAAGCACTTGTTACGATTTCAGAAGAAGCTTTTTAAATAAAAAAGACGGTCACATAAAATAAGCTCTGGTGAAAACCCTGTAGGGAGGTTTCCCAGTATCTTTGCTCCTGATGTGGTAATTATCCTCTCTCATCCTTTCCATGCTGTCAAGGAGCCATTTTGGCAACTGTAAAATTATTCCCTTGTGAATAGGAGACCATTAACACAGTCAAACCCTCAACATATTTATGTTTGCTTTTAAATAAGGAGGTTTTTTTTTTTTTTCATACTCTTTGTTAAAAATAATTCAGACAAAAATTCAACTGTTGATCATTTTTTCTAATACTATTTTGGCTCTCAACACTTTGGCAGTCACACTGATATGTTTTGTTATTGAAAAAGTCAATAATGAACACTGGGCTTTCAAATTGACTCTCAGGACTCAATATTGTACTTAAATAAGAAAAACCTGTTTTGGGCTCTTGGTCTTCTATTCAACTAATTTGTTAATTGCAAAAGTGACCTAGACAGATCCAATTAACAAAAGTAATATATGCAGGACTTCCCTGGTGGCACAGTGGTTAAGAATCTGCCTGCCAATGCAGGGGACACAGGTTCAATCCCTGGTCCGGAACATTCCACATGCCACAGAGCAACTAAGCCCACGCACCCTAGAGCCCAAGTGCCGCAACTACTGAGCCCACATGCCGCAACTACTAAAACCTGTGTGCCTAGAGCCCATGCTCTGCAACAAGAGAAGCCACCGCAATGAGAAGCCCGCACACCGCAACAAAGAGTAGCCCCCGCTCGCCGCAACTAGAGAAAGCTCGTGTGCAGCAACGAAGACCCAAGGCAGACAAAAATAAATAAATAAAAATTTATTAAAAAAAGAAATAATATGAAGCAATAATAATAAATAAAAGTACATTTTAGAGCTTTTGGAAAACACCCAATGAGCCAAGTATTATGACTGTTCTCCCCAAAGAGCTGTCTCTTTCACTTCTGACTTCAATGGTGAAAATAATAGTTTAAAATTGGTATAACCATAGAAAGCCATATAGCCTTGAAGTCATCTCCCCTCTCCCACACCCTCAAGCCCACCAATACTTTGCATCTTGGATAGGCAGCAAGCAGAACCTTCAGGAACAGTATCCTTCTCAGTTCTGCTGGGATGACAAGGGATCTTGCACATTTTGACATATTACATAGAGTTTCACCAAACCATCCTCCAGGGGCAATCTTTGAAAAATAAACAGCAAAAGATTTAGAAAATTTTACACCGTCTTAGAACGTCTCATTTCTGGAAAAGAACAAATGGCCTAGCCACATGCTACATCCACTTGAAATTAAAGTTTAATGCACCCCATTCTGCTCGCTCATGCCATAGTAACTCTTTCCACCTCCTACGAAAGTGGTAGATTACAGTCCCACAATGCACAGAGGTTTCAAAAATAGACAGTCAGACTCAGTGGAAACTTTGTTTGAAGACACCAGGGATTCAGCCCCAGAGAAAACCACAAAAGCTGTAACACCACAAGCGAAAATAAGCTTGTAGTAGTTATTCAGCCGCCAAACTGTCAATTGTGCGACCTCTTTCCATGCTGGCTGCTACCCAGGGCTCATTATGAGAAAGGTTGTTCTTTCTCGCTCCCAAATGAATGCAGCTTTTGAACGGACTTTTCTAGTTACATCTGGTCCCAGCGCCGATGGATTATTTTAACCATCATCGCCTAATGGGAAACTCACTCACTTTCTTCCCAGAGAAAGAGCTGCCTTGTATAATTATAGTGGTTTTCAAAACGCCAGGATGTGTGGGGTTTTGAAAAGGAAAGAGAGAGCCTTTGGCAAAACAACACAGAAATAATTTCCCTCTGGTCCATCCTTGTTCCTTTTCTTAAGTTTGCAGTGAAATGGTGAGAGAAACCAGAAAGAAAGACTCAACATTGCCTTTCATCTTTTGGATCATATGTGATAATCAAATTAATATTTTTCCCAACGCAATTCTTTCTAGTACCTGTTTCATTATATTCAGAATTGATAACAAGTGACAGCAGCATGTGGCCCATTTATTTCTGGAGAGCAGTGAGAGGTCAGTGGAGGCAAGAGAAAAAGTTGCCAACGTTGTATCAATAAAGTTACATTTAAAAGGCCATCTGTTGCTTGACTCTCCACTCTCATAGTCAAAGGAATGTGGCAAGTCAGCAAGAGACTTGACAACTCTGAAAGAAATCGATGTTGACCCTTAACCTTCTGCCCAGCTCTCCAAGGACATGCCCGGTAAGGTAAATAGATCACTGAAGCCGATCTGCGGAGCATCTTATTCAGCAGAAAAGCAGGGGAGCTGATAAATTCTGAATCACCTTTTCTGGCAATGCCGCCAATTCCCTCCTATAGAAAGCAGATGGGGGCGAGGGGGGGGGGCGGTTAGGGGGGCTGCTATACTAGACCGAATGCCAACCCCCTTGGGAGCTAAGTGGGTGAAGCGAAGGGAATCTTGAGAGAAAGTGGCTACGTCTTCGCACAGTGAGGGGCGGCACACGGGGCACAGTGAAGGGAAGGGTCCCGGCCTTCAGGTTTTCCAAAGGTTCAGAAAATGGCCAATTTGATTCCAGGGTCAAGAGTTTCCAAAGGAAGACGGTTTTAGAGGATTGGGACAATCTCAGAACTGATATTCTGGTAATATACTCGTCAACTAGCCCCAGAAGAAGTGAAAGAGGAACAGGGGAGTTGGAAGGGTTTATGGGAATCTCCCTCCCCACGCAGTGTCTATGAAAGACAGAGAGAAGGGCCTGTATTAAAGGATGAACAAGAACTTTGGAGGAGAAAGTCAGAAAGGTGAGCTCCAGAGTATCTAAGTGCAGGTGATGAAATACAGCAAAGGTCACGTGGTGAAAAGGCCAGGAGATGGCTGCTTTGCTACAAAGAGCAGAAAAAGGAAAAGTCACTCAACCCTACATGTCGCCAAATGTAAGTTCAATTCTGTTTCCTCAAGTGAATTCTAAGCAATTCTTCAGAATTCCTAAAAGGTCAGCTAGTAAAGTCACCAGCTTACCAGGGGTGTAAAGATCAAATGCACACGAGGGCACTTTGTAAACAATGAAGCGGGTCATGACGTCATGATCAAAAAGAGCAAAGAGGTCATGGGCTAAATCCATGGGCTGATGTTTCAATCCCAACAGGTACAAGAAAAACCTGATTATCTCAACTGCATTTTGCTGCTGACGTCTTGCCCAAGAACAATGACCTTCAGCCAGGAAAGAGTACGAAAAACTCCTAGGAAGAGAGAACTGAAGACCCAAATCAATTAGTAGAAGATATTCTAAAGGAATTTAAGCATTACAGTGAAGACACATTACATACCAGGGACTTGGAGACCTAGAGAAAAAATAGCTACACCCTCCTCTGTAATAGCAACGGAGTCAACGAAAGGCACTGGCAATTTTCCAAAGAGAAAAAGAAGATATATGGCTTTAAAACCATGGGTTCCTGAATTTGATACACATCCTAGTCAAGAGTCTAGAAGAGATTATTAAAGAATGTCTTGTGCACACTTAGGAGAGGATGCAGTGATTACCAGATGTAAGAAGATTAGCCTCTCTTCCTGTTTTTTTCTAAGGTAATTAAATTATTAGGCTGAGGGAATTTTCCAGACACAAACTATCTGGATATGGCAAGGCACTTGGTAAAGGTCTTTCAGACTGCCAGTTGTTCACAAGAAAATTTGGAAGAATCGACCTTTAGTGACGTTGATTTCCCACAGACCTCAGGCAGCGTCCAGTGACTGGAGTGGTGTGGGGCTGGCCCTTCTGCTACTGAAGCACATTCATCCGCGGCTCAGCAAAGTTACTGACACCCACTTGGTTAAGTCTGTAGGTGATAGGAAACTAGGAAGTGAGGCCAACCCACTCCCTTTTGTCACGATGACAAAAATCATCAGATGCCAAAAGGAACTTGACAAAACGAGAATGTGAAAAGGTTAAGTGCCATGGGAGACAAATGTCACATCCTAAAATTAGGTCTTAGGAACCAAATCCATGATTCCAAGAGGGGGGGTGAGCCCAATAACATGTTCACCCAAAAAGGCCAATTAGAGCCTATATGCTGAATGACCAAAAACGTGAAAGCAAGATGGTATCTGTTGTTTGGGGTGCAGTTCTGGATGCTGTACTTCTAGGGTAACTATAGGAGTCCAGTAAGTGGGTGGAAGGGCTGGTGGAAAAATTAGAAATTATGCTGCCAAGTACCAAGCACAGCGCCTCATTCTGAACTCCTAGATTCTGTGAAATGTCTCCATTTCGAATCTAGGCATGAAATCAGATTACTGAGGAAGATTCAAGTTGGGCACAGAATTTTCCAGAAAGTGAAAAGTCCTCCGTAGACATTGAAATAGAGTGTGTGTGTGTGCGCACACGCGCGCGCGTGTGTGTATAGGTACTCCTAGCAAAAGAGTTATTTAAATGATGGGAGGAAATGTTTTGTATTAAAAATAACTTTTAGAGAACAGTCCCTGACAACTGCTGGATTTCAAAAATAAAAAGTCAACACCTCGGCAAAAAGTTGACAGTTTACTCAGTTTCTGAGTTTGGAAGGTAATCTCCACAAGTGAATTGAAATCAGATCCAAAACCAGGCTTGGGTTTTTCTTGCATTTCCTTATTTCCCCTAACTTTGGCTAATGGAAGATGAATTAGATATGTAAATCAGCTCTCGCTAAAAGTGAAATACAGGATCTTAGTCATCTCTTCTTAGATAAAATTGTCTATTGTTGGTTATTAACTAGCCTACATATAAAAGAATAACTTTTAAAATGGGATGGTTGCATAAGAGTTTTCCTCTACCCGCTGGGTCAAATGAGGGGAAATTCCATGGCACAGAATAAAATGTATGCTGTTTCCACAGAAAAGATTCAGTTTCCACAAAATTTGGCAACAGCATTGTTGGACAACTAATATCTTTCTTTTCTCACACTTATTCAATAAAGTGATTCATTGTGAAGGTCCCTGAAGTGGTAGCTACTGATTTGGACCTAACATAAACCCCATTTTTTTCCTTTCTGGGATCCTGGGGTCATTACTTGCCTTGATTCAAAAGACGTTTCCAAGTGGTTAATGTAAGTAAACAATACTGCATGGGATGCTTTGGGGAAGATGTAAACACTTTACCCCAAGAGTTATCTCCTGGAGCAACAGATGCATAGAAGGTGGGAGGGTCAGGGGAAATTCTACTCTAGGATTTGACCAAAAGCCATCAGCGTAATCTCCAAAAGATATTAGGTGTCCATCCATTGATGAATGGGTACACTAAATGTGATACATATCCACACAACGGAGTATTACTGGGCCATAAAAAGGAATGAAGTACTGATACATGCTACAACATGGGTGAACCTCGAAAACATTATGCTAAATGAAAGAAGCCAGACCCAAAAGATCACATATGGTGCCGTTTAAAATACTGATCAATGTCCAGAATAGGACACGAACAGAAAATGACCTATAGAGACAGAAAGCAGATTAGTTGGTTGCTTAAGGCCAGGGGAGTGAGTTGGGGATAAAGTCAAGTGACAGCTAATGGGTATACTTTTTTTTTTTTAGGGGGACAAAAATGTTCTAAAATTAGATTGTGGTGATGGCTGCACAACTCTGAATATTCTAAAACACTGTGAATTGTGCACTTTAAATGGGTGAACTGTACAGTATGTGAAGTATATATCACTAAAGCTGTTAAAAAAAAAAAATTAGGGAGCAGTGATAAAAATGAGCCATCACTGTGTCATCTGTGGTTATCCAGTTGGGTTTCTACGTTGAGTTAATTGTCTCCCCTTGGGCTTCTTTACTCTCCCTTCCAGCACACCCTGTTCAGTGACATTGCAATTACTTGCTATCCTTTTATTTATAATTTATTTTTAACCACACTTTTTGGCAGGGGATTGGGATAACTTTAAGCCAAAATATGGCAGAGAGGTTCCATGTAGCTTTCACCCAGTGTCTCCTTATGTTAACGACTTACGTAACTACAGAACACTTATCAAAACTAAAAAAAACTAACCTCGATACAGTGTGATTAACTACAAGTACAGAACTTTGGGGGATTTTGTCAGTTTTCCCACTAATACTCTTTTTCGGTTCCAGGATCCAATCCAGGATCTCACACTGCATTTAGCTGTCACGTCTCCTTGGTCGCCCTCCATCTGTGACAGTTCCTCAGTCTTTCTCTGTTCTGCATGACCTTGACTCTTTTGAAGGGTAGTGGTCACGTGTTTTGTAGAATGGCCCTCAGTTAGATTTGTCTGAGGTTATGCATTACTGGGAAGGAAACCAGAGAAGCCGTAACCTTTTGCCAAGTGCCAGAGAGAACGTGAGGCTCTAGGGCAGCGACGCGCACTCCTGTCTGCAAAGCAAGATGGCCTGTGAAGCCTTTTAGACGCACACACACCCATTCCTGGGCTCAGCCCCTCGAGATTCGGAGCCCGTAGGTCTGAGAGAGGCTTCCCAGGAGATCCTGGCAGTGGCCTGGATGGAGAGGAAGACAGAAATAGGATGGTGGCCCTACTCTGGAGGAGCGCTCAGTCTAAAAGGAAGAAGAGGACATAGACAAGTCATAAAGCGATGACAGCCATTCTAACGAGGTCCTGAGGGCCGTGGGAGCACAGAAAACGGAGTCCCAACACTGCTTCTGGGAGGGTCTGATTCCCTGGACCTGACTATTAAACAGCGCTGATCTCTGTACTTACTTCTTTTAAAACTGTACGATGAACGTATGTGTGCAAAGAAAATTTCCCAGGCCTGTGTGTTTTTCAGAAAAGCCATGCTGTCTAGAACACTCCTTTGCAGAAAGGGAACTCCTTGACAACAGTGAGGCCGGGTCTGTTTGGCAGCTTCCAAATCGCTTTAAAGAAGTTAGAGCTGTTCCAACCTCTGGTGGGATCAGGAGCTTTGGGGGAGAACGCGGGAATGGAGTCCTTATCAGGGAACTGCCAGAGGCCACCTGACGCGTCCTCACTGGTTCCTTCGATTTTTTCTTTTTTTAATTAATTAATTTATTTATTTATGGCTGCGTTGGGTCTTCGTTGCTGCGTGCGGGCTTTCTCTAGTTGCGGCGAGCAGGGGCTACTCTTCGTTGCGGTGTGCGGGCTTCTCACTGCGGTGGCTTCTCTTGTTGCGGAGCACGGGCTCTAGACACGCGGGTTTCAGTAGTTGTGGCACGCAGGCTCAGTAGTTGTGGTTCGTGGGCTCTAGAGCGCAGGCTCAGTAGTTGTGGCGCACGGGCTTAGTTGCTCCGCGGCATGTGGGATCTTCCCGGACCAGGGCTCGAACCCGTGTCCCCTGCCTTGGCAGGCGGATTCTTAACTACTGAGCCACCAGGGAAGTCCTCCTTCGATTTTCTTAACGCTCAACCTTTTATGAAGTCTTGTTTGAGCAGCTAGCTTACTCCCTGAGCTCCTGATGGAACTGGTTTGGGGCGGGGCCTGGGCATCTGGCAGATTTTTAACCCTTCCCAGGGGTGGCTAATGTGAGCCAGGACTGAGAATCGCTGGGATAGACTCGAGCCTAGCTTCTCAAAATGTGGTCCTCGGACTGGCAGCGTCGGTTTCACCCGGGGGCCTGTGAGAAATGCAGAAACTCACGTCTTGTCACGGACCCACTGAAGCAGAGTCCCAGGTGGTCTGTCTGCATGGTAAAGTTTGAGAGGTATTGAGAGCTGCTCTGTACCACAGAGATCCACATGGCTGTTGAAATTAATTACTATTAAATAAAAATTAAGTCAGTTCCTCAGTTGCATGAGCCCCATTGCAAATGTTCAGCCACAAATGACTCGTGGCTACCATATCAGGCAGCAGAGACCGAGAACATTTCCGTCATGGCAGAAAGTTCTGTTGGACAACACTGGGCTAGAGTGTTGAATCAGCAGTAGCTCTTGGTATCCTAGGGAGGGTCCATGTCAAGGAACGGAGGTGGAGGCTCCTGGGTCCAGCTGTTCCTCCAGGTGTGGCAGTCCCCCCTCATCCTTGGAAAACAGGTTTCCTTCTAGATATAATTAATCAAGATGGAGAAAGCCAAGGTGGCGCAGCCTTTGGGCAAGACAGTGAGGAATGTGATTTTGATCTGTGGAATTCCATATGCCTGTGGGACATCCTACTAGAAGAGCGGCCCTGGGGAGGAGGGTTGAGTACATGACCATGTATCACTTTTGAGAGTGACGGGAGACACTGCCAATACTGATTCCAAGACAACAGGCATGAACTGGGACTCTGTAGGCCAACCAGGATATATGGCCACTGAGGCTGAGGGTGCGAGAGAGGACAGGGCTAGAACTGTAAGCGTGGAGTCACCAACATACAGGTGGAAGAACACGGTGTGGATGGGATGGCCCAGCTGGGTCCGCAGAACAAGGGAAAGAGACGATCAAGCAGAGACTGCCCGCATTAAGGGGGCGGGTGGAGCAAGAGGGCCCTCAGAGAGGGCTGAAATCAGCGACCAGAGACGGAACAAAGAGTCAGGAGGGGGGAGGATCCCAGAAGTCAATAGAGGGAAGAAGTTCAAAGGGGAGGCAAGGAAGGAGAGGCAGTAACAACTGAACATGATCTTGGAGGAGGTACACGGCAAGGCTGGGACTAGGTGGGCCGAGAGAGCCCAAACCCAGAGCGTACACGACCCCCTAACATTTTGCACCCTGGGCACCTCACCCTGGTGAAGGGGGTGGGACTCTTCTGAAATGTGTGGAGGAGCGCTGATGCAGAGAAATGTGGAGGTAGAGCAGCAAGAAACAGGGTGTGCGCTCTGCTCGGCGGAATTAGGGTTTGGAGGTCTGGCAGAGGAAGAAAACCTATGGCCCGATTCCTAAAGGGAACAGTGTAGGGAATTTGGAGTAAGTAGCCCTGAGGGCTCAGCAACTAGCAGGCATGTTCCTTGCTTTCCATTTGAAAATCATCAAGTTAAAGAAGCTAAATGCTTCGCCCCCCAGGAGTGAGGTGTCGCTCAGACTCAAGCATGGAGCTTCCAGCAGTGGCATCAAGTGGCCTGAGTCCCAGCGCTCAGGCTCAAAATGGGCTCCATCACTTACCAGTTGGGTAAACTTAGGACATGGGTGTATCGTCTCCATGTCTCTGTTTCCTGATGCTTAAAAAATGGATAACAGGGTTTCCCTTTGGGGTGATGAAAACGTTTTGGAACTAGATAGAGCTGGTGGTTGTTCAACATTGTGAATATACTAAATGTCATTGGATTGAATGGTTAATGTTATGTGAATTTCATCTCACTTTTTTAAAAAAGGGCTGACTACTGACTTCATAGGGTGGTCCTGGGGTGAAGTGGGTCAGGCAATCCACATTAAGCAAAGACAACACAGTCTGACACACAGTAAGCCCTCCAATGAGACTGATCACGATTATATCATCAGCCAGCTGCTTCATTCCATGTAAGTGCCATGAAAACGCACTTAAGGGATCTAGACCACTCAAGTGTCTCAATTTTTCCCTAATGAGTGATTAAAACCCAAACATTTATAGTTAAAAATGCATTTCCTCTTAGAAATGTATCAAAGTATCCAGTCCTTCACATTTTCCATCATCGAAATAGCAAGTTGCCATTTCATTACGCTGTATTTCGTCTTCTAAAAATTAAATACAGCATAAAAAAAAAGGACTGGGCTCCTTTAAATAAGAAAAAGCACTGTGTCATCTTTTTTTACCCTGAGCAACACCACCAGAGAATACTTAATAGTATATATTGTGCAAAAAGACACATTTCAAATTGAGCTGCCAGTGATTTACAATGGATATATTAATACTATTTTTATCCAAAAAGAATGGGATTAAGAAAGACATTATGAGGCAGTCAAAAGCTTTGTTTCAACAGTTTGTAAACAGATGCAAATAAAGATTGAAGCTCCCATCTAAGAATAAATCAGAAAATTTCATAAACAAAAGCCGACATTTCTCTGGGGCTTAAGGGAAAAAAATTACCAAAAAAAGAGAATGGACGTTAGGGAAAATTAATACAATCAATGGCCTATCCCTTGGTCATTAGATTTAACAGATATTCATCAAGCATCGAGTATACACAACACATTCTGGAAGGTGCTAGGGGACACACGAACTGGTGGGCAACTTTGAATGCTAGAGGCTCATGGGTAATTCCTGTAAGTCTGGTGTAGGAGGTGGTGACAGTGGTCCAGCCTCGGAAATGACAATGTATGGCAGAGGGCAAGAGCTTATGCGCTGTTGAAAAATTAACTTATACACTGTTGAAGGCTGAATTTTGTCCCAACAAAAATATATGCTCAGGTCCTAACCTCCAGTACCTGTGAATGTGACCTCACTCAGAAATAAGGGTCTTTGCAAATGAAGTCAAGTCAAGATGAGGTCATACTTGATTAGGGTGGGCCCTAACCTGATGACTGGTGTTCTTCTAAATAGTGGGAAATTTGGACACAGAGGAGAGATACAGGGAAAATGTGACGGTAGAGGCGGAAATTGGAATGATGCTTCCACGAGCCAAGGAGTGCCAGGGATTGTGGGCAACACCAGAAAGTAGGACAGAGGCACGAAACAGATTCTCCCTCAGAGCCTTCAGTAGGAACCAACGCTGCTGATACCTTGGTTTTAGACTTCTAGACCATGGAACTGTGAGAGAATAAAGTTCTGGTGTTTAAGCCACCCTGTTTGTTGTACTTTGTTACTGCAGCCCTAGGAAACGAATTTAAGTGCCATGTTGCGCATGCCTTCTTCAGGCACAGACTCTATAGTCGGACATTTTGACCTTGCCACGCAAGAGTTGCATGGCTTTGAGCCAGGGGCTAAATCTCTCCATGCCTCAGTTTCCCTGTTTTCAAGTGGGGATAATAATAGGATCCGCCTCACATGGTTGTCAGGAAGATTAAATGAGATCAAAGTCGTGAAGGCAGTATGAATGCTATTATCGTTATTCTGGAAATTAAAAATTTTACCCTACATGTATAACAACCCCCTTTCCCTCTTTGGCCTACTTTTTAATTCTCTGCCATTTTAGTATTTCAAACATGGTAGAATCTACGATGCCTCTATTTCAATGAAAACCTGAGCTTCATGAACAACAGAATCAAATCTATTTTTGTCATCTCCAGTTGTTACTAGAATAGCCCAACAATAGAAAGGCAAAAATAGTAACAAGTGCCTTTGAGCGCAGAGAACATGTGTCCATCTCCGTCCTTGAGAGGCTGCAGTTGGGTGCTTGGTAGAGGGACACACATCTTCGAAGCCGAAAGAAATAGGGCAGAGGCAAACGAAGATACGAAAAGGCAAAAGTAAAGTTTCTTGAGGCAGAGCTGAATGAGAGGGCTTTGTGGGACACACGAGTCAGCAGAAGCTGCAGGGAACCACCAGGAAAAGAAATCGCAGTGGAGGCGAGTCCTAACGTGGATTTGAAAGAGGATGGACGTATATGGTGGAGGAGGACTGGCGTGCACAGAAGGCCATGGGCAGTTCCTCAATACGCGAAACATCAAATTACCACGTGACCCAGCAACTCCACTCCTACGTGTATAGCCCCCCAAAATAAAAACAGGTGTTCAAACAAAAACTTATACGCACATGTTCACGGCAGCACTCTTCCCAAGAGCCAAAAGGTGGAAATAACCTAAATGTCCATCAACCGATTAATGGATAAACAAAATATACGATGGAACAGCATTCATCCATAAAAAGGAACAAAGTACTGATACATGCGACAACGCGCATGAACACTGAAAACACGCCAAGTGAAAGAAGGCAGATACAAAAGGCCACATGTTGTATGAGTCCATTTAAATGAAATATCCCAAATAGGCAAATTCATAGAGACAGATATCAAATTCATGGTTGCCAGGAGCTGAGGGGAGAGGGAGACGGAGAGCGGGTAGAGGGTTTTTTTGGGGGTGATGAAAATGTTGTAGAACTAGAAATTGGTGATGTTTGCACAACATTATGAATGTATTACTCACCACTGAATTGTATACTTTAAAATGGCTAGATGGAAAATTTTACGTTATATATATTTTTTACCATAAAATAAAAATAAATTAAATGAAAGGAATAAAAAGAAGATTCCACAAGAACAACAACGAAAAGCCATGGTGAGTATGACAGGGTGATGTGTTGTGTGGAAGTAAGAGAACTAATAGTAATTCATTTGTCACCGAGATGGGATGAACTTGGTACAACACCTAAGGCAATTTTTTTATATCAAAGATCAAAAGAAAAGCCATAAGCAACATCCTCAAAGCTCTACACAGTTTGAACCTACAGGTTGGGTCCTACACTACTTCTGGATCACTCATGAGGGTATTAATAAGTCTTCAGGTCACTGATAAATTGTTATTGACTGGTTATTCATCAAGGGACACACACGGGTGAACATGCAGGTGTCTACATCTTCGTCTTCAAAATTTTAAGTCTCACTTGTTCAAAATTTCTACCTGCAAATGTTCTCTGAGGAATGCCCATAGGTCCTGTGTTCCCAGCATAACTGGTCACCCAGGAGTGGTACCCAAAACCCTAAGTAGATCCTGTCACAGGGAACTTGAAGCTGTTTCTCAGAAACATTAGGGAACGAGATACCAGCAGCGTGCAGGGCAGATGGTGGGATGGATCCAGCCAGATGGTCAAGGGTGGTTTGGAACAATCTACCGCTTGTGAAGATGGCCTGCTGCTGACTCTGGAGGCATCAAGAACCTTCTGCAAGCCTGTGCAAGCTCCTCACAGCACATCCATCTATCAACACTGGGGACAGCGGACAAGAGAACAGCTGTTTCTCAGGGGAACCCAGCCTCCGTTACAGAGTGCCATATGGCCGACTTGAGTGGGCGTGTTGTCCAGCAACGTCCGAGATGACATCATGCACATACCATGATGCTATGTCACCCCTTCTCCAGTGCCTGGGATAATGGACAAGCCACTGGGGTAATTTGCGATCACCATCTCAACTCCCGAGCTGGGGGGCGAGTCCGGGGTTCCTATGAGTACACGGGCAAGACCATTTTCTGGGTCACCCAATTTCCAGCTGTGTCTCAGGGCCACTGCAAGGCCTGGGTCATAGGGCAGCAGAGGACACTTCCCCGGCCATATTCTCCCACCAAGCAGCCCCGTGCTGCACCCACACAGCTGAAGATCCACTGGCAAATGCTTACCGGCTAGGACTGTACACGATTATATAGGCTTTCTGTCCAAGTAAGTAATGCTTTCCATCTAGGAGGGGGATGTGTCCTTCAGAAGTTGAAGAGTGGATTGGGATATGGAACAGAACAAATGTAACAAGATCAACATTCTTTAAAATGTAAATGATGTCCCACCAAAGAGCAACCAGAGCATGTGAACTTGACAGGGATGCTGAGGTAGAGCGCTTCCTTAGGGCGCCTGGTGAAGAGAAGAGTTTGGGAGTGGGTGGGCTGTTACCAGTAAAGCTCCTAGCGTCCAAGTTATTTCTCCAGTGCGGTACTAAGAAACAGATAATTGTTTCAGAAACTATATTTCCGGCCATCTGGGTCCTTTGATTCACTTGATTGTATATAATATTTTTAAAATCATTTCACCATATTTGCTTCATCTCTTTTTTCTAAAGACATTTCACAACTGAATATTTCAGTATGTACATCCCCAAAATGCACATTTTCCTACATAACCACAATACTATTATCACCCCTACACAAGTTTAACAACAGCTGCTTAATATCATGCGAGACCTGTACACATTCAAATTTTGCTAACTGTCCTCTCCCAAATGTCATTCACAGTTGGTTTGACCGGACCAGGATTTGACAAGAGCCTGGATATGAGACAGAAGCAAATCTAGAAAGCAGAGAGAGAGAAAAAAAAAAAAAAATCAAAATTATACCTTACTAAAGCTGATTTTTAAAAAAAATCAAATGAAGCACACACACTTTTGTGGATTTTTTTTCTAGCCAGGGTTTAAAGCAGAGGGGAAAATAGGCACAGATTATTTGGGGCAGGAAAGGTTGTTCCCTTCCCCCTTCCACTCACAAATGCTCTGATTATCCCTCAATCTCCCTAACAGCATGGGGCCGGGGTGGGGAGGGCATGGAACCAGCCGCCAGCGGGGGTGTCAAAGAACAGAGCAGAGGGGTCAGGGATGAGAAGGAAGCATTTAAGTAATTTTTAAAAGAACCAATGTAGAGACTTTGGGAATACACACACACACACAAAAGTGCTGGAAGATTTCAGACACTCACAAAAGATCACCAGCATTTACTGAAGAGCAGCTCTGTCAGAGATTTTCACAAATATCTCATTTAATTCTCAAGGAGATCCATCAGGAAATTCTTACTACCCTCATTATACAGATAAAGAAATTGAGGCTGTAAGGAAGTTCAGTGGCCTGCTGTATAGGTGGAATCATGGCTCCCCACCACTACCACCACCCAAAGATGTCCCCATCCTAATCCCTGGAACGTGTGAATAGGTTCAGTTCCAAGGCAAAGCAGGGGGGTAGGGTTACAGATAGAATTAAGGTTGCTAATCAGCTGACCTGAAAATAGGGAGAGTAGTTTGGATGATCAGGTGGGCTCAGTGTAATCACAGGCTCCTTAAATGTGGAGGAGGGAGGCAAGAGAGGTCACTCCCAGACCCCATTAAAGCCATTGCTGGCTTTGAAAATGGAAGAAGATGGCCACAAGCCAAGGAATGGGGACAGCTTCTAGAAAATGGAAAGGGCAAAGAAATGGGTTTCCCCCTAGAGCCTCTAGAAAGGAACATGGCCCTGGTGATACCCTGGCTGTAGCCCACTGAGATCCCTGCTGGACTTCTGACAAAGAGGTAGACGGACTTTTTATAGTGTGCTTAAGCTAAAATAGTCAGCTGCTTTCCTTAAGCAGTGCTTTGGTCTGAATGTTTGTCCCCCACAAATTCATATGTTGAAATCCTAACCCCCGAGGTGATGGTATTAGGAGATGGGGCCTTTGGAAGGTGCTTAAGTCATGAGGGTGGAGTCCTCATGAATGGGATTAGCGCCCTTATAAAGAGGCTCCGAAAAGATCCCTCCCCCTTCCACCATGCGAGGACACAACAAGGAGACAGCCCTCTAGGAACCAGGAAGTGGGCCCTCACTAGACACCAAACCTGCTGGCACCTTGATCTTGGAATTTCCAGCCTCCAGAACTGTGAGAAATTAATTTCTGTTATCTATTGCTAACCGAATACCACTGAATGACCCAGTCCACACCACAGGCAACAGAGGAAGCAAGTCAAGTGCTACCTGAATTCCTGCCCCACAAAGCTGTGAGACAGAAGAAAGTGGTATCAGTATCAGCCACCCAGTCTATGGTATTCTGTTAGAGCAGCCCAAATGGACCAAGACAAGCAGATAATTTATAACGAAGTATAAGATTCATGTACAAACAGGTTGGCTGGTGGCATGATCCACCCAGGGATTAAAAACTCATAGAGGGAAGCTGCAGTGTAGACAGACCACCCGTAGGCAACTGAGAATCCGGTTTTTAAAATCAAATACAGTGCTGCTGGTTGTTCCCAGTAGGAACTTTTTATCAGGACCGCCAGAGGCTTCTACCAATTTACACTGTAAAATTCAGCTCAGGGAGGACGTAATTACATCAGTTCTACAACTCTGAACATTCTGATAAGCAGCCAGCTCAGAAACCTTGTCAATATTACCCCCATGCAGTAGCATACAATAAGAAGAACCTAAATAAAACACGAATAGCCTAAAACACAAAGAGCTGGATTCAAACCCTTGGATCCAAAAGCCACCCAAATGCTCAAGATGGACTTTAAAAGATTACCCTGAAAGGAATGGGGCTCTGCTCCTCAGCCACTTGACAATATTCATTCCGGGCAACCATCTCTAGCAGCAAAAACCAGCGGTTCCCTCGATTTTGACAGGTGTGTCACCTGGAGGGCTTGTTAAAACATTGCTGGGCCCTTCCAGAGTGTCTGATTCAACAGATCTGCTGGGACGGGGGCCCAGGAATTTGCATTTCCAGCAAGTTCCCCGGTGATGATGATGATGATGATGATGATGCTGGTCTGGGAACCACACTTTGCAAACCGCTAGTATAAATCCATCATCCCTACCGAAAAATGAGTTTCACTTCGGGGGGAATCAGAGCCAGCCTTTTGTTTACCCAGAACAGAGTCCAGCCTGACCTCTGAAATGTTCTTGTCCATTTCCCTGCTCGTCTGCTACCTGTTTCCCTTCACAGAACTGCCAGATGTCGAGAACAGGCCTCTTGTTCGCCTCGATCACCACGATGTTCCCAACAACAGAAACTCTAACTGGAACGCAGAAAACACTCAGTAAATAGTTATCGAATGAATAGATAAGCCAGTCCAAAGTGAGACATGGGGTAACAGAACAACTTTTCAATGAGGATGATGATCACTTAAGACCTGACGCTATGACAGCACTATTTACAATAATAGCCAAGACATGGAAACAACCTAAATGTCCATCGACAGATGAAGGGATAAAAAAGGTGTGGTACATATATACAATGGAATACTACTCAGCCATGAAAAAGAATGAAATAATGCCATTTGCAGCAACATGGATGGATCTAGAGATTATCATACTAAGTGAAGAAAGCCAGAAAAAGAAAGATAAATACCATATGATATCACTTATATGTGGAATCTAAAATATGACACAAATGAACCTATGAAACAGAAACAGACTCACGGACATAGACAAGAGGGAGGGGGGGTGGGAGAGGGATGGAGTGGGAGTTTGAGATTAGCAGATGCAAACTATTATATATAGGATGGATAAACAACAACGTCCTACTGTATAACACAGGGAACTATATTCCATATCCTGTGATGAACCATAATGGAAAAGAATATGAAAAAGAATGTATGGATATATGTATCTATCTCTCTCTCTCTCTCTCTCTATATATATATATATATATACACGTACATATATGTATAACTGAATCACTTTGCTGTACAGCAGAAATTAACACAACATTGTAAATCAACTATACTTCAATAAAATAAATTTTTAAAAACCAGCTAATGCTATGATACAATAGCTCACCGCTTAGGACAAAGTCCTTTAGGTCTATTAGCTTATTTAATCCTCACAAACCTAGGAGCTGGTTACTACTACTAGCCTGAGCCTTCAGGTGACGAAGCCTAGGCCTGAAGAGGAATTTGCCCAAGATCACAAAGCCAGCAAGTGGGATTCGAACCCAGGCACTGTAGCTACAGAGATCGTGTTCTTAACACGGAAGGACAATCCATCTGCCTTCCAATGTCACTGGAATCTGTCTTTTTCACAAGTGCAAACTGAAAGAAGATGCCTTTCCAGTTCTCACAGAAACATTTCATTTTATTTATTTATTTTTTTTGCCGTGCCGCTTGGCATGCAGGATCTTAGTGCCCCGACCAGGGATCGAATCCACAGCCCCTGCAGTGGAAGTCTGGAGTCTTAACCACTGGACCGCCAGGTAAGTCCCCAGAAACATTTCAGAGATTAGTTGTCTCCCACCATGGTCTTCAGATGAAAACAAAGATTTACGGGCAGAGTGGTTTAGTTCCTAAGACCAACTGTTGAAGTTTTCTATCACATTTCTTCTCCAAGAGTTCCTTTTTTCTGTGTGCAAGTCATCTTTCTAAATCAGGGCCAGAATCTTGGTTAGTTACTCATCTCTCACTATCTGGACTTAGGAATGAAGATGGAGAGCTGTGCTGTCCAATACAGTAGCCACTGGCCACATGTCACCACTGAGAAGGGCTGAAACTGTAAAATTCACACGGGACTTCAAAAAGACCTAGTGTGAAAAATAATGTAAAATATCTTAACTCTTTATATTGGTTACACGTTGAAATAACATTTTGGATATACAGGGTTAAATAAAAAATGTTATTATTTTTTCACCTGTTTATCCTTTCAAATAATTTGTAATAGCCTGTTAAAAATGACATAGTGGTTCACATTACAGTTCTATTGTGCAGTGCTGGTCTAGAATATTCTACAACAGTTCATATTGGACAAAATATCTAGAGTAGTTTTCCATGTTGGAAATGCACATTTTCTTTTTTTATATATAAACAGTTGATTTTATATTACTCAGTTTTCCTGACTCATGGCTACAATTTTGGAAAGAAAGATACTGTATCTATTTGCATTTGTCTGTATGATTATGTATGTCTTTTTTTAAAATAGTTTTCCATGTTGGAAATGCATATTTTCTTAATCAGGTTTTTCCTAGAAACAAATAATCAGAGTCCTCTAGATTCTAAATGTCACAAGGATTCACCAGGCCTCCTTCAACTTAGCCGAATGCACAAAACTAACAAATCTGATGTTCTACACTTTATTCTCCTATTTCAAGAGTAGTGCATTTAGTGACCATATAGCAATTCTGCCTTGTTCTGAAATAGATGGAAATGTTTATAAGGTCCTATCAACCAATAATGCACAACTCCCTCAAGATTCCGTAGATCTCACCTCGTCTTTCTTTACTCGCATTAGAAGATTCTGGAAACATGGTGTAAGAAGAAATAACAAGCATTCTCCATTTTCTTAACACATTTTCCCTTGAGAGCTACAAAATGATGCAGCATGACATTAAGTGGGCCGAGTGTTCCCATAGATGTTAGATAACTGAGCCTGGGTTCCTGTCCAAGGATCCAAATCAAAGAGAAAGAGGCGCGTAAATAAATGTGACAGAAGGAAATAATACAACCTCTAGCCTGCACAAGTAGTTAAAATAGGAGAGGAGGATCCATGTAGTAGATGGACCCAGAGGAGGCCACACCAGAGCATTTGGCCTGCCCCAAAATTTATATGAGGGGAAACAGGAACCTAAGGGAAGGGAAGGGCTAGGAAGACAACATTTGTTGTGTATCCACATGCATTTGGCTTCAGGAGAAATCCAGCAACCTGTTAGTACCTGAGTCTTGTTCCTAAACTCTGCATTCCCGGCCAGGGCATTTTTGGTTTTAGTATTTTAAATAAAAACCCATTTTAATCCACATTAATCCATGAAACAAATCTCACACACGCTAAGAAAAACAATTAACTAGACAGGTAAATAAACATACACACCAAAAGAACTGCCTTCCACAGAATTCTGTCATTAAGGCCAACGAGAGAAGTTAGTCCTATCCACGCATCGGACTCCGCTAAATATTAAATGTCTGTTACAAAAAGAATCATCTAAGACTGTGACAGGAGTATTTGCTCCTTCACTGACTGGTACTCCTTGGCCATTTCTGCTGCCATCTTTAATATTTGCATAGGTGGGCGGTAGCTGCCTTAGGTATTTTTTCAAACGCAATTACCCACAGTGAACAGTGTAGTGTGAACGTCCCCTGTGGTTCTTTCTCACTAGTGAACTTCACTGGGTCAGTTTGTTCGAACACCCAACTGAGGAAACTAAAGACCAGGGCATTTTTTAAAAAACCATTCTGCACCCCTTTTCTAGCAAATTCTATAAACTGTGCATAAGTAAACTATTAAGTACAGATACACGGAGGACTGGATTAATATAAAATATACAGGCATCATATGAAAAACAAAATTTCTCTGTGCCTTTATTTCATCCAGAACTAACATATTAGCTAACGCAAGCACTAGATAGTCATCTTGCTTGCCCCCCTAAGAGGAATTCTTAGCTCTTCAAGTAGATGTCCAGTAAGTGTCAGCTAAATACTCCCAGTATTTGCCCCCAGTAAGTTTCACCCCAGCAAAGAGAGGCCACCTCCATAAGTATCCCCTACAGTTTTACAATAGTAGGGGGGGGGGGGTGCACCATGAAGCTTTGGTTGGGAAGTTAGAAGGCAAGGACTCTAGAAGTGGACCTGCCCCCTACCCCCATCCAGGAGTCCTTTGCTATTTCTGACCCCTCCTCAGCAAGATCTTCAGAGGAAGGTCGAGGGATGCATGAACGGGGGCGGGCGTCATTCCCTCCCCTCCCCCCCGCAAAGTGCTTATAACCCCACATCTGTGTAAACAAACCCCAGGGCCAGGGTCAGTCGCTGGAGCACACCAGAGCAATGGATGGAGCGGCGGAAGTGCAGTGAGGTAATCCGCTAACAGCAATGAGCGAGCAGGGGAGGAGAGTAGGCCTGGCAGAGGTCCCCGGCTTGCCGTATATGGGAAAGCCATGGCATGTTTTACGTTTGAATTTTGAGAAGTTTTTCTTTTTCACCCCCCCATGGCTTCCAACTGTCATCATCATGGCCCCAAGTGAAAAGCTGGCCTCTCTTTTTAAAAGCGAAAACATGCACAACAAAAAAACCCCCAAATATCCGAAGAGCACAGAAACTTAACGCTGTATGCTTTGGCGATGCGCTTGTAATTTGTTCAATTAGCAACAGAAATGCAATTTTGACCTTGCTATCTACCCGTTTTCTGCCGAATCTACAACTGATAAGCATAAAACCCACTGTTTTTCTGGTTATGCGCTGCAAAAAGATTTCACCAAATTAGCATTCTACTTCTGCGCTGATGCAAATTTATTCAAATTTTAAGCTAATGAATTAGGAAGCAAAATCTCATCCTTAAGTTTCATGTTTAATCAATGATTAATTTAACCCAATGCCTTTAGGAACTCAAGTGATATCTTTGTAGGCTACACCACATTTTTCTCCAGTGAAATCTTCACACATTCCCCCCTAAATACCGCATTCCTTCATCTTTATGTGTATAGTACCGTATGGATCAAGATATGGCCGCTTCACTTGAGCACGGGCAAAATGCCTCCGCACATACACAGTATTTCTAAGTTCCCAGCACTGTCGACATCACAGGGCATGGGAGGGATACAGTCCCTAGATAATCCAGGCCTCTGTACTCAAATCTCGAGACGTTTCCTCTCTTAGCCCGCATGGAGAGAGGCCATGACGTCCTAAGCAGCCCCCCTTCTGCTGACGTCACTTCTCCAGCTCTCAACGTGACCAGCAACATCAGACCAGAGAGAACGCCGCCTTCTGGGTCCCACCTCTCTCTATCTTAAGCCACTGCTGAATCAGAGATGATAGCAAAATACAGAAACCTTATCCTTAATGGTTGATGCGTGAACTTGGGTACTGAGCCACACATGCCCCCTCTCACAGTGGCCTTCATCTTCCAACTACATGAACTGCAGTCCTGGCCGTGCAATTGTGACCACTGATACATGCTTTATGTTTCCACTGCAAGTTGACAAACAAGGAGGTCAAGCTCAGAGGATGACGACCCAAGTGGAAAGAGTGAATCAAGTTCATCACTTTGAGTTGCTCCTTCAGGACGGCGTTGGGGCCATCTTGGGGGGAGACACAGGTAAGGGTGCTGGAGTGAACAGTGTGAACTTCTTCGTCCCAGTCTGAGTACACCAGAATCGCCAACAGCGAGAGGGCTACCTCTCTCTACAGGAAAGGCTCAGAGGCCCACTCGTTGGTTTCCATCACAGACCTGCCATCCACAAGATCCCCCAGCCTTCCTGCCCTTCTTCTCGAAGCCCAGGGTGGAAAAACAGTGATTTGCAGTGTGGGGAGAGGAGGACGGTGGGCTGAGGCAGCGATCTCCACCTTGGCTGCGCGTGAGAATCACCTGGGGAAATTTTCACAGTCCCCTCCCACCCGCCCCCACCCCCGCCAGGCTGAACCCTCGAACAATTACATCTGAATCCCTGGGGATGGACGCCAGAGAGCAGTAATTTGTAAAGCTCCCCAGCTGATTCCAACGCACAGCAAAGTTTGAGAACCAGTGGTACGTGGGGCGTATCAGAAGTCAGGATTTTTTGCTTCCCCAACAAACACATCTCCACCCTTAAAATTCATGCATTATGAAGCCAACGCTCCTAGTGGCAGAGGTTTACATTCTACAGGTGGGTTGGGGACAGAAATACAGACTGAGAACTGCTGAATTCGATCATCCCTAAGCCCCCTGTCAGCAGCCGAGGTCTCTCTGTCTGTGATTCTAGTAGCATCTCACATCCTATATGGAAAGCGTCACAGCTTTGCAACATTTCTCCACGTGGCCGTGGGTTACTGGGAAGTCCGCTTTCATGCAGAAGGCCATCTGGTTACAAGCTTGGTCCTGACCCAAAAAAACCCCTTTCAATTATTAACCGATCTTCCAAAGCACATAGAAAACTCTGGAAGGTAAAATTAATTATCTTCAATCGTCTTTCACCCGAAGCCTCAGAAGACAGAAACACACACATTTCTGTCTCTTTCGCCCTGGTACATGAAATCAGGAGTTGCACTGGTCACATGGTTTCTAGCGGAGCCAACACTCTGTTCTATATCCTTTGTTCAGCAGCCCTGCACACACTGAAGCATTATGCTCTGGCCCTCAGCGAGGGCAAACAGGAAACACATTCTTTTCTCTGGAAGAGAAAGATGGAACTTTCTGCCTTTTCTTTTTCTTCAACACGGGGCAAGATGATTTGAAAAGTCCACCCATTTGGTTCTTCAACTGCCCCCCTCCGTCCCCAGCACTGACCTTTTTTCCCCTGTTTTGGTTTGGTAGTTTTAAAAACCAAGACTAGAAATGAAGTAGAAAAACTGTGTTTTTGGCCTTTTGTTTCCTGAGCCAATTATCTAAAATCACAACCGATGGTGGTGGTAACCACACCTTTTTCTCTGTAAGATATTTCTGCATTTTAGACCTCTCTCTGGCCTCCAAAAACATACAGCACCTTCCTTCACCCTGAAGTCAACAGCCGTCCAGGCCAACTAGAATAATGGGACATGAGCAAGAAAGGAACTTACAGACCCTCTGAGGTTTTGTCAAACACAGAAAAACGCAGCTTCTTTTTGCAGGTCTGTGGCAGGGCCTGAAGTTCTGGAATTCCAACAACGTTCCCAAGGTGCTGTTGATGCCGCTGGTCTCAGGACCACATCCTGACGTAGATCAATGGAACCTGAGCCCACGGGGCGGGGCCTTGGCATGAATAGTTAAACCACTCCAGGTGATTCTGATCTAAGCCAATTTGTAGAGAAGAACATCAGAAAAAGAGTACTCAGTCGCAAACTCTCCATCTTACAAGTCCTCCAGCAGCAGAGGCTAGAAGACAGAAGATACTAAGTCTGAATGTACGGATAACAGCCAGTTCCCGTTCCCAGTGAGGTGAAAAAATATACCATAGTAAATCCATCCATCTAACGAGTATTTGTAGAATGCCTACTAAATCCCAGGAAAACCCTGCTGGGCGTTTGGGGTACCGTGCAGAGCAAAACAGACGTGGTCCTTACCCTCACCCAGCGGACACTTTACTGGGCAAGGGCATTATTCAAATAATCACCCCAATCCTTGTGATTTTAAGCCACCATAAGCGCTAGGAAGAAAGTACTGAGTGTAACAAGAACGTGAAGCGGAGTGCTGGTTTCACATTAGAACCGGGCAAACATACGGTTTATTGTCGAATCAGTGATCACAGAAGCACGGAATTTTAAAAAAACTGTGGTAATATATGCATAACACGAACGTCATAATTCAGTGGCATTAAATACATCCACGGTGTTAAGCAACCGTCACTAGCATCCATTTCCAGCACTTATTCAGCACCAGAAACAGAAACTCTGTAACCATTAAACAATAATTCCCCATTTCGCCCTCCCAATCGTAGAATTTTTTTTTTTTTTAACTGAAAGGGACTTTGGAAGCTTGTACTTCCACAGCCCGATTTTCTAGAGGAGGAAAACTGACTTTGCAGTTCAGAATATTTGTCACAATAGCATGTGGTAAAATAGAAAAGCTCTTAGCTAACCGCTCCCAGCGGTCGCTGGAGAGAGAAGGGCTGAACTTGCCGGCCCGTTGAGGGCAGGAGTTAAGTAAGTTATACCAGCTTCCTCTACCCGGGCACCATCGCTATTTGGGCTGGATCATTCTTGTGTGGGCACCGTCCTGTGCACCGCTTGATGCCCGTAGCATCCACTCCAGCTGTGGCAAACAAACACAGACATTGCCAGGTGTCTCCCGGAGGGGCACCAGTGCCTGGCGGAGAACCAGTGAGCTAGAAGGATGCTGTCTTCAAGTACCACCTTTTCAAGGGCTGAAGAACTGGGTTCAGTCTCACTCGGGACCCAAAAGGAAGACGTATTCTCCCTTCCAAGAGGACAAACCCACTTCCACCATGTGCAAAGGCCGCATCTCCCCACCACAGTACATATGAAAAACACCTGGGAGTTTTTTGTTTTGTTTTGTTCTTTAATCCCAGGCTGCATACCCCAGACCAGTTAAACCAGAATCTCTGGGGGGCAGGCCTTGGGCATAAGTAGTTTTTTTTTTTTTAATTTATTTTGTTGAAGTATAGCTGATTTACAACGTTGTGTTAATTTCTGCTGTACAGCAAAGTGACTCAGCTATATATATATATATATATATATATATATATATATATATATATGTATTCTTTTTCAGATTCTTTTCCATTATGATTTATCACAGGATATTGAATACAGTTCCCTGTGCTATACAGTAGGACCTTGTTGTTGTTGTTGTTTTTAATTTACTTTATTGACATCAGTAGATGATCCCAACATGCAGCCAAGGTTGAGAACCACAGACCTAGCACTCGCTGCTCAAGCGAGGCAGTGCGTGGACCCTCGGCATCACCTGGGAGGTCCTGAGACATGCAGAGCCTCAGGCCTCACCACAGCCCTGCTGAATCCCAATCCGCATTATCACTTGGTCCCCCATCCCGTGATTTCACTTTCAACTTTGAGAAATGCTGCTCTGGACTTCATAAAGCACAGTGCCCTGCCTTGTGAGCAGTCCTTCTAATCTTTTTTTCCCGGCTGCACAGAGCAATTCAGATTAAATCCCCTAAAAAAAATAAATAAAAAGGAAAACAAACAAACAAACAACCTTGCAAGTGGTAATTCTGAAAGAGCTGCTTCTCAGTTTCCCTCCTCCAAGCCCAAGAGGCCACACTTTTGGGGGGTGGAAACGCCAAGGGGGAAGTGTGGCATAGCTATGCGTTCCGTGGGTGCTTAATAAACATGTGTTGGCTGGCTGACCAGGCCAGATGTGAGAACAAAGTCTCTCTCTGAGTTGGGGTAAATGGACCGACGTAACCATTTCTTGCGATTTAGGGCGCGCAGTCCCAAGTCGGCTTGACTCTGTCTGGGTTTTGGAAAGCAGTGGGGCTGCAGGCACGGAGGCGAGGGAGGGGCTGGAACAGTGAGAAGCCAAGCAAGAGGCTGCCGAGAGCACAGAATGCATTACTGTACTCGGGGCATGAAATAAACAGAAGAAAAGTATGCCAATCACCGCCTAATGAATTCGCTTCTGGCTGCCGAGGCAGGAGCCCCAGAACAATGAACAATCCGAGCGGCCTCTGTTTCCACAATGCAGCCTTGTGAATGTCCACGGGCAGAAAATTTTGCCTACCATGCACGGGGCATTTTTCTTTCTGGGCTGTGCTCTTGATCTGGGCAGCGAATTGTATACCTAGGAAACATTTCATTCCAGGGCCAGGAAAATGAACATTTGAACCGCCTGTCCTGCAGAGTCCTTGCGTATGACAGGATTTCTTTTTCTGGAAACCATTTTCTGAAGTAGAAGCAAGGGCTCAAAAACGGCAGCGGTTGTGTCTGGTGAGCTGAAAAGAGTTTCGAGAATCTGCTTGCCAACTAAACCGCCTCCTGGGCACGGCTTGGCCGTCATCAGTCTGCCTTTGAGCCTTCAAGTCATTATTTGTCAACCAACTTGACAAGTCATGTCCGTATCCTCCATAAAAAAGTTCTGGCAAGCACTAAAGAAGAGCATGGTAATACGAGGCACGCCATCCATTTCTGTGGATGATTAGGTACCAGGTGGCCTGCCGAAGTTGTCCCTAAACTAGCATTTTGAGAAGTCCAGGAACACTGACTTATTCAGACAAAAACTGGGGTCTTTACTAATGTTTACCTGGTAGACAGGATAAATTTTCAGTCTGGTCCCCTCTCTGTAAAGCTCCTTCCAAACAACAAAACCTTCCCTTCTTCAATCAAAGACTCATGCCTGAGTCAAAGACTGGGCATGTTAATTTGCCTCCCCTTAAGAGCTCAGCCTCCTGAGCTGAATGCTGGATTTTGGGATGGGGCCTATACCATGTGACTTCTGGAGAGAAAACCAGCTCAAACGATACCTGGGATGCTACAACTGTGGTGAGAAAACTTTTCATGAAACACACAAAGGCAACATTTATATGCCTTCCAATACCTTTTTCCTTCGCACTTCAAGTACGGAGCTTTGGTCCATTCAATTTTCATGAAGCCAAGAGCCATCTATGGTAACCTCCCACCCTCCCTCCCCATGCGGTTCTCAGACACACTTCAGGCGCCGGCAAGTTCCATGGGGTACCCATTGGTTCCACAAAGAAACTGAGGCCTCTTTCCCGAGGCCTCGATCCAAAATAAATGGTCTCGTATGTAGCGCACAAGCTTTAGGAAGTAATCACGTTGACTCTTTTTTTCCAACAGTCCCCCCTCCAATTTTTATTGATATACCTCTATTACTTCAAAATAAAAGCTCATATATTCCTAATACATGTAAATTTAGGTAAAAGTACTAGATGTATAGTAAATATAAGTAAAGTTTAATTTCGTTAGAGGTGTATTTTCTTCCTGTGCCCTGTGAAGTGCCTCGTACATCCCACTGTGGTGAACATGGCTCTGTTCTCCCACTTTCTACTCAAGACTGTCCCACTGGGTAAAGGTAATTTGAGGCAATGAAAGAGAAAGACAAAATATGAATCTGCTGTTCTCTGATTTGTGTTGTGACAATTTAGTTGTTTGGTTTTTTTTTAATTTATTTCATTTATTTTATTTTTGGCTGTGTTGGGTCTTCGTTGCTGCACGCAGGCTTTCTCTAGTTGTGGCGAGAGGGGGCTACTCTTCATTGCGGTGCGCGGGCTTCTCAATGCAGTGGCTTCTCTTGTCGCGGAGCATGGGCTCTAGGCTCGCGGGCTTCAGTAGTTGTGCCTCGTGGGCTTCAGTAGTTGTGGCTCGTGGGCTCCAGAGCACAGGCTCAGTAGTTGTGGCGCACGGGCTTAGATGCTCCGCGGCATGTGGGATCTTCCCGGACCAGGGCTCAAACCCGTGTCCCCTGCACTGGCAGGCGGATTCTTAACCACTGTGCCACCAGGGAAGCCCGACATTTTAGTGTTAACCTTAAATGCATCTCTGAGAGTTTCCTTTCCTTTATAGAATGTTCTGGTATGGAATTCCAGTTCCATTTTCCTTACAGCACTTGGCTGTACTGTGTGGTAACTCATTATTAACAAGAGGGTAAGCATATACCCGAGGAAAACGTTAATTCAAAAAGATAGTGTTCATAGCAACACTATTCACAATAGCCAACACGTGGAAGCAATCAATGTAAGTGTCCATTGACAGATGAATGGATAAAGAAGATGTGGTATATAGATATACGTATCTATATACTATATCTTCCCTACCATATCTACAATGTTCCATGGTATATATATACACAATGGAATATTACTCAGCCATAAAAAAGAATGAAATAATGCCATCTGCAGCAACATGGATGGACCTAGAGATTATCATACTAAGTGAAGTCAGACAGAGAAAGACAAATATCATATGACATCACTTATATGTGGAATCTAAAAAATGATACAAATGAACTTATTTACAAAACAGAAATGCTCACAGACATAGAAAACAAACTTACGGTTACCAAAGGAGAAAGTGGGTGAGAAGAGTTAAATTGGGACTTTAGGATTAGCAGATATATACTACTATATATAAAAAAAGAGAAACAACAAGGACCTACTGTATAGCACAGGGAACTATATTCAGGGAACTGTAATAACCTATAATGGAAAAGAATATGAAAAAGAATATATATATATGTATAACTGAATCACTTTGCTGTACACCTGAAACCGACTTTGTAAATCAACTTTGTAAATCGACTATACCGCAATAATAAATAAACAACAACAAGAGGGTAAGAGGGTGACACTCATCACTCCGTTTGGTCTCACAGCTAAGGCAGAAAGCCAAAGATAGGCTTAAGGATAGAACTTCTGTGAGCTCAAAAACATGCACCAACTTTTCTAATTATGGAGAAGGGAGTTCCAAGAATGGTCTTCTACAATAGGAAACATGTTTAGTCTTCCAGCCTAAGTACAGAATGAAACAACCAGGGAATGTACACGTGACCATGCGTCCATTAGACCAGGGTTTATTAAGCACCTTACCATGTATCAGCCTTGGTGCTAAATTTAATAAGTCACAATCACTGCCCTCAAAGTGCTTACAGGCTCATGAGGGAAACTGACATGTACACAAGTAATGGTAATACCATGTGATCCCATGGGTAAGAGAGGCATAGCCTATGCAGAACAATACCACAAAGGAGAGAATAATGAAACTGCCTATAGAGGAGGGGAAGAAAAGGGTTCTGAGAGGAACACTGAAGCAAGAGTAGGAGTTAGACAGACAAGGTGAGGAAGGGAGCAGGAACAGAATATGCAAAGGTGGAGCATTATGAAAGATTATGGCAACTTTAGGGGGACATGAATGAGTTGGCATGATGGCGGTAAAAAGTATACATGGGAATATGTTAGGAAGTGTGGCCAGAAATATAGATACAAGCCAACAAAGACTTGTAAAAACTGTACCTCTATCCTTTGTATCAATGATCAAATCCATTTCTGAGACTTTTTAACAAAATTCCCAGGGTGGCCAGGGGAATGAAATAATCCCCCAAATCACTAGAGTTTAAGGTTGAACACCGTAAGCCCTATAAGAGGAAACTGAAAGGCCCTGTGGGCTCCGAGTGAGGTGGCGGGAATGCTGTAGAGATCACTTCTCCCTTTAGTGGCCAGAATTTAAACTCTGGGGTGGTTTTTTGCTGGAGGCCCCCCACCCTGTTACCTCCCGTGGCTAAACTCCTGACGGACACTGGGGGGCAGAGAGGGCTTGCCTGCGATGTTTCCAAAGTAGAGGCACCATTTTAGAAGTCACTCTTTCTCTTTGTTAGGAGGTCTGGGGAAGATTTTTGCAGGGGAGGTTAAGTGCAGCTGATGCATGGTGAGCAATCTGGCGTAACTGCAGGGCTTTGCTCGTAGGACAGAAGCTTTGAACAGCTCAAGGCTGGACACGACAATGATGCCTTCCTGTAACCTTCCTGTTCTGAGTCAGCATTTAGCCAATTTATTCTCAAGCGTCGACCAGATCTCCACAAGCAATTTTAACTATTGTGACTTCACTTGGAAGGTCATCTAACTAAACTTCAAACAAGCATATTCTGGATCATTTTAATCAAGAATCAGCAAACCCTTTTGGTAAAGAGCCAGAGAGTAAATATTTTAAGCTTTGCGGGCCACATGCAGTCGGTCGCCATGACTCAACTTTGTCACTGTAGCACAAAAAGAGCCAGGGATAATACGGAAAGGAAGGGGTGTGGCCATGTTGCGATAAACCTTTATTTATGGACGCAAATCTGATTTCATGTAATTTGCACCTATCATGAAATATTATTCTTTTGATTTTTCTTTCCACCATTTTCGAAATATAAAAATCCTTCTTAACCTCTGAGCCATTCAAAAACCGGTGGCAGTCCAGATTTGGTCCACAGGTCATCATTTGCCAACCCCTGATCTAGGCAGCCATTTTATAACCGGCTTTCATCCCCAAATTACATATTGGCAGTAGTGTTTATTATGAATTCTATCGAGTTAAAGATTTTTTACTACAAATGAATCATTTCTTATACACGGTCTTGAGGATACTCAAGGTCTCATGTCTAATAATTCCCTCTGAGTTTCTCAAAGGACCAGCCCTTCCTTCTAGCTGAAACTGAGCTACCAGCTAGAGTGAGACAGCATTCCTTCTGTCAAATATTGGCTTCTGACCAACACGTTACTGGAGTTGATGACAATTTACATAATGTCCTAGCCTAAACGTCACTCCTTTTCCCTGCTCTGTGTCTGACGACCAGTGCTAATGAAAAGCAATGGTCACGTGTGACTGAACGGCCAAAGAGGCCAGCAGAGGAAGAAGCAAATCAGGGATCACAAAGTGCTCTGTCCTGGGTTACTGGTCCCCAGAGGGCCAAAGGTGTTTAATATCCCACAAGTAAGGGCTCATACCCCAGAGGTCACCTACTAGCTGGTGTCTTTACCCATGAACTGAAGGTCCCCACGTCAGTGAAGAGAAGCTTTCCAGAGAGCTGGCTTATTTCATCCACGGCGGTAACTAAGCGCCGTGCATGTCAACCTTTGTCATTAGGATGCTGTGCAAGGGAGGAGACGTGGCTTTCTGTGCGGGGTGGTTGTACCGCTGACAGAGGTCTGTCTCCTCTTCTCCCAGAGGGTCTTCAACAGGCCTGGAGATTTGGAGTAATAGGCTGCAACTCTGCAGGGCGGCCCATCTCTCCACGCCCTCAGAGACCTTGCAGGGAAGAACTTGCTGGTGCTAGGCCTGGATCCTCCCCCGGGCTAAGCAAAGCTGGTTCCAAGAGCAAAGGTCACTGTCACTGGGGGAAGGGTTCCCTCTCCAGGACATCTCAGGGAACACTCACTGTTTCCACAGGGCATAGGGGAGAAAGAAAGCAAAGCCTGGCCACTCTGATCCCCTCCAGGTGACCCCAAACATCTCAGCCCACCTAGCCTTTAAGCAAGCCCACAGATTAAATGAACGTGCGTCACAGCCCCCGTACGGATGACACAGAACTCTTCCTCTCCAAACTAAAACCTCAACTGTTACATCAAAAGAGTTGGAAAAAACTATGCTGTGTCACTGTAGTAAATCTAAAACAAAATGCTGTGAAATCTGGCTAATCGGACGAGCTAGACAGCAGAAGTTTATCACACAATTGCCACCCAAACTCGATCCCTCTGTGTGAGTTTGTATAAGGCAGTTTTTTTCATCCATGGATCTTAGAGTGTATTTCATTTGACTTATGGTTAGAGATGAATATTCCTATTTAGCATACTAATCCTAAGATAGTTGAACCATATGCTGAGAGGTTTTTGGTAACTTTTTGTTACAAACTAAATCATAGCTTCATACATTCATTTGCCAGTGATTATTCATGCTGAACAAAAATTCGCAAAACCACATGAGAAGAAATAATACAGCAGATCAAACAGTTGGTTAGAAACGCAATGTTGGGTTCTTTCCTGGATGGGAACTGGCTATGGAATCACTTTCCAGTTTATATCTTGTGTCTGCGACAAAAGGGTCTGCTGCTTTCAACCTATTGGAAGGAAATAACATATAAATGTGCTAAAACGTGGAGCTTTATATATCAACAGAGAGCCAGAGCAGACCTCCCATATGCTCCCCGGCTCTTATCCTCTCTGACAACCGCTCAGCCCCTGGGAGATACAGATGACAATAATGAGTTGCAGTTACTGTTTTCCCTGAAATGTTACAACATCATTTTGGTGAGAAATGCGCTCTTCCTTACTTGCCATGCAAATATTTTCTTTGGGGGTTTTTTCTCGTAATGGGAGAGATCTTAATTTGAGAGTGTCTGCTGGGGCATCTTGGCTGATGTTCTGCTTTCATTACAGCTTCTAAATATACCCACATAATCGCAACAGCCTGGGGTGCGGGGGTCAATAAGCTCCTTAACGTCTCCCTGCTATGATCCTGCCCCACAGTAAGGCACCAACAATGGCCACAATCAACCTGAAAATCTAATTTCCACTGAACATAATAAAAATCTGGTCCTTTTTTTTTTTTTTTTTTACTTAGAGTTGTTTTAAGATTTCTCAACTTGTGTTGAAACACGCTGCTTTCATTTCCCTAAAGGGGAATAATATTCCTTTGGCAAAATTCTTAGGTCAAGCTCATGTGTATTTTGGAATGGGCCAAAAGCTGGAAAAAAAGAACAGCTATCATCTGGAGGGGAAAATCGTAGTCGATTAGGAACAAACCTTTCTGGAAAGTGACTAGCGTGGAACAGGATTTCCTGGACCGTACAATTAGGATTGCTAGTACACTGGGATGTTACTAAGTATTCCATAGTTAAATAGCTTTGAAAAATGATAATTTATATCGCCATCATGGAAATTAGTAACAGACTTTAGAACATTAGCAGCAAAGCAACCATTTTTAAAAAGCTCAGTGTTCCAGACATTTCTAGGACCTCAAAATCCCCATTTTCCCCCAAGAAATTTCTATCAGTATCTTGAGATACTGGTGTCTGGTTGATAGGATAGTAATGTTGGGATACAATGAGGGTTTTTTTTTTAATCTTAAATATGGTGCTTATGAACAAGAATTAAAAATATAAACAGCTAGAAGATAGGTAGTTCATCATTTTAAAAACTAAGTGAGAGAAATGAGACCTTGTACGGCTGGAAAATAACAGAACCAACCACCGTGACTCACACACTGTGAAGTTTCAGGTGCCACCCCCGTATGAAAGGTGTTACTAGTGTGAAACCATATACTGTACAGAGAGGGAAAACACAACGGACAGAGCCAGCTAATCGGAAAATACAAATTATACGTAGATATTACCCCTCGTGCTTCTCAAAGCTTTTTTTTTAGTACCAGAATTAAAATACATTACTAAATAATATTAGACTGGACCATATGAGATTACCAATTTTGTAGGTAGGAAATGGTCCCATGTTGGCAGTTTCATGTGCTTCACTCTAACAGAGGAATTACACTGAGAAAGGTGGAAGATAGGGTTGACTAGCATTTTAAAAATTAAACAACAGAAATTGTGATGACTCAGATAATTAATCTGATTTTACCAGTGGGAACAAAAAATAAGGAACATTTATTCCAGATGACAGAGTCAACTGTTCGGCAGACATGGTTTTATTGTAGGAAAAGTCTGGATTTTGTCTAAAGTATATATAACACACAGGCTCAATGATTCTTGACCAACAGCTGAGCTCAGTCTACAAAATTTCACTGGTCTTGGGATTTTTTAGAATTGTGCATTTTAGATGCTTCTCTCCTTCAGGGTCAACAAGTTTTAAAATCATCTTAAATAACCCAACAAATCTTTTCTCCCTTCTGTGAATGGATCGGCATGACTCAGTTGACATTAGGTGACTATCATGTTATCTTCCAAGAACGACTGCAGTTAGAATAAACTTACAGACATCTCTCAGGAGCAAATTGCCTAATATTAAGATTCTTTTAACCCAAATGGAAAATTACACTCGACAGAAGAGAATTTTCAAACAAGCCATCCTCAGAGGAGCTCCTTTTATCTGTTGCTGTTGTTGTTTCAAATGATTCAAATATAAATGGATTACATTACTACACTGAAAAATCCAGATGTTCCCACACATACATCCCACGAAACAACACTGGTTTGTGAATCAGCATACTTAGACCTATGCATCAATCTGTATTTGTTACTCTCTTGAAGGGAAAATCTTCCACAGTGAATTATTTCTATTGTTAAAAAAGCATCTTCAATCTGTGGGTCATAACACTGCACCACTTTCCTACCCAGCTGCAAGTCGTATTCAAGAATCCAAAGGAATGTTCCAAGTTTGTTCCAAAAATGTCCAGATGGGCTCACTCGCATACCACTCCAGGAAACCCTGCCGGCCAGGAGTGCATAGCCTGGTCAACCCACCACATTCACACTCCGTGAGGTGCAGGAATACTCATCCTTCCACCAGCAGGGGCCCCTGCTACATGCACATACAGATCTCCCTGCAGACCTCATGATTACAAAAGTGTTTTCCTTTTAATCTACTTAACTGTGTTTCTTTATATTACCATTAATTTACTTTCCCATTGAAATTGATTAGCGATACCTATTACTGTCAATTGCAGAGCTTGGCCACCACAAAGGAGTTGGTGCTACCAAAGTGGGTTAATATCACTCTCGTTAAGGAGGAGAGGGGGCTACCTGTATTAGTCTGTGCCACCTTACTGGGGGCAAGTGTGTGATTTCCTTTAGGCAAGGGTTTCCAATTTCAGCACTAATGACATTTGGGGCCGGATCATTCTTTGCGGAGGGAGCTGTCCTGTGCTGTAGGATGTTGAGCAGCACCCCTGGCCTCTACCCACTAGGTGCCAGTAGTGCCCCCTAGATAGGCAGCCAAAAATGTCTGTAGACGTTGACAAATGGCCCCTCGAGAGCAAATCGCCCCTGCTTCAGAAGCACTGCTTTAGACTTTCTGAAATTCTGAGAATAGTTTGAGGACCCCTTGTAACCGTCTTCATGTTCTCTTAGGATTTTGCCCTGGACCAGTGGCATGTGCAGCATCTGGGAGCTTGTTGGAAATGCAGACTCTCAGGCCCCACCCCCTTCCTGCTGAATCAGAATCTAAACTTTAACAAGACCCACGGGTGATTCTGATGCACATTAAAGTCTGAAAAGGCCCTACTCTTTAATAGCTTGGGTTGGAATCTATCATTTAGTATCTTATAAAGAAGATGATTCATTAACTAAAGGTGCTAAATATAGGTTGACAAGCCAGAATCATTTATTATTCAACAGCTGATTTCTTCCCATTTGTTTCTGACTAGGTATGTGCTCTCTTTTTTTTTTTTTTTTTTTTTTTTTTTTTTTTATATACAGAGACCCTGAGAGGGGTGGGAATCAGGCGCTCACTCTTACACCCCACTTTCTCATAGGGGCCAGCCTCTGTTAGTCATCCAGTTGTACTTCCTTCCAGGCTCGTTCACATGAAGCCAGGCAACACAGTCCCAACAAGAGCCCTCAACCGCCACCAACTTAAGGATACCATTCTCATGCAGTATGACATTAATCTTCAAAGCAGATCTATTTAAGATAGTTGAAGATCTGGGATGTGCATTTTCAACAGGGGCCGTATCACCCCAAATAAGATGAAAATAGGTTCTTAAGGGGCAAAATAAAACTTTACTCTTTACATATAAAGCACAAATACCATAAAAGCACACAGTACATAAACATACACACAGTATATCTGCGGTATTAAGATTTCACAGGGAGGTTTCCCTGGTGGCGCAGTGGTTGAGAATCTGCCTGCCAATGCGGAGGACACGGGTTCGAGCCCTGGTCTGGGAAGATCCCACATGCCGCGGAGCAACTGGGCCCGTGAGCCACAATTACTGAGCCTGCGCGTCTGGAGCCTGTGCTCCGCAACGAGAGAGGCCGCGATAGTGAGAGGCCTGCGCACCGCGATGAAGAGTGGCCCCCGCTTGCCACAGCTGGAGAAAGCCCTGGCACAGAAACGAAGACCCAACACAGCCATAAATAAAATAAATAAATAAAATTTAAAACAAACAAACAAACAAAAAAACTAAACCTTTGGTTTTTAAAAAAAAAAAAAAAGATTTCACAGGGAGGTAATTAGGAAAAAAATGTCTAAAAAGTCTTTTTGCGGGGGGGGGAAAAAAATCTCCAAAAAGTAGTAATAAAGAGGTTGAGAAACACTGATTTAAAAAAATAATCCCTTCAAAAGACAAAGTCTTCTAAGACCCCGATGTGGTCTTGGGTAAAACTCACTAGTACTGTGTTGTGTCAGTAGACAGAAACACACAAGTTGGAATGGGAAAGATGATGAACAGGGAGAGGGAACCGTCTGGGGTCCATGATGCTACGGAGAGAGGGGCTGTGCCTCAGCCCTGAGTCCCAGCCCGGTCACCTTCATGCTGTAGGAATTGCCCCTCTCCCTCCAAGCCTCAACTCCCCACCACCCGCGTACGTTGTCATGAGGATGAGATGCAGTGATTATTGAAGGCGTCCAACACGACCTGGCATAAGGTAAGTTTTAGTGGAATGTTAACTTTCTTTTTTCTTTTTTTTTTTTTAACTTTTTGGCCCCGCCGAGCAGCATGTGGGATCTTAGTTCCCCGACCAGGGATCGAACCCACGCCCCCTGCAGTGGAAGCGTGGAGTCTTAACCACTGGACCCCCAGGGAATTCCCCCTCTTTTCCTCTTAAATATCCTCTCCAGCTGTAAGACTTTTTTTTTTAAATATAGTTGTTAGTAGTTACAACTACTAGTATATAGTAGTTACAACTACCATACTAGTAGTATAGTAGTTATGATACTGTGTTAGTTTCAGATGTACAACAAAGTGATTCAGTTAAGAGCCCTACTCTCTAATACCGTAGGTTGGAATCTATATCATATATATCTGTATATATATTCTTTTTTCGATTATTTTCCATCATAGGTTATTACAAGATACTGAATATAATTCCTTGTGCTATACAGTAAAACCTTGCTGTTTATTTTACGTAAGGATTTTTTAAATGTCATTAATTTCAGGTTTTTTGGTAAATGAATCTAATCCTTGTTTGGACTCTGAATAAATCATAAATAGAACTTTAGTATATCCTATAATAGAGTCTTTTCACCTCCCAGATAATGTAGTCAACAGGGTGAAGTCAGATGGAAGGTTTAGGGCTATAACGCCACACAGGTGGTCCTAAAAATCATCCTTCTTTGCAAAAATGCACAATAAAAAAACACAGGTCTTATGGGAGAAAATGAGGTTCAAGACATGATACTCAAACACTTCATCGGTGCCACATACATAAAAAAGATAGAAACCTAATAAAAATGGTAATATCATTTTATACATGTGAAATGATTAAGAAGTATATAACTATCAATATTTTACTTCACCTTGAATAAAGACCTGAAGGGTGCTTGCGGGGTGGGTGGCAGAGGGGCTGCAGCTTATGAGTTACTGTGCAGAGGGCGACCTGAAACTGGGGGGCAGGGGGTGTTGCCACCCAGGTTTGGGGGGATGCGGCTCCTAACGTACCGGGTGAGCTGGGCCAAGCTTGGAGACGCAGGAAGTGTGAGGTCTCGTGTTCTCTGTGTGTTCCGACTCTGCTCGGCTCAGCTGGGTCTCTGCTTTCACCCGATGTTCCATGAGGAGCAAATGGCACACAAGCAAACATGAAATTCCCATTATGCGCACGCGGTTCCCTACTATATCGATCCCATTGGAACACATTTATGGTTTCGAAACAGAGCTACAACGGAACTGACTGTATTCCCAGAATACTTAATTTCTTCCCCTTGGAAGTTCTGTGAAAAGAAAGGCTCCTTTTCCTGAAGAATGTTTTAATTCAGAATCAGATCCATCAGCTATAGTCTTAAGCCTCCAGACACATCTAGCCATTTTCCCGTACGCCAGTGCTTCAAAGGAATAGCATTTCACACCATTCCTGAGTTGCCACAGAGTTCAAGAATTCACAAAAGTAACACAACATGCTAAACCTGAGAGGCAGCTGTGGAGAGGATTCTAGATTACAGAGAGGGGTCTATATGCAAAGCCCTGTCTGTATGACCTGCAACATCCCTTCACCTCTCTGAGCCCCGTTATCAAATCTCTGAACTCAGGTTGCTTCGAGGATAAGATGAGATAACGTATCTTGAGATCCTGGGCCAGTGCTCGAAAAATATCAGTTGAATGTAAATCTGGACACAGATTGACGGATAATCATGAAGAAAGCACAACCTTATCCTTCTACAAAGTAAGGAGCACCGTACCAGAAACGTCCTTTATTTCACTGCCTTGGCATAAAATGGTCATTGAGGTGGCTATAAAAATGCAGAGAAAATAGAAAATAACCATGTGAAACACTAAGGCAGTTTACAGGCACACGAAGACGTGGAGGAAAGCAGCCACCTCTACCAACCCAGAGAGAATTTCATTTCCTCCCTCAGGGTTTCATTAGCTTTCGTCTCCCCGGTTTCTTGTCTTACAGTCTGGAATGTCCCACTTCCTCATCTAAAAAAGAAGATCCAATCTCCTGAGTCTACAAAAATTATTCTTGCTCAATCCATTCCTCCTGTCGTAGCATTTGAAGGAACTCCAGAGTCATATGATGTGGTTTCACTCTTCCCCTAGACCTGCCAGGAACGAAGAGCTCTTGTTCCTGAAGTCCAGCCAGCCAGACAAGGTCATGCTGCCAAATCCCAAGATTTTTGCTTGCTTGTTTTGGGGACTCTGCGTTCAAATCCGCTTCTACAGAGAACATGCACGTGAACCTGAAGACAGACACAGACCGCAAGAACGGGGCTGTGAACGTGGTGAATTTTCCTTCCTGTTACTCTCTGCTTGACCCGGTCCTGAAACTTAGACCCCAGGGAGCTTTCCCAACCAAGAAAGAGATGCTTTCAAGGCCAAAGTCAGCCTGCTGATTTTCTTTCTCATTACACATTAATTAAATGACCTCCGATTTTAAGTTTTACTTTTAAAAAAGAACTGCTTAGCGCCACATAGAAGCAAAGGTGACAATACAAGGTTACACTAGAAATGTAAACTTCTGGTATCAAGACTCATCATTTGTTGGTCTGAGTTCAGAATTCCTATACAATCTTTGGGCTATTAGTGGATGGAGAAAATTCGGAGATTGTATAACAGGAGTCCAAGTGTGTGGTTTCCATATTCAGTCCACCGTCAGTGAAGCAGAATCTCCTTTAATGCGTATCCTTGGCAGTAGAAATACAAATAGGATCCTATTTACTAAGGTCTTTATTCCTATCTGACAATGGGTGCCTTCAAACACAAGTGGGAAATACTCCAGGCTTAAATACAGGAATGTTCCCTCTCACTTAATTTGTTATTAAAGGTGATTCCATAAAGGTGGATTGAATTTATTGAGCATTTATGTTGATTATCTCGCTTGATCATTTCAGCCACTCGGAGCTAGAGACAGCATGCTTCCCCCGCAGTCCTAATGAAAACGGCTTGCCCGTAAAGTGATTTCTCAAAACTGCCTCATCTACTCCTCGGGGAGGGTATGACCCCATCTTCAACGAGGTCACTTAAGCACAGAGAGGCTAAGCGGCTTGCCCAAGATCACGAGAGACAGTGGAAGTCACAGCGCTAACACCCAGGCCTCTGGCCCTCGTCAGGCACGCCTTCTACTCGGCCACAACAAGCCCCACTGAAGGAGTTGCCGAAAGGCCAGCAGAAAAGCACTAAGGAAACCAGGAGGAGGAGGTCAGGCTTCTGTCCCAATGACAGTGACTGGTGCCCTCCAAACACTAGAGCTGCAGTACCAAGGGGTGAACTGCAGGAGGCCCACTTGAGCCAATCCCATAGAGAAGGTACTGAAGTTCAGGCTCCATCAAGATGGAAGAGGGCTCAAGTAAGGGCATTCCATTGGCTATTAATGGATATGTTGATAGTTTGACTCTGCCAGGTGATCGTGGAACCATCCCAGGGTTCTCCGGGGCTGGGCAGTGGGTCCTAGAAATGACCACAGCCAGACACAATGTCAGGGTCAAAGCTTTATATGTAATCATAAAATACGTAATTATATATACTTATATGTGTGTTCTTTATTAATGCTGCTGAGGGTATAGTACACAATTTCAAAGTCGTGACAAGTATAATGATATTTGGAGATTCTTGCAACAACTGTAATGAGATATGGATACAGGCAGACCCCACAGATATGGCGGGTTCCGTTCCAGACCACCGCATTAAAGCAAACACTGCCATAAAACGTCACGCAAAGTTTTTGGCTTTCCAGTGCATATAAAAGTCTGTTTATACAATACCAGTCTATTAAGTGTGCAGTAATAGCATTATGCCTAAAAAAAAAAAAGTAAACACCTTAATTATAAAAAATGCTGTTGAAAAAATGGCACCAGTAGACTTGCTCGACACAGGGCTGCCACAAACCTTCAATGTGTAAGAACCACAATACCTGTGAAGCACAATTAGGTGAAGCGCCGTACAACACGGTGTGCCCATATATCCGTGATTCCTATTCATGGCAAAGTCACAGGTCTGCAAAAGTGTGGCCCACATTCATATGAGAGCAAATGCTCAGTTTCCGTTGGAGGTTAGTGAATAGAGGGGTGTATCTTTTTCCTATCCCAGGTCCTCCTGAGTTCTCTCCCCAAGAGCCCTTGAGAAGCCCTTGCTCTAGACCAGGGGTCAGCAAGCTATGGCACAAAGGCCAAATCCGGCCTGCTGCCTGTTCTGAGACAGTTTTGAGTTTTACTGGCACATGGCCACACCCACACTTAGGGACCCTCTGGTGCTGCCCTTGCCCTGCGACAGCACACATGGGTAGTTGTGACAGATATTGACCTGACTCTTTACAGAAAGAGTTTGCTGACCCCTGTGTTAGACAGACTCAGAGAGCTGGGGATTCTCTAAACCTCTGGGACCATCTGGGGCTCAGCCCTGACACTCTGGGGGTGGCAGATCCCAAGCAGACCCTCAAGGCCCGGCCAGGCGAGTACCTACTGCCGCATCCATCCTCTGGACCTCCTGAAGTCTCTGAACCTCGAGACAAGACGTTTGCCTCTGGGCCTGAGGGAGAGTGAGGCCAGAGCAGGCTTCGTGCTGTCCGGGCCCACTTCTGCCTTCACGAAAAATCAAATTCTGTGATCCTCCAAGGACGTGCCATGGCCTTCACAGACCACAATGTCCTGTACTCAAACGTGGCTCTGTTCAGACTTTTAGTTCTTTACAGTTTCTTAGACTAGGTAGCTGACGTGGAATACTTCCTAAGTAATACTACGATAAAATCGCCTTTCGGAGTGGGCCCCCTTGTAAAATGCAAGAACTCGCCCACGGGACTAAGAAATGCAATGATAAACGTATTGCATATGCATAAGCCATCTGGACCACGTGGAAATGAGCGTCTCCACGAAAGCCTTTTCTAGCCAGCAAGCCACTCTGCCTCTTTCGTGTTGCCCCGGGCCAGTCTGATTTTTCAGACCAGCCATATATGCATTTTGTGATAACAATAGCACCCCACAAAATGGATCAAAGTGCCACCCCACTGCCTGCCTTCCCAGTTTGCCCAGCTTTATACCACGTGTTATTCTCCTGTTATAATACTCGTTATTCTCCTGTTACAAGCTTCAAAACCTCTATGTGATCTCGGATATGAGAAGATTTGGCCTGAGACAGCCACGTCCTTAATTTGTGAAACAGTGGGGATATGACAAAACAAAACAAACTTCCAAATTCATCTCGAGGCTGAATAGTAAGTGATGGTTCAGAACTTTAAAATGAAGGGCCAGGCTGATTCAAGCGTCACTGGTCTCATGTCCATTTCATTTCTGCACCAATCTACCAGCTTCCTCCACGGACTTCATTTCATTGCTCCCCAAAGAAGAACGATAAACCTTCCAAACTTGAGAGCTATCAAATGTAAAGTGAGGACTTCCTCTTTTGATAATTGGAGCAGCTGCCGGAGCAGAATTGTTTTTCTTCACCCCCTTTCACTGGGGTTTCTCTCCAGCAGCTGCTTTTGTTTCTTGTTCATGTGCCTCCTCCCACTTCCCCACCCCTAACCAGTGACAAAGTTGGGGTCTGGGAGGGGGGGATGCTGAAATACAAAGCAGCGCTTGTTAAAAATTTGAGTAAATCTGGGCTAATAGCCAAATTTAATTCTAAAGACCCATTTTGGAGTCTCAGGACTAAAATGAGACCTAGTATAGGCCTGGCTGGTTCTGGGACACCATGTCCCTATCGTGGGGAAAGGGGAGGGTGAGAGATTGATTCTACTGGCCACCATGTTTGGAAGATTTGATACATATTAAATATAAACCATTTCTCATAGAGCTAAGCAATGAAGAGATTTTTAGTTTGAAACAATTTACGATTAGATGAAATTTTAAACTCAGTGGCTGTACACAGAATTCTGATATTTTCCACACTACACCTAACTAGACCTTACCTTCTTACAAACAGAGCAAATCTAGCATTTTTCTTTTAAAGAAATGTCCAGCCTAATGACCTTCACATTTTAGGATTAAATCCACTAGAAATATCTAGTACTTCAGAAAACAGAGTAGCTGCTGAGAAAGAAATTCACCACCCAAGTTCATAAACTCTTGTCAATGATCAGATTACTTCCCAAACTGATTCCAAAGAACAATAAGCTAATCTCAGGATATCATTCTTTTATTAGCAAGTGATGTGGTAATTATGGGAAAAAGTGCTCTTCTGTGTTTTATAGCCATCCCCAGAAAGATTCTGGAAAGATGGTCATAAAAAGATCACTAACTTGAGAACGATCCGACTGCACTTAAACTTAAGGGGATAAATGCACAAAAGCGGCTGTATGCTCTTTCTGCTTCTATGTCTCCTATTAGTTCTACAGCCCAATTGCAGATTAATTAGGACATAAAGCTAATTGTTTATCCTTTTGTGCGCTGTCAACTCTTAAGAGGCCACACGAACCCTGTGTGGGATAAAATCACAGATAGCAGCTGACGTTTATTGGGCACTTAGCATGTCCAGACGCAGTGCCTGGCACAGCTCTTACAATCTTCTCATTTCCTCTTCACGACAAGCCAGAGAAGGTTTGATGGGAGTGGAGACTGGCTTGTAGAAGCTAAATAACTTTCTAGCGAGGGGCAATACCAAGATTCAGATCCACATTTGTCTGCCTTTAACAACGACTCAACTGAAATTTAAAGTTAGATTCAAATCCAGGTTTGTCTAACTTTCGAATGGACTGTCAAATATTGCACTTGATTTTTAAAGATAGCAGAAAAAAATTGCTTCAAAGAACACCTATTAAAGTTCATGTACTTCATTTCCAGAGGACTCTCCCAAGTCTCGATTTATAGCCTATTCGTTTTTACTTTACACATACTTATAACAGCTTGATTATCTGCTTTATCAACCGACTCGGGGCAGAACTCTGCAAATGGTGAGAAGCCAGCGCTGAGAGTACAAATGAGATTAAAAGGAGAAAATGATGAGACTTACACGTAAAACATCCAAAGTACACCAGTTTGAAACCATTTAATGCTTGACCATAATTCCTCCCATCTCATTCTTACACTGAAACATGGCCCAGGAGTAGCAACCATTACCAAAGATACTTACAAAAATAGATCAAAATCCACAGATGCCCCCTTAACCAGATGATCAGGGTTAATATCACTAGGAATGAGACCTATGGACAGCATGTATCCCTCCCCTGATACGATACCCTGCCGTGGGCACAATGTCAGACATTCTGTGGCATTCTTGCCCCAAACGCATAACCTCAATCTCATCATGAGATACCAGACAGATCCCAATTGAGGGACACGTGACAAAATCCCTGATCAGTACTCTTCAACAGAGCAGAGGTCCAGACAGAGAAGGAAAGACTGAGAACTGTCACAGACTGGAGAACACGAAGGAGATGTGACAACTAAATGCTACGTGGGATCCTCAACTGCATCGTAAAACAGAAAAATGACATTAGCGGAGAAACTGGTGAAATCCAAATAAAGGCTGTAATTTCCATAACAGTATTGCACCAATGGTCACTTCCTGGTTTTGAGAATCATACGTCAGTAACGTTGGGGGAGGCTTGGTGAAGGATATACAGAAGCTGTGTACTATTCTTACAACTATATCTAAAATGATTGCAAGATAAACAAAAAGTTTAAATCGATTGAATTTGGTTCCCCACACATATGGAAATAACTATCTTAGAAATCTCCGCCCCAGAAATATTTACAATGAAAACATTTTGGTTCTTTATGAGCCTGCCATTCTAAGTTGTAAGTAATTTATTCCCCAAAGGGGCTTAATTTCTGCAGGACAACATAGGCGTCAAGAAGCTACAACGTGGCACATTTATACTCGATACACAACACGGTGCAAAGAGGTTTAAAAAACAGAAAACACCAGCAAACTGAAAATATCATTTGCAACAAGACCTTTTGATAGTACCTTATACCGTTCAATAGATGAAATAAGTGATAATAGTAATAATAATAATAACAGCTTAAACACCGAGTATTTTCCACGGGCCGGGTGTATGTTTCGTATATGTATATGAAACCATTTATCACTCAGGCATACCAAATACGTACTTCACTGTCCCCATTTTTCAGTAGAAAATCAAGGCCCAGAGAAGTCTACTTGTAGGTAACTGGTATTTCAACCCAGCAGTCTGACTCCAAAGGCCACTCTTTAGACCATAAAATGACACTGTTACATCTGATCCTCGTGTTAGCATTCTAACATACAAAAGTATACAGAAGTAGTGGTTGCGGTATTGACACGTCCACTGAGGCCTAGAATGCTTCAGAGGTAAGATCACAGAGCTTTTAAGGGCTCACATTAGAACAGAATCACCTCTTGACTTCCATTCCCAGCCTCCTCCTTGCTTTACCATAAAGAGTTCTTTCCTAGGTGCCGATCTATAGATCAGCGGTGCCCGAGAGAATATTCTACAATTATGGAAATATACTGGGTCTGTGTTGTCCAATATGGTGGCCTCTAGCCACATGTGACTGCGGAGCATTTAAAATGTGGCCGGTGTGTCTAAAGGACTGAATTTAATTTCAACTAACTGAAACTGAAATAGCTAGTGACTATCATATTGGAAACACAGCTAGACAGGCCATGAAAGGTCTGTCATCGTCGCCTTTTACAATTACTTTTCAAACCAAATGCACTTCCAGGCTCTGTTTCCACGTTCATTTAACAGCTCATTAGTGCATCTCAAGCTCTATTGAAATAAAAGACCACCAAGGGATTTAAACAAACTTGATCTCCATCATCTCACTGGGTATGTGCCTGGCAAAACCACCACAGCAAGCTCGGCTATAAATTGCAATATGTGACTCACAAAATGGAGTAAAGTCAAGGAAAATATTTCCTGAAGAAACGCCATCGCACATTTCTTTGCATGCTGAGGATGTAGTTTGTTTCCAAAGAGCTGGAAAAGGTTTCAAGATCAGGCAAATGTGAAGTCCACTGACTGGGAGCCAATCGCCTGGCCTGCCGGAAATAATGCCACAAACTGTGGCATTTAAGACGTTATCACCCGAAGTCCTTTCCCAGACACCAACCACATAGGGTGTTCATTATTTCCTCTATCCTCTCACCATTTTCTTTCCACAGCTGAGAAAACCGAGGCCAAGACAAAGGTGAGCAATCTTACCAAATAATCACAGGCTTAACTGAGAGTAAATCCGAGAATCAAATCCAAAATGTTGGCTTCCTACTTCTCAAGCTGAATTCTGGAAAGCACTGCTTTCCATTAAAGAAAACAGGACAATTTTTCTGTAGTTTCTCTGTTGCTGTACGCTCCACTGCTGAAAAATCTCTCTAGTTCAGAGAGCAAAGTAGTGCTGAACCAATAAAAGATTTAATGGTTGTCACTGTTTAAAGCAGTCTACACAGAATGCTTTATTAGCATCTAAAATCCAGTTGCAGAAACCTACTTGGATGTTTGTATGAAGCTTGTACATAGAACAATTAAGTAAGAGACTAGGGACCAAGATGTTTCTGTTGCAATCTTTTTGACAGACATAAATGGAAGAAGGTCGGTATTATTGCAAATTTGGAAAAAAATTAGAATGATCATCTAAATGGGGGGGTAATGTAAAGGCAAAAGGGAAAACTGAAGTGACCCAATGAAAGTAATAGTTGGGGTGTTTAGCTTAGGGAATTTAGCGGGAATTCCCGAAATGGTCACTTCACGTGCCACTAAGATAATCAATCATCATTTCCTATAGTTGACCCAGTTTTGGCTATTTCAAAATGACTCCCCGTATGGTTACTTTAAGAGGAAAACTTCAAATTTCCAGTTTAATCTATTTGTTTCCACATCTCGGCCTGAAGAAAACTCCATATGGGAAGGGGGGAAAAAAATCACTGAATCCATTTTATAATATCAGCGTGAGGAAAATATAGTACAGTCGGCCCTCCGCATCCACGGGTTCCATATCCGAGGATTCAACCACACTGGATTGAAAATATTCAGGAAAAAAAGATTCCGGAAAGTTTCAAAAAGCAAAACTTGAATCTGCTGCCCGTAGGCCATTATTTACATAGCATTTCCATTGTATTAGTTATTATAAGTAATCTAGGGATGATCTGAAAGTATATGGGAAGATGTACTTGGGTTATATGCGAATACTAGCCACTTTATAAGGGACTTGGGCAGCTACAGATTTTTTTGTATCCGTGGGGTGTTCTGGAACCAGTCCCCCGTGGATACAAGGGACGGCTGTATATATCTTAGTTCCTTTTTATTCAGGTGAAAAGTACTAAATATTTACAATAAAAAGTTTGCAAGGCTGAAAGACAATCGAGCTACATCACAGACCTTTCAGGTTTTTTTAGACTACTACACCTCATCTGGAGGTAGGGTTCTGCCTTGGTACTGAAGGTAACTTCCAATTAGCATAATTTTACATATAAAAAGTATGTAAATTTATCAATTTACACCAGCCAAAATGTGAATCAAAAGAAGGAGTGAGCCAGCCTGGGAATATATTGTTCAAATGTTAATAAACACTTCAGTGTCTTCTTGTTCCATCTTGTTTACAGTCTTCATTTGGGGACATTTCATAAAGCAAGGGAATTTATATTCAAAATGTGTTAACACTATCAGCTACTTCAAAAACTTTTCCTTTTCTCCATCATGGATTTAGTAAGAGTTATAAGCTACATGGATTTTTTTTTAAGTTTTACATTTGTAATGTTAATATGAAACATGGATTGCAAGCATTTCGTTATTCTGAAAGAAAAATCAAATTATTTCAACATTTGAGATTTTTTTAAATCTGAAGGTTTACATTGTATATTTTCACCAACTTTACTTCTCTTTTTAAAATATAAGTGTAGCAGACACCGCTTCTTTTTTTTCTAATATCTATGCTCCCTTCTTCTACAGTAATAATAGTTTTAGCTAGCTGCCCAGCTAAAGATTACATTTCCCAGAATCACTTGCAGTTAGGTGTGATCATAGCACCAAGTTCTGGCCATCGGGATGTGAGGAGTGACATGTGCAACTTCCACAGAATGGCCTTTAAAAGAAGGATTTGCCTAACCTTTTCTTTTTCCTACTAGCAGGAATGTGAAGGTGATGGCAGGTGCTGCAGCAGCTGTCTTGAACTATGAAATGGAAGCCAAGTCATGAGTAGGACAGAATAAGACAGACTGAGTCCAGGTCTCTGACTTTTTTTTTGGAGGACAGCCACCATACCATCTGGCATTTTTACATCAGAGGGGTGGAAACTTCTGGCATGCTAAAGTTATTATTAACATTTTGGGGAGGGTTCATTATAGTAAACCTATATCCCAGCTAATTTGTATGATGACAAAGTAATGAAATTATCTGTGTGTTTTGTTCTATTAAAAAAATAATTAATAGAGAGCCAGAAATAAACCCACATACTTATGGTCAATTAATCTATGACGAAGGAGGCAAGAATCCACAATGGAGAAAAGACAGTCTCTTCAATAAGTGGTGTTGGGAAAACTGGACAGTTACATGCAAAAATGAAATCAGAACATTCTCTAACATCACATACAAAAATAAACTCAAAATGGGTTAAAGACCTAAATGTAAGACGGGAAACCGTAAAACTCCTAGAGGAAAACATAGGCAGAACACTCTTTTGCATAAATCATAACAATATTTTTTTGGCTCTGTCTCCTGAAACAAAGGAAATAAAAGCAAAAATAAACAAATGGGACCTAATTAAACTCAAAAGCTTTTGCACAGAAAAGGAAACCACTGACAAAACGAAAGGACAACCTACTGAATGGGAGAAAATATTTGCAAATAATATGACCGATAAGGGGTTAACATCCAAAATATATAAACAGCTCATACAACTCAACATCCAAAAAAAAAAAAAGATTAATAAATGGGCAGAAGGCCTGAACAGACATTTCTCCAAAGAGGACATGCAGACGGCCAACAGGCACATGAAAAGATGCTCAAGATCGGTAAGTATCAGGGAAATGCAAATCAAAATCACAATAGGATATCACCTCACACTTGTCAGAATGACTACCATCAAAAAGAACACAAATAACAAATGTTGTCGAGGGTGTGGAGGAAAGGGAACCCTCCTACACTGTTGGTGGGAATGTAAATTGGTGCAGGCACTGTGGAAAACAGTAGGGAGGTTTCTCAAACAACTAAAAATAGAGCTACCATATGATCTGGCAATTCCACTCCTGGGTATATATCCAAAAAAACGAAAAATGCTAATTCAAGAAGATACATGCACCCCAATGTTCACAGCAGCATCATATACAATTGCTAAGCTATGGAAGCAACCTAAGTGTCCATCGACAGATGAATGGATTAAGAAGATGTGGGGGGGGGGGGTGTGTGTGTATAATGTAATACTACTCAGCCATAAAAAAGGGTGAAATATTGCCATTTGCAACAACATGGATAGACTTGGAGGGTATTATGCTAAATGAAATAAGTCAGACAGAGAAAGACAAATACTGTATATCACTTACATATGGAATCTAAAGAATAAAACAAACTAGTAAGTATAACAAAAAGGAAAAAAGACTCACAGACATAGAGAACAAACTACTGGTTACCACTGGGGAGAGGGAAGGGGGGGAAGGACAATATAAAGGTAGGGGAATAAGAGGTACAAACTATTATGTTTAAAATAAGCTACAAGGATATACTATACAACACAGGGAATACAGCCAATATTTTATAATAACTATAAATGGAGTACAACCTTTAAAAATTGTGAATCACTATATTGTACACCTGTAACTTACATAATATTGTACATCAACTATACTTCAACAAAATAATAATAATAATTACTAAAGTGTACATAGAAAGAACTGTTCTTCCAAGCCACCTGGCATCCAATGGTGCTGCTGAATTATCTCCAGAGAAGATAAACAATTTACATTATTTTACTGGGTCTCCAAATGGCAGTCCTCTAGTAGGTCACTCCCCTTACTCATTGGATCTGGCCCAATCAACTGTGACCACTTCCCCAAAATCTAACCCACCATCAAAAGTGTGCCACCGTTGAGACCATTAAAACAAATGAGCTCCAGGTTTCCCTATCCCTTTCCTGTGCTGGCAGAAGAAAATAGGTGGGAGAAATGGCATTCTCCACATCCCTCCCACGCCCACCACCAGTTCAATGGTCCCCGTGGTTATAAGCACCAACACCCAACAAACCAAATCAACCATACTATTAAATGGTATTGACTGCACCCACCTCCATCAGGAGGAGGTAAGGAACAGAGATGGAGCCAGAGTGCGTGCGTTCAAATACTGGCCTTGCCACTTCCTAGCTCTGTGACCTCAGTGGTCATATCTGTGAAATGGTGGGAATTACACTGGTTGATGCAGGTAAAGCACTTAGATCACTGCCCACACACAGTAAGTAAGGACTCAGTAAAGATTTCATATATGTATCATATACATATGTACATATACATATATGTATATTTGCATGTAATAGATATGTATGTTATACACAACGTGTATACACACGCATGTCTGTCTACAGATGCGTATGTTACATTTAACATATATTCATTTTATGAGTCTATATATGTATATATGTATCTGTGTATCTCCATTTCTTGACTGATATACATCTGTTTTGTGATTTTTTTTTGAAAACCAAGTAGATCATAAAAACAAAGTGCCCTTCTGTCCCAAGTCCAAAACCCTGTCAAAGCTTAATCTCCTGCATTTGTAATATACCTAATAATTAAGTGCATCTGCCACTTACACGTCCCCTAAGGGGCTCGGAAAGGTCAGCAGGGTTTTCAGCTGCTGTGGACCAACCTCAGGGGCGGGAGGCAGCTGTGGGTACAGAGCAGACAAGGCGTCCAAGGCAGCCGTCTCTAGACCTGCCTCACGAGGCTTTGACTATAATTTTATTTTCTCAGTGACCAAGGGCGCTGATTTGAGCCATCAGAGAAAAAAAAAAGATGCTAATACAGAAAGACAAACACACTCTGCCAATGAAAGATTTCCGTGCAGGCAGGAATGGACGAAAGGGACGCTCACAATTGAAGCAGTCAGTACTCTTTCCCACACCGCCCCCAAGGCACTGGAATGGATATTTACAAAAAAGGGGGGGGGGGCTGCCGGGGCAGCGACATGTTTATATCACCCACGTGGCTACAGAATGCACGGATGCATCTGCATCAATTGTTACTCCCCACTTACCCAGGACTTTAAATGTTCGGAAGCCTCGTCATCTGCAAAACAGTCAAGTGGAGAGACTCTGAGTGGTCAACAGCTGCCACAAAACCCACTCCACAAAGGATCCACAAAGGATCCACAAAGCTCCTAGGCACCCACTCCAGGCTGTCGCCTGCAAAATAATGCAGCTTTCTGTGCTGCTTAAGTTAGTTTACAAAGAACACATATTTGTTTGTTAATTCGTGTGTGTTTTAAGGAGGTTCCATCTTCAAAAAATAAATAAAATCAGGTAGCCGATTGGCTATCATGGGACCTCTGTGACAGCAGAAGGGAGAGAGCAATCGACTGAAATATTCCAATCCAGTGTCATAGGGACTCAAGCGAAAAGTGGGCACGTGGCCTCAACAACAGGCGGCCTACTGAATACACCCCATATCCCGCCCAAGTACAATTCATCCCTGAGTCCCTCAAGTCTCTCAACATGATCTGTTAAGGTTGTTTCACTCAGGTAAACATGGCAAGGACACATATAAGCTATTTTGCAATATTCACATTTTTAGTGGTGGAAATTGAAAATATCTTTAGTGCTTTATAGTAATAACCTCTGGCATTTCTCCCAACAACTTCTGTGATCAAGTCATTCGCCGAAATGCCAGTGAAACGAGGAGTGACTCACTGGACGTGAGCAAATTACTTGCAGAGATTTTTACAGCAATCACACTGTAGATATTTTTAAACCAAGTAAGCACAGCCTGCCATTTTAAGTACAAAGTCACCATGGCAACGATAACATAGACCCTATCTCCTCTACCCTCAAGATAACTTTTCATAGGTAATAAAATTATAGAAATAATTAAATGAAGCATTCCATTGAAGACTAAAGTATATAAGTGATTAGAATTCGTCAGGCATTCAAGCAACACCTTAATTAATGTTCAAGTTTCTGTGATGGTGTCACCAGGCCTCTAAAGAAAGAAACATCATGTAACAGTGATGTTTCATTATGTCATTACAGTTACTGACATCACTGATGGTTTATCTGGTAACGCAACTTGTGGTTTTGAGCGGTTTTATGACCAACCATCTCTATTTCTCTCCTAATTGCATTAAAGTATCAGTGATGATTTGCTACATTCAGAAAATGCCCTTTGGCGAAGGTCTGAGTCTGCCGAGCTGAACATGTTTCAGCCGGATGTCCACTTGCAAAAGCAGCAACATTCAGATATAACAAAATCTGAAATCTGTTCATACTGTCACTACAATAGCAAGTTACTTTGTGAAAGAAGAGAGAAACGTCCCCCATATGGTAATATATGTGGTAGGCACGCAGAGCAGAATTGGCACCGTCCTATCATCAGAAGAAAATCCTTTTCTGAATACATTTCTGTTGCTTTCTTTTCATCTTATCATAATTTCTCTGCTCACAGGTCCATCTCTCCCACCAGACTGCAGACTCCTCCTCAAAGGCCAAGGACTTTCTTATTCGCCACCATAGTTTTTGCAGTTACAGCTGCACTTGGGCAATGAAAGTGTGCAATGAAATTTGGGAAGCTGGCTGGTCAAAGAAGCTATGTCTCACATGATGCCTCTGATGAGATCAACAAAAGCAGTCGCATCACAGCAAAGAACCACGTGGACGTTCAGAGCTTGGGCTCAGCTGGACCAGTCTCCTTTCTTCCCAGGCAGCATGGCATCTGACCGTGACAATGACCAAACAGTAGCCCTTCTCTGTCACATTATAGAGACATTTCCTCATGAGAACGGAAGCACACACAACTCCCAGTTACCTGGGCAGATGAGCTACAGTGGGGCGAATCTTTCTTTCCTTCGTGGTCACTTACTTCCTTAACTCCTCAACTCCCTTGATTTACTTATTTGGAGAAGCCGTCTCAACTCTTCAATTTCGGGCAAGGGGCAAGAGAGGCCAAACCTTTTATCACAGAGATTTCAAATACTAGTACACCAGTATGGCGGAGAGCACAAAGAGACATCAGGCAAATGCACTGGAGGCGGGGGCGGAAGGCAGGAAGGAGAGAGTTTCTTCATTGGCCAATATGTGGCTCTAGGGTTTCTGTTCGATAATATTTTCATGATAAAACACCTGCTTCCAAATACAAGGATAAGTACTATAATAAACAGGGTTCGGATGGCTTGCTGTTTCATATTAGGATAAACTCTTAATGCTAGGAAACTAAGATAGAGATTTCCCCATTCTTCACTTCATCCTCAAAGAGCAATTTTATATTTCAAGTAATCTTCAGGAAGGCTGAGCAGGGAAAAATTACTAAAGAATAAGACTTTCCAACAACCTGTGGAGAAGCCTCAGTATGAGGAATTATACTGGACTTTTCTCATGAACATACCAAAGGTGCACGGGTTGCAAATGCACAGTAAGATAGAGATATAAATATGTTTAGGAATAACTCAACTGTATGGACATAAAAACCTGACCCTTACCTGGAAATGACCACATTTTTATCCATTTCAGCTAAAAATATGGAGGACAAACGTTCCTACAGATATCAGCTATCGTGAATTCTCTGCGCCAATATTAAACCACCGAGAAGCATTCATTAAATTTAAGTGAAATAACGGACCAAACATAACTAAAGAGCTTCCTACACCTCCTGCTTAACAATTACCCAGACAGGTGTACCACACACCTGAAGGGAACGCAGCACACAAATCCACATTTAGGGGGTAGATAAACTGGGGGACGAATCTTTGCTTTGCCAAATGAGCTGTTGAAGGACAGCAGTATTTGGTTTTCAAGTGTCTGTGAGGGAAACCCCAGGTTTGGGGCTGAGACACTTAAAGCCAGAGTCCACTGAAGACTCATCAGAATGAGGTTATAGTTGCATCTGCAAAGTCTCAGAGAAAAAATGAACGGGCACTTCTTTTTTCTCACTGCAATTCCAGGCTGGAAAAGTCCCTTGGGAGGGAATATTTAGGTCACTACCTTCTTTTTAGCTTCCTGGGCAGCTAGGCTATATAATATATTAGACTGAACCATATGAAAATGCCACATTGTATACCCCCAAATGGCCAAATATTGTCTATTTCAAGTGTCTCAACTTAGTATCTTCACCAAGGTTGGGGAAATATGCTACTTAACCCAGCCACTGTACTATTCATTAGCAGCTCTTAGAAGAAAATAAAAAGGTTAAATCTACTACTTGAAACTAAATGGTGAATGAAAAAATAATTGTTCACTGCAATGTTCCACGCTATCTTCTTTTGTTACAGGAATATCTGCAAGTTTGCTAGACAGAGGCTGAAATAATAAACAAAACCTTTCAGGCAAAAAGAATTTTCTGAAGCTGATTACGATTTGGTTTTAGATCATACACACTATCGTTGTTTGTTTCCTTCTTATCATAAAGAAGGCCTTGTCCAAGGTAAGAGTTCAATGGATTGCAACTGGATTCAACAAGTAGGTCCAGATCGGCACCAGTAACTAGTGACAACCAGGACTAGGTTTGTCCACATCAGAGACAGGCTCGTCCTGAAGGCTTCCCTTCAGAAAGGCACCTTCTGAACTCAGCAACTTCTACACCTGGGTCCCTTTATTTGGTGTCTAGAATCTCTTGCTCTATTTCAGGCCAAATCCCGAAACTTCCCACAGGCCCTGTGTTTTAAAGGTTTGCAGATTACCTTTCATGACTTCAAAAGTTTAGTCTACAACTCAATAACAAAAAAAAACAAAGAACCCAATCGAAAAATGCACAGAAGACCTAAATAGACATTTCTCCAAAGAAGACATACAGATGGCCAAAAGGCACATGAAAAGATACCCAACATTGCTAATTATTAGAGAAATGCAAATTAAAACGACAGTGAGGTATCACCTCACACCAGTCAGAATGGCCATTATTAGAAAGCCTACAAATAACAAATGCTGGAGAGGGTGTGGAGAAAAGGGAACCGTCTTGCACTGTTGCTGGGAATGTGAATTGATACAGCCACTATGGAGAACAGTATGGAGGGTCCTCACAAACTAATAATAGAGCTACCATATGATCCAGCAATCCCACTCCTGGGCATATATCCAGACAAAACTGTAATTCAAAAAGATACATGTACCCCTATATTCATAGCAGCACTATTCACAATAGCCAAGACATGGAAACAACCTAAATATCCATCGACAGATGAATGGATAAAGAAGATGTGGTACATATATACAATGGAATACTACTCAGCCATAAAAAAGAACAAAATAATGCCATTTACAGCAACATGGATCCAACTAGAGGTGATCATACTAAGTGAAGCCAGAAAGAGAAAGACAAATACCATATGATATCACTTATATGTGGAATCTAAAATATGACACATATGAACTTATCTATGAAACAGACTCACAGACATAGAAAACAGACTTGTGGTTGCCAAGCGAGAAGGGGTTGGGGGAGGAAAGGATTGGGAGCTTGGGATTAGCAGATGCAAACTATTATATAAAGAATGGATAAACAACAAGGTCCTACTGTAGAGCACAGGGAACTATATTCAATATCCTGTAATAAACCATAATGGAAAAGAAAAAAAAGAATGTATATATGTTCATAAATAAATCACTTTGCTGTATAGCAGATTAACACACACACACCAAGTTTAGTCTAAGTCAGTGTTTCCCAACCTTGGCACTCTCGATGTGACGACCATGTCACTGTGTGTTTGGGGAGCGGGGGGCTCTGGGTATCACAGGACATCAGCAGCATCCCTGGCCTCTACCCACCAGATACCAGCCGCACCCTCCCCCAGACCCCAGCTGTCTCAACCAAACATGTCTCCAGACATTGCCAACTGTCCCCTGGGGGGTAAAAATCAATCCTAGCGGAGAATCAGTGGTCTGACAAACTCTTCTTCAAACAAAAAATAAATCATGGTCACTTCTTAAAGAATGTGAGGCCTCCATTTCTCACCAGTCCTTGAAAGAATAAGTGCCTGACTTGGCAAATATTACCACTGAGCTTGTGAGGAAAGAGTCTGCCCAGGGGGCAAGTCACACCTCTTCAAGCCCCCAACCGAGGTTTCCAGTCAACAACCCACGCTATGACAGTTATTTTGGTCAGAAGTTTTCTTTTTCTTTTATTTTAAAATTTATTTATTTATTTATTTATTTTTGGCTGCGTTGGGTCTTCGTTGCTGTGCACGGGCTTTCTCTAGTTGTGGTGAGCGGGGGCTACTCTTCGCTGCAGTGTGCGGGCTTCTCATTGCGGTGGCTTCTCTTGTTGCGGAGCACAGGCTCCAGGAGCGCAGGCTTCAGTAGTTGTGGCACAAGGGCTCGGTAGTTGTGGCTCACGGGCTCTAGAGCGCAGGCTCAGTAGTTATGGCGCACGGGCTTACTTGCTCCGCTCCATGTGGGATCTTCCCGGACCAGGGCTCGAACCCGTGTCCCCTGCATTAGCAGGCGGATTCTTAACCACTGCGCCACCAGGGAAGTCCCTTTTTTTCTGTTAAATGATATCTTACTCGTCGTGTTAGGCTGAGGAAATAGCAATTCAATCACAAAGTAGAAATACCACCATTTCTGCTCAAATCCCCAAGGGCTAAAATAAGACGATAAAAAGTAAAAAGAACTTAACTTCCACGTCTAAATATAGACTTCAATTTTTAAAAATTTTTTAAATAATTTTTTAATTGAAGTATAGTTGATTTACAATGTGTGTTAATTTCTGCTGTACAGCAGAGTGATTCAGTTACACATATACATTCTTTTTTTTATATTCTTGTCCATTATGGTTTCTTACAGGATACTGAATATAGTTCTCTGTGCTATACAGTAGGACCTTGTGGTTTATCTGTTTTATACACAGTAATTAGTATCTGCTTATCCAAAACTCCTAATTTATCCCTCCCCCACCCCCTTTCCCCTTTGGTAACCATAAGTTTGTTTTCTATTAGACTTCAATTTTAAATTCCAGAGTTTCTACAAGGAGAGACCACTCCAAGACAAAGACATGAAACAAAAAGAAGTGAATTTTAAGAACGGATTCATATGACTGGGGCGTTTCCAGATTACTCAAATCTAAACGTATGGAAGTCTGTGTGTGCATCGTGGGGGCGGGGGAGAGGGTTGGTGGGGGATGGTGTCCTGGGACAGCAGGCATGTGTGGAAATTGTCCAGTCTCGTTCTGGCCATCATCATCATTAATAGTAAGGGGGTAACTGCACTCTATTAAAAACTGCATTTCCAAAGATGTGTTCTAGGAGAATTTACATTTGTGATTTCTGTTGCCTCCAAATAAATAAATAAAAGTTTGAGGCCTTGTGGAGGACTAAGAATATTTCTGTCAAGTGATGGGTAACAGCCACACATGTAATCTCATTTGACAGCTGAATAAACCGCCTTCCGGAATAAATCAAGCTCGCACCCCAGCCTGATGTTGGCCCCCTCTCAGCAGGGTGAGCAGCTATGTAAAAACATTCCAGGAAAAGTTTTCCATTAAACCACTTCGGGAAACCAGGTAATCTTGAATCGACCAAGGAAAGTTCATTTTCACGAGTGACACTGCCAAACGTAGAAGTAACACTCCTACAGAAGAGGCGTGGTTAAATCACTCTAGGGTAACCTTAGCTGCATTGCTGTAAGATATGAGTGGAAGACTGGCTTGCTTTCTTTCTCTTTCAACTGAGAGTTTGCATCTTGAATGCAAACTTGGTCTTTGCAGTGGAGCAAATAGGGCCATATTTTTCTTTTAGGAGAAATCTGCATTTTAACATATTGAGGGTTATATTTTATCTTATTATAATATATCAAGGGTTGGTTTAAGTAAGAGTACCTCACTTCACTTCTTATGACCAGGCTGGTAGGTGATAATTCAGAATCAGATTTCCCTACAGCCTCTATTAATCTGAACCATTTTGTACATTCAGCTGCAATTTGCCACAGGTCTGTGGAAGGAAAACATGACATTCCATGGAATTAGTTCTGACCCTGACTGATCTACTTTTTCTCTTTAGAAAAGCCACAGAAAACTATGAGGGACCTTCACTAGATTTTTTTTTAAAGGTGTGCAAAAACATTACTGGGGGATGAAAAAGAAGATGTGATTTGTGAAAAGATGCACCATGTATGCAAATGGATGGTTCAATACAGTGAACACACTATCATGAAAATTATTCTATAAATTCACTGTAATCCCACTCAAAATCCTAACAGGGATGTTTGTGGAACATCAAAGGCTGATTCCAAAATCACAAAACGAAGAATATCTCAGACACTTTGAAAGAAGAACAAGAGGAGAAAAATTCTAGGAGATATCCCAGCTTATTTTAAAGCTATACTAATTACGACAGTGCAATCTTAGCAGATGGATGGCAAAATAGAGCAAGAGAACAGAATGGAGTCCAGAGATGTATGCGTAGGTACAGTAGAGAAATGTAATACACTAGAGATCATATATAAAAATCAGTGGGGAAAGGAGGAAATATTAAGTATGTGGTGGTTTCTGTATAGGAAATGTAAAATATAGATTTCTACGTCATACTATACCAAAAACTAAAATCCCAATGGAATAAAGACTGAAAACTGAAAAGCATTGTTTTTCTTCTTCTTTTTTTTATGCAACACTTTTGTTAAATTGAAGTATAGCTGATTTACAGTGTTGTGGTTTCAGGTGTACAGCACAGTGATTCAGTTATATATACATGTATCTGTATGTGTGTTTGTGTGTGTATATATTCTTTTTCAGATTCTTTTCCCTTATAGGTTACTACAAAATATTGAGTATAGTTCCCTGTGCTATACAGTAGGTCCCTGAAAAGCATGCTTTAAAAGAGAATATATAGTAGAAGAACATCTTCATGACCTTGGAGATAGGAACAATTTTAAAACAAGGCTACAATAAAAGGCACAAATCATAGAAGAATAAAGGAAAAGACTGATAATTAGAGCTTTATTATAATAAAAAATATTCAGCACAACAAAAGATGTGCTCAACAAAATTAAACGATAAGCCACAGAGAGAAGGATGATACTGACAACACATTTAACTAAGGGTTATTGTCTAGAATGTATAAAGAATTGCTACAAATCAATAGAAAAAAATAAATAAGGATATAAATGAAAGAGAAAACCCAAATGGCCAATAACCTACCAAAAAGTTTCAACCTCTCCAGGGAAATTCAATATAAAAAACAATGAAATACCACTTCATACCTATCAGATTCTTGAAAAAATTAAAAACGGTGAGAACACCAGATGCTGGAGAAGATTTGGAGAAACTAGAATGCTCAGACACTCCTGGTGGGAGTGCAAGCTGTTACCACGACTTGGGAAGCAGTGGTGACACTATACGATTTAAAGCCAGCTCTGATGATTTTGCAAATATGTTCCTATAAAAGGGTTTCATCTTCAAGAAATACATGGAAAAGACTCTGACAAGTACAGGTTTCTGGTAACGGACTGTACTGCTGAACTGAATGAATAAGCATTTTCAGAACTCTAATGAAAAACTGATGAACTCATAAAAGTGCTAACAAAAGATCAAGATGAAAAAAAAAAATTAATTACATGGGACTGAGTGAACTGATGAGGATGAGTATAATTTTTGTGACTTTCTGTCTGAATTTAAAAAAAAAAAAAAAAAAAAAAATTCCACAAGGACTCAGAGGCAAAGAATATACAAATCAATTTTCACTGCAAAGTAAAGGAGCTGTTACAGTGGAGGATTACTGGACTGAATGTCAATACTATGACATAGTATGAGTGTGTTTCATGTTTGGTAATTGCAATCATTGTTGCTTTTGTTGTGGTCATCCATGTACAATGCTTGGTGTAAAAAAAAATAAATAAATAAATAAATAAATATTCAAAAAAAAAAAAAAAAAAAAAATAAAGCCAGCTCCATGTGATGACAAAGCATTCATTCTGCTGACTATGTAACCGAGCAGGACCCTATGGGGGCTTCCCCGGACAGACCCCTCCCCCCAAGTCCTCTGCTTTGGCTCCTCTCAAAAGTACCTAGATAACAGTACCTGATGCACATTTCCTGAGTTGTTTTACAGATGTGTAAACCCCCCACCAAAAGGAAGATGTTAACTGCTTGATGCCCATAAGCACATGGCCCCCAGGCCTCCTGTAGCCTAAGGACTGATAATATTAACCCCTGTGACATCGCCCTGTTCCCTCACCATCAGTCAATCAGAGAACTGTGCGAGAGCTCATCACATACCCTGGGACTCCCCTCCCTCACCCTGCCTTTTAAAAATGCTTTACTGAAACCCACTGGAGACTTCGGGTCTTTTGAGCACTAGCTGTCCCGGACTCCTTGCCTGTTGCTCTGCAATAAATGCTGCACTTTCCTTCACCACAGCCCAGGGCCAGTAGATTGGCTTTATTGTGTGCAGGCGAGAGGACCCAAGTTTGGTTCGGTAACAACTATATCATGACTTCAGTCAGTAAGATGACAAAATTCCTCATTGAAGGGATGAAGGCAGATTATTACTAAGTCCCAACAATGCAAGAAAAAAAGGTAATTTAGCAAAAACAGTTTTCTATCTATTTCTAAGAGTTTTCAGGAGGATAATCAGAAATCATCCCAGGCCTTCAACCCTTTTTCCAAACCTGCACTACACCTGGAACACCCACTTCACCAACAGTTCACCAACTACTGTTAATTCAGACAATTCCTAAAACTCTATCTTCTTCAGGAAATTAATTGGGAGGAGGTCTTAACATCTGTTACATCCTTATACCCTGAAGCCAGAAAATACTCGTAATGATCGTATCCTGAACAAATACACATCGACAACTTCCTCTTTATTCACAAACCCTCATGATGTATTTTTCCATTTCCGAGGTGGCTAGTGGGGGTACCTTATCTTTATAATCCCGTCATCTGTATGCTTTTTCATGTACCCATCTCATCTCCCATCAATTATTTTCAAAGTCCTTCTCACACCTGCTGTGTCAATGTTTTCTACTTAAAACAGAGGGTAGGAACCAGTGGTTGATGTATTCCCTAGCACAGCTCTACACATGAAGGCATTTAATAAATGCTTTTAACCATAATGATTTAGAAACAGGTCTATTTTCCAGACAGAAAACATCACTGAGTTTTAAAATAATGTTATTCATGTTGATCAAAAGCTGCCAGACCTAAGAGTTCATCCTGTATGATTCCATTTATATAAAGTGCACAAACTGGCCAAAGTATGTTGGCAGAAATTAGGAATGATTACCCTTGGTTGGGGCTGCCTGAAGTGGAGCTTGCAGGGGATTTCTGAGGGGCTGGTAACATTCTGCTTCTTAATTTATATACTGGTTAAGTTTGCAAAAATTTATCAAGCTGTATGCTTACGATCTGCCCACTTTTTATGTGTATATTATACTTCAATACCGAATCTTAAAGTGATTTTTATAATATCTGTGCCTCTTGCAAAACATCTAAAAATATCTGTGACAAAATATCGTTATATAATAGAGCTCAAAACAGTTTTTGGTAATCCAGGACAGTGGCTTTGCAAAATGGCAGTAATTCGTGGAATGAAAACTCATCTCTTTAATGTTCTGAATTCTGCTTTACTTAACTATGGATACTGTCAGACTATTCCACAGGAGAAAACTAAAAAGAAAATGTAAAATAGAAGGCTGCATCAAATAAGGTCATCCTAAGGGTGTGAGTTTCTTTGCTAATTACATCTCCATTCTTTGCTCATTGTGTGAAGGAACAGATGCCTGAATTTAAGCTGCCACTTTAAAAGCCTCCATTTAAACATTCTTTTCAGGGAGTCGTGAAACACCACAGTCCTAAACCTAAAAGGGTGACCTGATACACACACAAAATAGCAGATTTTGTACGCTCCTTCTGACTTTCGCTTCCAAGGTTCCTGCTCTTTGTACACTAGAACTATTTTGCAAGTGTGCTCAGATCCCTCAGAAAACACCAATTTAAGGTCTCCATCTGAGGAGAGCAGTTAAGGATGGGGAGGGGGCAGGGAGATCCATGACTGTTCAAAAAGGATCTCTGTGAGCAAGAAGGGGGAAATCAGTCCCTTTAACGCCTGCATTTCTCAAACACAGGGAAAAATGTAATGAAGTCATTATTACAGATCCTAAGGATGAAACAGTGTGCAGGAGGTTGCCTTACAGGTTTAATCTGGGTAGATTTGATTATAGCTAAGGAGATGAATTCTAAATTTGGAAAGGCCATCAAGGTAATTAAGGATGTTAAGAAATGTGACTAGATCCTTGAGGTCTTTCTACTTAATGAAGAGAACAAAGGATGATGAAACCAACTTTAGCAAGCAAAAGGAACTTCACATAGATTCAGTTCTTTCAGAGATAAAGCATCCTGAACATCAGAACAATTTACCAAGGAAAGCCAGACACTCTGTGTTTGCTCTCACTGTTGAGATGGTTTAGGTACCATTTTACTCCGAAGAGTGAATTAGGTGGTCTGCAAGGCTCCCCACTATATCTCCAGATTCTGATGATGCTGAAAAAAGGTTTAAAAAAAAAAAAACAACAACTTCCTTTAACTTGAAAAATCAAGTATCCCTTTTGGAAGGATAACATCTTTTGAACCAGAGATTTTTCTATTCTGTAGGTATGCTCAACCAAGTTTTCAATGATGCCATTACTCAGATTTTATAATATTGTGAAACACAAAAGGTTTTCAATTCCTCTTAACTTGAAAGCAGTGGCTCTCAACACGGGGTGATTTTACCCCCCAGTAGTTGTTATTTGGCAACGTCTGGAGACATTTTTGGTTGTCACAACTTTGGGAGTGTTACTGGCATGTAGTGGGTAGAGGCCAGGAATGCTACTAAATATCCTACACTGCACAGGACAGTCCCTCACAACAAAGAATCATCCAGCTCAAAATGTCAAAAGTGCTGAGGCTGAGAAACACTGATCTAAAAGTACACTTGAAAGGGAAGGAAAGAAGACTTCTTTTGTTTCAGTATCTGTCTCCAGTTGCTCCGAAGAGGAAAGCAGAATTTAACAGTCCTACAGAAAACGAATACACAAGCAGATACTAAGCAATAACTCTAATGCAAGATCATTTACAACAGATCTTGTCAAACCAAGTTCAAATACACGAGTTATAGAGCCATTAAGAGTAAAATTCAAAAGATCAAGTTTAAATACTTTTTCCTTCAGCAGATTCTGTTTTTAACCAAACAATTTTTACTTCTAGACATTAAAATCCTATTTTTTGATTACTAGAAAATGTACTCCTTTTTAATTAAGTGATCAGCTCATCTATCAGATGTAGTTATCAGATGTAATATCAACCTACTAAAATAAATTTTAAAATAAATGACCAAGATTGATCAAGAAAAATAAACAGAATACAAATTACCTACATCACTAGGAATGAACAGGGGAACATCACTACAGATCCTACAGACAACAGGATTAGGTAGATAATACAAAAATATTATGAACTTTATATCAATAAAGCTAATAACTTAGATAAAATGAAGAAGTCCTTGAAAAACACAACTTATCAAAACTGAAATAAAGAGAAATAGGAAATCTGAATAGTACTATCTCTGTTAAAGAAATATAATTCATCGTTTAAAACATTTCCACAAAGAAAACTCCAGACCCAGATAGCTTCACTGGTGAATTCTTTCAAATATTTAAGGAAGAAATAATGACACTTTCAAAATAATCAAATGTATAAATAGACAAGAACTGGGTTTCATTTCAATGCCTAACCCCTCTGGAGTCGCACCAAAGAGACTCCTTCCATCCCCAAAAGGCTCACACTTCCTTCCTTCTCCACTTTATCTTTTGAAAGGGAGGAGGCAATAGACAAGATTATAAATATTCTTGCAAGATTCACCTATGTGTGTCCATGTGTAATCAATTAAAGCATTACTCTTCATCCAGTCTTTCAGTGCCCCTCCCCACATCTTTTTTTTTTTTTTTTTTTTTTTTCCTTTCCTACTTTTCCCCACACCCATTCTCTGCTATGGCCAGGCCAGTTTCTTCAGGATCCCACCAGTAAACCTTGCTCACTCCTACCTCTCTTCCACGTGTACCCTAATCCTTTCCACCCTTTTCAACACACCTCAAATACAAGTCTCCCCCAGAAGCTTCCTACAAGCTACCCGAGTCTGGGTTTCTTTTATCTCCTCGGGTACATTGTCACTTCTCTCCAGCTGTCACTTCCCTGGTTAGAATCCCTTTGTGGTTCTCTGTGACCAACAGGGTAACGATCAAATTTTTTCCTGGCTTTTCCCTGTCTGGCCTGGCCTCTCTTCTAGCCTCAGCTCTCCCCACTCGCCCACGTTCAGGCCATGCCCACCACCTCAACTTACCCATGCAGGGGTCTCTGTCACACCTCCTGCTCTTGCACATCTGTACCCAGGGCCTGGGATGTCCTCTCCCGGACACTGACTCTTGTCATCCCACTCATCCTTCAAGACTCAGATCAAGGATAACCGCCTCCCCAGAAAATCCCTCTCAGAAATACCACCCCACCCTTTTTTTCTCCCTCAGACAGAGGAAATTATTCGACAGGACCTTGTACTTCTATTATAATTGCTTATCCGCATCTCCAAAATAACTGTGGTGATCTGAGGACAGGACTGGGTTTTGTTTTTTTATTTTTGCTTCAAGACTTAGCACAGTACCTCACTCACCTGAGCGGGGCTGTGAACGCTTGTTGAGTGAGCAGCTGTCTTATATTCCCAAAGCCTTCACGGTGATGGCCATGTAACAGGAACTCAAACACTTAGAGATTGGCACATGCTTGTTGCATGGCACTGTGGTAGGTATTCATTTAACCCAATTACACAAGCTGAGAATGAAAACTCAAGACCGTTGTTGCCTTTTAATCCTCAGGGCAATAATGAATTTCACTGAAACAAAGTGTTTCACTCCAAGCTTTTTTGCACTTCAAAAATCTGACAAGAAGCAAGTACTCTTCACCAGAGGAAAATATTTTATAACATTAAAAGAAAAAAGCTAAAGGCAAAAAACAGTAATGAAATAACATTCACACTGTTCTTTAAATTGTTTTTGTGTCTGTATATGCCTACAGCAATCAATTTACTTTTTTTAAAAATAAAATTATTTATTTATTTTTGACTGCACTGGGTCTTGTTGCTGCACACGGGCTTTTCCCTAGTTGCAGCGAGCAGGGGCTACTCTTCATTGTGGTGCGCGGGCTTCTCATTGCAGTGGCTTCTCTTGTTGCGGAGCACGTGCTCTAGGCGCGCGGGCTTCAGTAGTTGTGGCACACGGGCTCAGTAGCTCCGCGGCATTTGGGATCTTTCCAGACCAGGGATTGAACCCGTGTCCCCCTGCATTGGCAGGCAGATTCTTAACCACTGCACCACCAGGGAAGTCCCCAATTTACTTCTAAAGTGACTTCAAGCTCTGAAATTCTGTTACTCTGTGCAAATCTGTGCTCAATGTATTAATGTTAGTAAAGAATAATAATTAATGTGATTTGCCCTATTTAATTTAGTCTAGTTTATCATAGTTTGTCATACATAAATATAATTTTATATACTTTGAAATCTATACATTTATAATATAGACAGACCTTAATAAAATGCATTTTATATAAAACCCTTATCCCTTCAACAAATATTTGTGGAGTACCTACAATACGTCAATTATTTGAATGAACATTGGGATAAAACAACGAGTAAAGCAATCTTTGTTCTTGACAAATTTGACATTTGAACAGAAAAGCCATACTATAAACACTAACAAGCCAGCTAGTAGTAACCAGAAAAATCATGTTAAAGTTATTAAATGGATGACATTGGCTTAAAGATACAGTAAGAGGTCTCTTACCAATGTTCACCTAATGGACCCACCCAATTACCCCATACTCTCTATTCTTTTTGTAAACCATAATGACCATCGCCCACAGAACTTGGTTTCTAGGCTATTCTCCAAGACATCTATGTACTACTTCTCCCACCAGCTGAATTGTGTACCTCAGAAGAGTCTGTTATATTTACTCTCAAACCTGTTTATGCCAGTTGTACTTGTTACTAGAATTATGAAATTTAATTAGGTGTTACACAAACTAATAAAATGAGTGCCAAAAGAAAGAGTTTTTATTTCTTTGAAAACCAAGTTGATTGGCTTTGAAAAGCCTTAAAAGATGAGTCACTTGGAAAAACAGTTGCTAGAATAAGTATGGGCAAGACAATTTTCAAGGTTTAAGGGGAGTGGGGTTGGTGATCTAAAAGGACACTGCACACAGATTGGCTCTCACTCTAAAAGGATCAAACTGGAAATCAAAAGCCACTGAATTCTGGCTGTGATTCATACACAAGAAAGACTTCAAGGGATTTCAATCAGGGCTCACACTCCAAGACCTTGACTTTACGACAAAATTCTGGTGAATTAATGTTTAAAATTGAATAAAATGTGCAAGACACATATATGGTACTTTTAATGATTCACCACTTTGGCATTTTCAATAAACCATCTAACTGGTTGACCCCGGATGCAGCAGATAAGGATGTCCTCTAAGAACCCCTTAGAGGGGTCAAGTGGTTTGGGCAAGTGTTTTGCTGGAGCAAAAAATTAATTTCCAAGTAATTAATTACTTCCTGTTTGTCACAAACAGTAATCTGTGCTATTGGACTAGAGGTTTATTCAATATTTCAGTCCACAACCCAAGACTTGAAGGGCGCTCTCTCCTGGACCTGAGGGTGGGCTGTTACTAGGTCTTAACACTCCGAGGGAGGGAGGCTAGCCCATTCTGGGGATACTTCCTGCCCAGTTATTCATTAGGGTACCATTCCTTCGTCTCCAGCTGCATCTGAATTCCTGAGCGAACTTCCAGAAGCAAATGTTGTATGTGTGGGTCCTCAGTGTACGTGCTTCCTTCTGAGTCTGGCCTCTGAAGATGGCCTGGGCCGTGTGTGGAGAATCAAGAAAGGCTCTCTAGTGGCATGGACTTATATATACTACCAAAATAGATAGCTAGTGGGAAGCAGCCGCATAGCACAGGGAGATCAGCTCGGTGCTTTGTGTCCACCTAGAGGGGTGGGATAGGGACGCTGGGAGGGAGACGCAAGAGGGAGACAATATGCGGATATATGTATACGTATAGCTGATTCACTTCGTTATAAAGCAGAAACTAACATACCACTGTAAAGCAATTATACTCCAATAAGGATGTTAAAAATATATATAAAAAATAAAAATTAAAAAAAAAAAAAAAAAAGGTTCTCTGGAGCAGTCAGCTCTAAAGACAAGAGGGCAGGAAAAGCCAAAGCTGGAGGCCCTAAAGAGGGCGAACACTTCCTCCACCAGTCTCCTTGGAGGAGGGCCAGTTGTCCTGTTGGTGGGCACGTCAAGATGCCAGCATTCAACGCAACTACCAGTGATGCCGGCTTCATGAAAACAAAGTGTTTAAATAATTAGGGAGCTGTTTTCTCATGTTTTTCAAGCCTAACATGACCCTCTCATTTCTTTTTTCTAAATTACATCCTTTTAGATCTGTAAGGACCCAAAGAAATGATTTCACCAAATCCTTTTATTGTGCAGTAAACTGAGCTTCAGAAGAGAAAATGATTTTCCCAAAGTCACATGGTAAGTTCGTGGAATTGCTGGGGCAGGCCCCCGGGCCTCGGACTTGCTCTACTTTCCCTCTATTTCCTGGCCCTGGGGGCCACCAGCACCAGCACCAGCACCACCCGAGAGCTTGCTAGAAATGCAGAAACTCACACCCCACCCAGGCCCAGAGTATCAGACACTGCTTTTTGAACAAGATCACCAGATGACGTGTATGCACATTACAGTTAAAGAACTGCTCTCAACCAGTTTGTTTTTAATGCTATTTAGTGAAATGATTGACTGTGTCTAAATTCATAATCCTCATAAAAACTTCCCTATCACAAAAACGGATCAAAACAATTATTTAGCTGTTTTGCTGTATCTGATCATTTCACATATAATTTTCATTTAAAATTACAGGCAACTAATGAAACAAAATCGGCACTTCTCTCTGAATACACGATCCATATCAAAGCTGGGTGGATAGTCTACAAATGCCTCATAAGAGGTTACTGCAGGGAACCCATTTAGTTGGTATGTCTTCAGGCCTATGAAGAAGTAACAGACTCAAAATTCTATTAGGCAACCTGAGTTCCCATCAGAGTAAGAGTGACAGAGAGAGAGAGAGAGAGAGAGAGAGCGAGAGCGCGAGCGAGCGAGCGAGCGCGAGGGGGCAAGTGGGAGCACACACGAGAACAATGGCCAAATGTGGAACTCTTCAGCCTATGAAATAATTAGCTTCAACTGACTCATTTAGGTGTTGTACAGCATACAAAAAGTACATCGACATCTTCCCATTGTGCAAAACAACCAACGGTACTGAACAGTCAAACACACTTCAAACATCAATTGGCTCATTGCATTTACATGAAATGTCCAGAATAGGCAAGTCCATAGAGATGGAAAGTAGATTAGTGGTTGCTAGGGGTTGAGGGGGTGAGGAGAATGGGGAGGGACTTCTAATGGGTACAGGGTTTCTTTTTGGGGTGATGACAATGACAGCTAGTGGCAGTGGTTGCATAACTCTGAATATACTAAAAATCACTGACTTTGCGCACTTAAATGTGTGAATTACATGGTATGTGAATTCTATCTCAACAAAGCCATTAAAAAAAAGTCAACTGGCTCAGCAATTTTTGAAAAACATGTTTTCTTTTAAGATGCATTGAAAGATAAAACTGCATGCACCACCACTGCTCATTATTTTCTTTGTCAACTTAAAGATTTTGAATACCTTAAAATTTGAGTCCAAAGGGACTTTTATCAGTTATTTCCACAAACCTCACCCATTTTACCAGTAAATTAACTGATACCACATTAAGTGACTTGTATAAGAACCAAAGTCCCAGCCAGTGGACAAATGGTCAGAGTTTTCCCAGCGTTAAATCATTTCAATTACAACATTCATCAGGGTATGTTCGGTAATTAAATACATCTGGAAAAATAAAACCAGTTCATGGCCCTGTGGTGTATTTACTAAGAACCTACCAAAGGAAATCAGTATGTTTCCCTTCTGACAGGAGGGGAACTTTTTTTTTTTTTTTAACGTAAAAACTAAAAACTAAAGCCAAGGAGACTGCCAGAACCAGTGAGGTATGCACAAATTAACATAAATTGGTAATTGAAGTGTAGAAGCAACAATTGTCTCAGGCACAAGGTACTTCCTTGAGAACAGGCCTCTGGTTTGGGCATTTGCTTCATGAGTACCACATGAACTTCCACACCTACTTAAAAATAAAGCCCTCCCCCAATTAAGACCAGGGTATTGTGAAAGCCATTCCCAAGAAGGTCCCCAAGTGGTAATTCGACGCTCAATTTCTAACCCGAACGAATCCGAATGCCTAGCGTTAAAAAACAAAACAAAAAACAGCAACAACAACAAAAAAAACCCAGAGATAACTTTATTTCAGGAAAATTAGTTAATGCTTTTCTCAAGCCTGCACTTCTGTGTAACTTCAACATGTCTGTGCCAAGCACTGCCCAAATACTTACAGGCTGTGACCACTCAGTGTGGGCATTAAGAGAACCAGGAACCAGAGATACAGGTCATGCAATTCTGCCCTTTCTAGAAGGATCTTATCCTATCTCATCCCTAACTTTTTGGTAAGAAATTGTCCTGTTGGATTTGGGGGGCCTTATTTCCTTTCAGATTTTGATCACCTAGTAAATTTAAAACAAACAAGCAAACAAACAAAAAAAGGTTTAACTCTAAAATTCTTTGAGCTTCCCTTTAAATGCGAAATAATGTGCCCTCCTTACTAACCCTCACCGAAATGTTAATCGGTACAAAATTACCACCTACACAATCAATAGCACAGGGAATGTAGGATGGGGGTAGGGGGCCGGGGGCTCCGCAAGGAATTCCCGAGCCCTCCCCAGGGGCCGCAATGGTTAAACGCGCTGACTCCCTCATTAGGAATACTTCCGAGGGGCTCCTGACAGCCTTGTGGCTTTTGTGGCGCTTGTGGCTGGAGTCTGTCTGCCACTAGAGAAGGATAACAGAGCAAGGAAAGAGAACCCTTTCCTAGGCACATTTCCAGGGGTGCAGCGAAATGAGGGTGATTTCCAACGCACTCTTTACGAGTTTTCCGAGCGATACAGCGTCCCCATTTAACGACATGTTGCTGACAGCAGGATTTCGGGGGTGTCAGGAGGTACAAACAGAATCCTACAGCCGCCTGTTATCTGCCCCGGGCCAGGTGGGAGATTTTCAATCCCCAGAGCTCGGCTTTTTCACCCTGAGTAGTCGATCCCCCCAACTGCATCGAAACCCGCGGGGCACAGCGTCTCCACCTGCTCCCAGGTCATTATTTTGATAGTTGAAACAGGGGACAAAGAGGCTCACCCCTCGGTCCCATCCTGTCCCTCTCCCTCCCACCTTCCTGGTTTCAAGGGTCATGGTTCCCAAACGAGCTCTCGGAAGACCCCAGGGTTGGGGAACTGGGCGTTGGTTTCAGGTGGGTTTAAGGCGAACAGGACCCCGGCACGGTGGGACCGGATCGGACTCGGAGCTGGGAGCTCGGGCGACAGGAGGGCGTCCCGGGAAAAGGGCAAGAAGCTACTCTCTCCCACCCCCTGAAAATAAAGCAGGAGCCCGCAGCCCGGGACGCTCCGTCCGCGCCCTGGGCTCCCTGTCCCGGGGCTCCCTCTCTTCCCCTCCGGCGAGCCGCACGCCCTCGGGCGCAGCCGAGCGCCGCCGGGGTGGGGACGCCCCCGACATGGGGCTGGGAAGCGCACCTGGGCGTTCGGGACACCTGCGCCGCGCCCCTCCCACCTCCGCACCCCACCCTCCCACCCGGGCCGGGTCGCGGAGGTGCCCGCAGGAGGCCCCACCTGAGCGGGCGCGGGGCGGGGGCGTGAGGCCGTGGCCGTGTTAGTGGCGGTGGCGCGGGGCCAGCGCGTTGGCTTACCCATGGCTGGAGACGGGCGGGAGGCGCGGGCTGCGGGCGCTCAGGCTCCTCGGGGACGGGCAGAGCCGGTGGCACAAGTTTGCAGGTCCGGCGGGCACGTGCGCGGGCGGGCGGGCTGCGCTGGGCTGCCGGGCTGGCTGCTGGTCCTCGCTCCGGGCCGGGGTGGGAGCGCGGCGCGGCTCCGCCTGCACTGGGGGCCGGCCGTGCCGAGAGGGGCCCTGACGTCAGCGCCGGGGGCTTTGTGCGCCCGCAGCCGGGGCCCCAACCGGGCAGCGCGCGCGCCGAGGCGGCGGCGAAGCTCGCGGCTTCCTCTAGGACCCCCGAGCGAGCGCCAAGGGGCGCGGAAACCGGAAAAGCCAGCGGGGGGATGGGGAGAGAGGGGAGCGGGCTGCCAGGATCTCGGAGGCGCCGATCCGCGTCCCAGAAGAGAACTATTACAGCTGGAGGGGCCTTTGCAGTCCTAGTCATCACCCATTGTGCAGATAAAGAAACCGAGGCCCGAGGCGCTGCTCCAAGGACCCCTGTGTTTGAGCAGCCTTGCCCCAATCCACAGTCCCGGAACCTTTTGTTCACGCGGGGGCTGCGGGGAGCTACTTAATTCGGTGGGTCTCCACCCTGGTTGCACATTAGAATCAGCTGGGGAGCTTCTGAAACCCGATTTCATCTGGGCCTCAGCGGGCGGGACCGAGGCATTCGTGCCTCAGAAGCTCCCCAGGTGATTCCAATGTGCGGCCGAGGTCGTCAACACTGACTTGTGGGTAACAAATGGCTTAGAAGGGCACAGACGGCACTCTCCCATCTGGGGTGGTGACAGATTTGGTGGTGTCCGTAATCCGCCCGCTCGATCCCTGGAAGCCCACCCCTGGCAGGCTCCGGGAGACTCTGCAGACCCACCCAAGGCACCCCTTCTCCTGCAGCTCAGGCCTCCTGCTTGAGCCTGTTAGTGAATTAATGGTTTAACAGTGTCCAGGTCTTAAATTCCTTCTGTCTCCTTAGACAAGAATTTTCCTGTCTCCAAAGGTATTAGCAAAGCTGTGAGATCCCTGCAGTTTTACTCTGGTTAATGCTTTCTGAGACATTTCTGAGCCCAACCTTCCCCCCTGATAGTTTATGTTGTGCTTTTTCATTGTTCTGAAAATACATCGTGTTACTTGAACAGAGGGTTACATAAACAGTAACAGTAGATAGTACACTTAAGGGACATTTAAGCCAGAAGAAGGAGGCTTTAGGACTGAGAAAGGGTGCAGGAGGCAAACATTTCATCTATTGAAATTTATTGGATTAGGAAAGATTTTATCAAGGCAAAGCTCTAGAAAGCCTAATAGTATTTTGCAGAAAAGGACAGAGATTTGTGCTAGGCAGATCACTGGCTCATTTTCACAATCCCACAGGGAACACTCATTCCTAACCAATCTTCATGCAGTAATAAAACAGCAGGGAGCTCACAGGTTTAACTTTTTGTCCTCCGGTTACAGAAAAGTAATCCATTTGAACGAGGCCTGAAAGCGCCTGCCTGCAGGAATCCAACTGCAGTTGCAATAACTGGGATCACCTGCAAGTGGGTGAAGGCCACGAGGAGTTCATTTAAGTCCTGGTTTAGGGAACAGCGTTCGGTTTGGTTGGTTCCTACATCCTGGGAGGCTCCTAGGAGACAGTGAAAACAACAGAACGGGACTTGGGCGCACAATCTGAAATAGTCTCTTGGCAAGATATGACCTCCCTCAGCCACTCTGGAAGCAAGAACTCTAAGACTGTGTGCACTGAGATGAAAGTAAACCCTTTGGTCCACTTTCCGTCATTCCCTAGAAGTCTTGAATTTTTTTTTTTTTTTAAACCAAAGAAAAGAAATAACAGCTGTCCAAATACTGGAGCCAGTCACAATGGGATGCTGTGATTAAAAACCAAGTTATAGCCATTGTGTACACACTGTCAAAGGAAAGCCACATTTTAATAGAAACTTTTACTCACTTTGGAAATGTCATGGACCGATTTCAACAAGCAGTTGTCCCTAAAACCCTTAAGAAAAACAAAACAGCAGTTGGGAAATTAGCAAGGCTACTACTGACCGGGTGCAGAAGAGAGCTAATAATGTACATATTTGACTATCAGTCTAAGAAATGCTATTTTAAAATAATAACCCATTTTTCTCATATAACAGAAACCTTTAAAAAATAAAGCAAGACTACGTTGCAGGTGGACGAGTAAATTGGTAGAGCCTTTCTGGAAAGATATTTGGCAGGATGTATCAACAGACTTAAAAATATTCATAGCCTCAGGCCTAATAATCTGCTTCTGGGACTCTCTCCTGAGTAAATAATGACTGTTTCAGTCAAAATTAATGTAAAAAGATGTTCAGCACAGAGCAAGATGTAATAGCAAATCAAACAATAAAAACAAGAAAGGAAGCAACAACTGTTTGATAGAAGGTATGCAGTTGCATAAATTATCATTGATCTAGCTCCCTGGTTCTCAGCTGTGGATGACTTTGCCCCCCAGGAGATACTTAGCAATGTCTGGAGACAGTTTTAGTTGTCACACCTGGGGAGGGAGTGCTACTGGCATCTGGTCGGTGGAGGTCAGGGATGCTGCTAAAATCCTACAATGCTCAGGACAGCCCTCGCCACAACAAAGAACGATCCAGCCCCAAATGTCAAAAAATAGTGACATATACCCACTACTGTATATAAAATAGATAACTAATAAGGACCTACTGCAGAGCACAGGGAACTCTACTCAATACTCTGTAATGTCCTATATGGGAAAAGAATCTAAAAAACAGTGGGTAGGGGCTTCCCTGGTGCTCCAGTGGTTAAGACTCCATGCTCCCAATGCAGGGGGCCCAGTTTCCATCCCTGGTCAGGGAACTAGATGCCGCGTGCCGCAACTAAAGAACTAAGACCTGGTGCAGCCAAATAAATAAATAAATAAATAATAAAATAAAAGAGAGTGGATATATGTATAACTGATTCACTTTGCTGTACAGCAGAAACTAACACAACATTGTAAATCAACTACACTCCAATAAAAATTAAAAAAAAATAGTGCTGAGGTTGAGAAACCCTGCTGTATATGATCAGCTATCATGCAGCCATGTTTGCAAAGAATTATGTGGGAAAGTGCTCAGAGATTGTTTTATTATTTTTAAGGCAGAGTAAAAAGCTGAATGTGCAATATAATCCTAGTCATGTTCATATGTACATATATATATATGTACTGGAAAAGACTGCAAGAAAATACACTATGGTAGAGATTGCTACTTATTCACCAAACATCTATCATCTATCTGGCCACACAGCTGGACTACATTTCCCAGACTTCTTAGCAGTTAGGTGCTAAGTGATTGAGTTCTAGCCAATGAAGTCAGAAGTAATGTCCACCACTTCCAGGCCTTACCCACAGAATCTCCAGAGCATGTGCTTCTACATGCTTTCCCCTCCTCTCAGCTGAAACGTGACATTGACACCCAGGGTGCCTTCGGAAACCACACGCTGAAGATGGAATTGCCTCTGCCAGCCTGGGTGACTGAATGACTCTGTGGAGCAGAGGCTCACTCCTCCCCAATACACTGACAGCCCGCAACTGACTTGGACACTTATGTGAACCAGAAATAAACTGCTGTGATGTTTGAACCATTATGTATTCAGGGGCTTATTTGTTATAGCAGTGGCCCTACCCTTACTAATATATCAATATATTAACATATACCAAAATATTGACAGGGTTTATCTCTGGGATTAATGGAGTTTTTAGTTATATTTTAATACCCTTTTGTGTTTTCCCAGACTTCTACAAAGAGCAAGATTACTTTTATAATCAGGGGAAAAAAGTATATAGTTGTATCTTACTCCACAGTAGAGATAGTCTCCTATTAATTTAATTTTAGAGTATTAATGAAATCATATTTCCAACTGATTTTATTCAATTTGAGCTCTTACTGACCCTCAGTGCCTCATCTAGGAGTACAACTAATTACAAACTGTAAGGACACATTTTGTCCGCCCTGATCTTTCTGGGGGCATTTAATCACATGTGCACATCATTGCTTCCTGTTTCATAATTACTCATGAGGCTTGTCTCTCCAGCAAAAATCTCCTTAATGGGCAGAATCTTCCTTGATGTTTGGTTCTTAAAATCTCCTCTCAGCTTCTTGCTTCTCTAGTTACTTTCTCAGCACATCAGGCATAATTTCTAGCCTTTCTAGCCTTTTCTCCTGTCACTCAGAAAGACAGCTGCTTTCTCAGACTAATAGGAAGTCCATGAATTGGTTTTCAACTTTTATAGTCACCTTATGACAAAGCAAAAAAAAAAAAAAAAAAGACTGAGTTCTGTTTGCAGAACTAAATGAAAATGTTAGCAAACCTTGACAATGTTTGACTATGCCAATGAAAGCATAGATGACACAAAGCGGGACATGGGAGAATATGAATGAAAAAGCAGCACTATTGATATCCTCAGCTGCTCAAGTGGGGATCAGAGGATACAGTCAAACTTTGATGGAAAAAGAAATAGAGATTTGTGAGGAGGGATGATGTAAGTGACGCAGATCCTCATCATTCATGTCAAGGAGTCAGTAGATATTGTCTAAAGTTGATAAATCAAGAAAGAGAGAATTAAGCATATTATCAAGATCAGAGCCATTGTTCCCAACCCCATCAGATCTGCTGTCATTTATAAACAAACATTTATAATGCCCCTTTGGCACTCCACAAATGAAATCCAAATGAGAGAAAAGATCAATACAACACCTCAATTATAATATAAAGGAGAACTGAAAGTAATTTAAAATGAATAGTGTTTTCTCGATGTGTAAACACTCAGGCACCGGAAGACGGAATGAAGTCATCCAATGAGCAACTGAGTTGTAGAATCCCCATGAGTGGGACAGCTAAGACGCCAGCCCTACAGAGATGTATTGGTCATCCAAATACCAAGGGTGGTCTTGCCATCAGTGTCGTGACATTCCAAAATGGCGAACAACTCGGTAAGGTTTCAAGCAAAACAAAGTGCAGTCTTCCCTCAACTGACATGGCAATTGCAGTCCTGAAAAAAAAATCTACATTTCTTAAAACCACCCCAAAGTATCTTGTGTTTATATGTCAGATGGACTTATTTCTTAGGTGCTGGTAACTAGAAGCAGCTATATAAATGTCCCGAGGACACGAAAAAATCGATGAAGAAATGGGGACACGTCCTCATTGTACAAGGCTCTCCTGTGCCTTGCACGCCTCTCAGCCCATCCTGAGCCCACTAAATACCAATAGCGCCCCCTCCCCATCACAGTGACAACCCCAAACGCCCACACCAGTATCCAAACTGTCTCACCTCCCTGCGTCTAGATTGCGGAAGCATCTCCAGAGGAACTCAAACAAGAAAGAGTTAAGAGAGATTGCTTCTTGGAGCGAAGCCATCAGTTTGGAGAGGAGGGCCGTGAGGCTGTTTTTCATCAAGCCCTACTATTCTGTTTAATTGTTATCACAGGTATGTTATGTATTATTTATAGATAGATATAGATATATAATTAAGTAAAGCACCTATGTCCATTGGGTGTTTAGTTCTATGATTTCTGGGCTCCTGAGACCTTATTTCCAGACATACCCATGTGTAAAATGGGTATAATCATGGTCCCTTCCTCATATAGTTGTGGTAGGGATTAAAGGAGGCTCAATAAATGGTAGGTATTGATGCAGACGTTGTTGCTGGTGAAGTCAGTATTGTTATCTCTGCCCTTTACCCTGGGGAGGCTGACGGGTCCCTGAGGTAGCCAGAAAGCAGCTTTAAGGCGAGGGCATTCCGAGATCCTGCAATGCCAAAAGGGATTGGAAGTGTTGGTCCAAATTTTTTCCTTATTTTCTCTTAGGCAGGCAGGGGAGCCCTCAATTGGCTCCACATTTGTGCTAGAGGGTGGAGGGAGGTTACTGATTTCCATTCTTCTATTACACTGTTTTATTTGGATGTTTATTTACTAATTGGTGAGGGATGGGGGTCAGGTGGCCTTGAGTAGTAAGCAAATGTAGCCCAATGTAGCAAGAAGCAACAGGAAATTAACAAAAATTAACTTTCCTATGTAGTTGGACAGTTCATCATTTCATTAGGAAAAAAATGAGCTTAAATGCACATCTTTTAAGACTACAAATGCCCCCAAAGACTAAAGATCACTCAGAACCTTGAGTGCGACTCTAGATGGTTTTCTGACTGCCCTATATGTGATCAGCCATCCTGAGAGCAGGCAGGTTGAATGGAAGAAGGGCGACAAGAAGTACAGTGAAAAGCATAGCACTCTAAAGGCAGGGACCCTCAGCGCCCAGCCTGGGGGCAGCAGGGGCGGGGCTGGGGGACCTTTTGCAGCCCGCGAGGAAGACCCACAAGGAAGAGCTGCCCGGATCTTGGAGACAAAGCTGAGATAAAGATTAAAGCACTCCCAAGATGCTCAACTTTGCCTTCCCCTCCCCTACATTTTACCACACTCAACTCTGGGATGGAAGAGAAGATGTGATTTTTGCCTGCCTGATTTTTAAGGGGCTAATCACCCCCAGGGTGGGAGAAAACAGAGCCTGTGTGACTCTTCGAGTGGGTCTTCTGGTCACCTGCAGGTGACAGATGGAGGGGTCCCAGCTCTCTGTGCCCCTGGTCCTCTCCCGAGGTCCTCTTCCTGAGCACCTAGGGCAAGGCCCCGACATTCCCTCTCACACTTTCCTGGTTATCTATGGCATCCTGACCTTTCCTCACTTTTCCTTTGATGAAGAAACGGGGTCTTAGAGATACTAGGTCACGTGTCCCAGGTCGCACACTGAGTACATGGCAAATCCGCCCCCTTCACCTCGTTACCATCCAGAGAAAATGTTCCTGGATTGTCAGATTGCTGGTCTGGGCTACGAGGAACAAGTGCAAGACCTCAGCAGGGCTCCATTCTGGGGCCTTCTTTCAGAATCAGTCTCCAGTTCAGCTGTGGCTTAGAGAATGGGGGAAATGGCTACATCCCGCCATGTGTCTTACGGAGTCGCAGCTGAACGTGAGGAGGATGCAGGTAAAAGAGAAAAATAGCAGCATCCCAGGGGGCCCTGGATTTCAAAGCTTAGCTGAAAGCAGATCCTGCCTTTAATACACAGGACACTTCCTTCTGTCTTTTTATGAGGCAGAGCGAAAGGCAGGTAGTTTTCCTTTGGCTTGTACTGAGCATTTCAATCCATAAACCTGGGTCATGTCCACCTCTGTCTTTCACAGGACACTCTGCTTTCGGACTGTGGCTGAGTTCCCCACATATATGAATCCAGATCAGAGTTCACAGGGTGGCATCAGCGAACACCGAAGAATATAGCTAATCTGATGGCATGTCCTTGCTTCTGCAGACGAAATTTAAAATGCAACAACGTACCCAGCTCAAAATCGTTTAATTAGCCCATCATTTTCATTAGCTGACAAGGATTTCTCTTAACCATCCCACACTTCCCATTTGCCTGCTAACAACATTTTGGGTAGCCTCTTGGAAAACATAATGTTGCCTTGGGCTAGAATTTTCCTCTCTCTCCTCCCGACTGATTCTTGTAAATGTGCCATAGAATCTCTGAGTTAAAGGGAATTTTATAAGTCCGTCAGTCTAGTCATCCACATTCAGGAATCCCTTGTGTCCCATCTGTGGCTGTCAGCCCTTCAGGTATATTTCAATACTTCTCGGGACAGGAAGCTCACTACTGTTATTTCTCAACAAATGTGATTGTTAAAATGTTTTCCACTCCAAGTTACTGTGTGCCTCTCAACCTCCATCGCCTATCCGTGAGGGAGGCTCCTTTTATTCCGAGTTGGGTCCCGCTCCTTTGACTGTTCTTCATGAAAGTTTGAAGAATCTCTCAGCATCCTGGTTGTCCTATGGGTGACATTCTCTAGTTTTGCAAAGTTCCTCTTCAAGTAGTGGGCTCTGAGTAAGATGTAAATCTCCAGCTGCTTAGGTTGGAACTCTTTCTTCTCTTGAGTTGAAAACATTCTAAGTAATAGGCATTTTTGTTTGTTTGTTGAGGTAAAATACACACAACATCAAATTAACCATTTTAAAGTGGACAGTTCACTGGTATTTAGTACATTAACAATGTGGTGCAAATATCACTATCTAGTTCCAAAACATCTTCCCCAGCCCAAAGGGAAACTCTGCACTCATTATGCAGTCACTCCCCATCCCCCTAGGTAACCACTCATCTACTTTCTGTCTCTATGGATTTGTCTATTCTGAACATTTCATTATAAATGGAATCATACAGTAGGTGGCCTTTGTACCTTGGCTTCTTTCTCTTAGCATGAGGTTGTAGCACGTTCCAGTATTTCATTCCTTTTTTAAATAGCTGATTAATATTCTATTGTATGAATAGAATATCCACTGTAGAGATAGAATATCCAAAAATATCCATTGTCTGGATAGACCACAATTTGTTTATCCATTCATCCATCCGTCATTTGAGTTGTTTCCACCCTTTGGCTATTGTGAATAATCTTGCTATAAACACTGGTGTACAAGTATCTGCTCTAGTCCTTGCTTTAAATTCTTTTGGGTGTGTATACCAAGTAGAATTGCTGGGTCATGTGGGAATTCCATGTTTAACTTTCTGAGGAACCGCAATAGTGTCTCCCATAGCAATACTTATTTTCCATTAAAACTTTTTAAAATTTAATTGAATTTTTAAAAATTATAACTGTCCTAGTGGGAATGAAGTGGTATCTTAAAAAATCTAGTTTTTAAGACTTCCTTGACGTGGCCTCTGAGGCCCTGTCTAGGCCCAGCCTAATCTCCCACTGCATGCCCCCATTCTCCCTCTCCAGCCTCACTGCTCTCACAGGCCCTCCCTCCCAATGCAGGGCCTTTGCACATGCTGTTCCCGCAGCCTCTTTGCCTGGCTACAGCCCACTCACCATTTGGCTTAAAACCTGAGCATCACTTCCTCAAGGAAGCCCTCTCTGATCTCCCCCAATCGGTCAAATGCCCCAAATGACAGTCTCATGGCACCATCCACCTGCCCTTCCTAGGACCTACTACAGTGGCAATTTACTCCGGATTATATGAATATATTTTTCTCCTCTGTTGGGCCATGACTACAGCGGGAGTAAATTAAATGTGCTGATTAATGAATGAAAAACTTTTTGAGGAACCTTGGGAGACTTTGAACTTACGGCTAACTAAAGTCTGAAAGTCTTCTGAACATAAAGTTTTAAAATTCATGTCCCATCTCCTCCTTCCCAAGACACTATTCCAACAATGTCTCTCCTGCATCATCAATATCTCCCTTTGACCCAGATCATTCCCGCTGGTTCACACACATGTTCTAGCCACTGCCTTATTTTCTTGCTCCCCTTCTTAGCAAGACCTCTTGGGAGAGCCGTCCATACCTGCCTGTGCTTCCTCACTTCTCACTGTCTGAAGCCTGCTCTGATAAGCCTTGTGTCCCCATCATCCTGCTGAAACTGTTCTTGTCAAGGACACAAATCATTGCCATGTGGCTAGATGGGACTCTTCCAGTGGATGCCTCCATTCTTCTGGAAACATGTTCTTATCTCAGTTTCCATGAAGCTGCACATTTCTGGCTTTCTTTCTCCTTCACTGCATGCAACTTCTCAGTCTCCTTTGTTGGTACTTAAAATTATCTTGTCATGATTATGTTTATTTCTTATTTTCAGTTTTACCCTGTAGCTTGGATACTCCAGGTGGCCAGGAACCTTGTTTATCTTGATCACCGCTTAACCTCCATGCACAGAACGTATCAGATGCTCAAATTTTTATTAAATGAATGAATATCTTCTCCATTTGAACTTATATAATTTTGATCCTGAGGATCTTTAAAATTCTTCTTTGCATAAAAAATATTATGACCTCTTATATGTATCGTTCTGAGTTTTGATTCTTCTACCTAATATATTAGCTACCCCAACTAGTTTTGGTGAACACTCTTTCTCAATTTCCTCCATCTTGGGGATAAAAATACTGATTCTGGCACTCTTTCTTCCTTCAGGTTGACCTCAACTCATTGATCAGCATTCTCTGAGCATGACTGTTTTCAGCCAACAGGGTAGTCCTTGATTGTGTTGACACCTAGCACACATTTCTCTACGTTGCCCACAAGGAAATAACAAGTTCTGTTGTGGAAAAAGGCCATCATGAGTTTTGCACACACAAAGTTCTAGGTTGAGTCAGCTGTTCAGCTGGGGCAGACACCTGTTAATAGGGTGATTTCCAAAATGCAATGTGAACAAGGCCCATTTAAATCCCAGAAAGAGGACTTCCCTTGTGGCACAGTGGTTAAGAATCCACCTGCCAATGCAGGGGACACGGGTTCGAGCCCTGATCTGGGAAGATCCCACATACTGCAGAGCAACTAAGCCCGTGCGCCACAACTACTGAGCCTGCGCTCTAGAGCCCACGAGCCACAACTACTGAGCCCATGTGCCACAACTACTGAGCCCACGCGCCTAGAGCCTGTGCTCTGCAACAAGAGAAGCCACCACAATGAGAAGCCTGCGCACCGCAACCAAGAGCAGCCCCCTCTCGCTGCAACTAGAGAAAAGCCTGCGTGCAGCAACAAAGACCCAACGCAGCCAAAAATAAATAAATAGATTTATTTTTTAAAAAATCCCAGAAGGAGAAGCGGATGTAGCAATTCTGCAACCCCTGCATATTTCAACGACCAGAAACTGCCTCCGGGGGAAGGAACCAGATCTCGTGCTACACTGAAATCGAGGTCAAGGAGCACCCACAGTGCAACTGTTCCTGCTCCTCTCATGAGCCCAAACAGTACGGTTTCAGGGCTCTCCTTCTCTCCTCTCCTGAGAACGGCTAGCCCTCTGCTTCAGCTTTTCCAGAAATCCAAAGACGGTGTGGAACATGTCCCTATTCTCCCATCTAGAAACTTTATCCAGGAAAGCAATGAAGTTGGAAGTGGTGGGGAAAGCGGTGGGGGGGGGGGGGGGCAGTAACTACTGTGCCTTGATACATGCTGGCTCCCTGTGACCATTTCTTTTAAAATGATCAGAGATCCTAATTATAGAAACTGGAGAAAATGTTTGCAAACGATGCAACCGACAAGAGATTAATCTCCAAAATATTCAAACAGCTCATGGAGCTCAATATCAAAAAAACAAACAACCCAATCAAAAAGTGGGCAGAAGAGCTAAATAGACATTTCTCCAAAGAAGACATACAGATGGGCAACAGGCACATGAAAAGATGGTCAACATCGCTAATTATTAGAGAAATGCAAATCAAAACTACAATGAGGTATCAGCTCCCCCTGGTCAGAATGGCCATCTTCAAAAAGTCTACAAACAATAAATGCTGGAGAGGGTGTGGAGAAAAGGGAACCCTCCTGCACTGTTGGTGGGAATGTAAATTGATACAGCCACTATGGAGAAGAGTATGGAAGTTCCTTAAAAAACGAAACATAGAGCTACCATATGACCCAGGAATCCCACTCCTGGGCGTATATCCAGAGAAAACCATAATTCGAAAGGATAATGCACCCCAACATTCATTGCAGCACTATATTTACAAGAAATGGAAGCAACCTAAATGTCCATCCACAGATGAATGGATAAAGAAGACGTGGTATATATATACAATGGAATACTACTCAGGCATAAAAAAGAATAATGCCATTTGCACAACATGGATGGGCCTAGAGATCATCATACTAAGTGTAACTCTACATTTGTAGATGCACTGTCCATGTTGCCAAATATTCCCCCAATGGATTCATGAAATAGAGGTAGGCAGGGTAAGCATTAGCACATTTTTGCAGAAGAGATCATGGAGACCGGGACTGCTGGAGCACCTCAGCCATGCATATAAGACTTGTGGATGATTAGAACCAGAACTTGTTGACTGGAGCACATGATGACTCTGGCAATTTCCTGTTCCACCTACCACTATAAGCATCCGGGTAGAAGTGTGACGCAGTAACTAGGCGACCTGCTGTTTCCTTTGGAACAAATGACCTAACTCCTTTGAAACTGTTTCCTCATGCTTGAGAGGCAGATAAGAATACTACTGGCCCATGCTACCTAGTGTGGAATTCTTTTTTTTTTTTTAATATTTATTTATTTATTTGGCTGTGCTGGGTCTTAGTTGCAGCACGCAGGATCTTCGTTGCCGAGTGCAGGATCTTCCTTGCGGCATGTGGGCTCTTAAGTGTGGCATGCGTGTGGGATCTAGTTCCCTGACCAGGGATCGAACCCGGGCCCCCTGCATTGGGGGCGTGGAGTCTGAACCACTGGACCACCAGGGAAGCCCCAACCTTGTGGAATTCTGAGGAGGCTCATCAGAAAGTATTTGAAAACACGTGGTTTAAGATAAAGCACTGCCACCAGGCTTATATTTTTCTTGTTTTTGTCATGATTGGTCCAGTCACTCTCTCTCTCTCTCTCTCTTTATTCAGGATGGAGGCTCCTGCTTCAATCCAGTTTCATCTTCTGGTGCATCTTCACGTGACCCAAAGGGTCTGTGATTATATCTACAAAGCCCTGAAGAGACCAGGGACGTAAACTGACAGGCTCGAGATCAGGACTCATGATAAAGGAACAGGAGGTGTTCATTCCCAGCTCACCTGCAGATGCTCTAAAGACCAGCTGGACGCTTCCGCCTCTTCTCTGTGTCCTCAATACTTCACTGATGTTTGTTGAATGAATGAAGGAATGAATGAATGAAGAAATATAAAGAGCAGACGGACCTGGGATCAAACCTCACCTTGGGCCTTTATTAGCTGAGCCTCCGTTTCTCAATCTGCAAATGGAAGACGATCCGCTCCTTGAAGGGTTGGGAGGAGAATTTCAATGTCAGCTGCTTGGTATTCTTCTCTTTTTCACATTCAATTTACCCTCAGTCTCCCTTTTCACAGTGGTATCTGCTTTACATTTTGTTCTTTCTTTTCAATTTTTGCTCCTTGTCAAAGGCAGAAGCAAACTAGGAGGTAGATATTCTGCCTTCTCTCTGCCATCAGATCTGTCCCAAACCGGACTTCTCTCCAGCCTTTGTCCCTTCTTTGTCTAGTCAGGAGTTGAAAAATATCCTTTGTGCTTTGTGGGTCACAAATAAAAGCAGAGCACGCACAAGGCTAAAATATTAGCATATCACTCCACCTACGTAATGTGTTTTTTTTTAACAAGGCAATCAAAAACCTTAATTCGAATTCTAAAAACTGCTACATTTCTTTTGATTTCTTAAAATGCCACTGAATTTGAGATAAAGAATCAAAATCCTTTAGGAGAATTACATTGAAGTCTCTCTTTATCTCCAAACAGGTCATATTTGGGGAGCACTTTCCCAATATGTAAAATGAATAATGATGGCTTTAGAATAATCATAATTACCTCCCCGAAAGGGAATTTTAGCTCAGTTAATTCTTTTCTTTGTATAGTCCAATGACTGATTCTGAAGCAATTAGACAGCAATGCATTATTTTTCACCACTGAATAGCATGCCCATTACCCCTCATAGTTCCCTGTGTTTGCCTGCCATGCTGGCCTTTGAAAACAGTGGTTTTGTGATTTAAACCTATCCAGCAAAATGCCATCTAGGAGCCAATTTGCTAATCGACCTTTCAGTGTGTATGTCTTTGTGCCACGGCAAAGGACCAGGAAAAAAATATGTAGGCGTGCGGCTGCTGAGGTACGATTAATCCTCTCTCTGCATTTGGTATCCACTTTCTTAAGGAGTCTTCTGTGGGTGGTGGGAGCAGATTGGCCGTTTTAAAAAGCCAGGCTCCTTTTCCCCTCCACAGCAGCTGTGCACAGGGTTTCTTTGCCTCCCCGGGTCTGTCTTTGGGGCCAGGTCCTTGGGGATGCATCTCCCCACCTATTCCTGGTGCCTGTTGCATTGCCTCACCTCCCTGCTGGTCCAGTGGAGCCTGGCTCCCTCCTTGGAGAAGTTAAATGTCACACCTTAGTAAGAAGGGCAAGTGGTGACAGGGTGCCGGTGAAAAATATGCACAGCTGAGAGGTGAGACCCGGTGATTCAGCCAACAGCATGGGTTTGAAGTCAAGTAGACTTGGGTACAAATCCAGTTCATAGAAGCTGCGGAGACTTCAGATGAGTAACTTGACCCACTTTGAGTGGCCTTCCTCCCCTGCAGAATGGGAGGGGAATCACGCCTCTCCTGGAAGATTTGTTGTGAAGACGCAGTGAGTTAACGCACTTAGAGAGCGCGGTGCACAGCCTTGCTTTCCGTAAGTGCTCCATAAACACTGACTACATCTCCACGGCAGCCGGAGTGGCGCTGGGCGGACCCAGTGCAGGTGAATCCTGCCTCATCTTCACTCCTTATGCCTGGCATCTTCAGAAGGCTTTGTTTATTGGTGCACTTTAGTTTGTGTGTGTGGGTGTGCTTGTGTGGCCCAAGGACACCTTCCTGCTGGACGGCGCCCTCCCACTTCTGCTCCGTGTACGTGGAGATTATGTAGGGATGGGTACAAGTGTATGTACTTATACGTATATCGACAACTCTTCCCTTTCGGTAGCATCCAATGGTGTTTCTCTTGGTTGTCTCATTTCATTAAGCTTTTATCACAAGTAGCAGCGATTTATTTCTAGAGCGAAGTTCTAAAGCCAGCATTAATTGCAATTTTCTTTTGGAGAGCTTTGTCTCTCTTCTAGGTCAAACCATCCAGCAGCTTACGGCTGCCCACAGTGGGGGAAGGGAGCAGGCATGTCCTTGCATGTAGAAAGCGGCGTTTGAGATGGGGGATGAGCGCCCTGATGCAGCCTGGTGGCTTTGACAGAAGCCACTGGCTGCGCAGACCAGCTCTCCCACGCCCACCCTGTCCTTGGCTCGGACCACATGGCAGTTGTCTGCCTTGCTGCTCCCACATCTTACTCATTATCACTGACTGTTCTCAATCTGTCTTTTTCTGAGTTTCCTTTTCTTATTCCTCCACCTCCTCAATTTTTTTTTTGTACTTCCATTTGCTCCTCTGACTCCCACCAGCCCCAGGCTGATGACATGCTTCGCTTGGCAAGTTTCCCAGTCTCCTGCCACACTCCCTCCATGCCAACCAGGCCGACACCTCAGAGAGAGCTGGGCGGCCCTCTCAGGCTCTTCCTTGGGATGGAGCCTGCGGTAGCGTTGCCATGGGTGGACTCCTCCAAGCCCTTTCTGCTTTTCTGGGGGATGAGTCTAAGTGATGGTGTGTGTCCAGTGGTCCTGAGGAGAGGCAGTCCATGCTCTGTGTGAACATCTCCTCTGCGTAGCCAGTGGGCAAAGCCCTGGTGGCCCCAGCGACCAATCTGATGGTCATTCTGGTTAACCGATTCAGGACAGTGAGTGATGCGATGAATTGATGAATTAGTACATGCAAGGGGGCCGCAAAGTCTTTCTCTGCCCCTGACCTGCTAGACAGGCAGGAGTTCCCACTCTCGGGGCCACTTAGGGTAAGTCTGTGTGCCTGAGTGAGCCTGGCAGCCACTCGGTACAATCAGCTGGGGATTCTTGTGAAAGGGTAGGCTCCTGACCTCCTGAATCAAAAGTTATCTGCCAGGGAATATGGATTTTAACAAGTTTCTTGAGCCACTGCTACGCAGAGAGTGGACCTGGCATCAGCAGCATTGGCCTCATCAGGGAGCTTTTTAGAACTGCAAATTCACAGCTTCATCCTGGACCTCATGAATCAGACACTTTGGAGGCAAAGCCTGGGGCTCTGGGTGATTCTGATGCCTGCGAATGATAGGCTGGGTAAGGTAGTATGCTAGTTTCTTCTTGCTGCTGTAACAAATCATCACAAGCTTAGTGGCTTAAAATGACACAAATCTATTGTCTTACAGTTCTGGAGCTTAGAAGTCTGAAATCAGTTTCACTGAGATAAAGTCAAGGAGTTGGCAAGGCTGCATTCATTCTAGAGGCTCCAGGAGAGAATCCACTTCCTTGCCTGTTTCGGCTTCTCATGGCTGCCTGTCAGTTTCTTGGCTTGTGGCCCCTTCCTCCATCGTCAGAGTCTATCACTCCAACCTCTGCTTCTGATATCACATCACCTCTCTCCCATCTTCCTGCCTCCCTTTTATAAGAACCCTTGTGATTACATTGAGCCCACCAGGATACTCTCCCAGCTCAAGACCATTAATTTAATCACGTCTGCAAAGTCCCTTTTGCCATATAAGGTAACATTCACAGCTTCCCAAGGATTAGGACGTGGACATATTGGGGAGGGGCATTATTCAGCCTTCCACAGGCAGTAACTAACAAAGTCCTTGTCAATGTATAATTGTTACCTGACAACCAGTGGACCAGTGTTTATGGTCCTATTACGCTTATGCATCCTATTAACCCATGCAGTTCCAGAGGCGAGTGAGGGGGCTCCCTGAGGGTCCCGTTGAATAAGCGCTTCAGTGTTCTGGGCACTTCACATGGACTGTCCTGTTGATTCCTCAGGCAATCCCGTGAGCCGTAAGGGTTGTTAGATCCTTCCTATTACACAGTCAGTTGAGGAAATCAGTTGAGGAAACCAGGGCACTGGGCACATAACTGACTTGCCCACACTCACAGAGCTGACACATGATGAGGGCCGTGTGAGGCAGCCATTCTGACTAAAGCCACATAGGGGATGACTTTGCTGTGGTCCATCGATGGAGCCTTTTTATTCCAATCAGAACAGTGCTTCTCACATTGTAGTGTACATCAGAATCACCTGGAGGGCTTGTTAAAACATAGGCTTCTGATTCAGCCGGTCAGGGGTGGGGTCCATGAATCTGTATTCTCATAAGCTGTAAACGCTGTTTACAATAGCCAAGACATGGAAGCATCCTAAGTGTCCATCAACAGGTGAATGGAGAAAGAAGATGTGGTATGTATATAATATGGAATATTACTCAGACATGAAAAAGAGTGAAATAATGCCGTTTGCAGCAACATGGATGGATCTAGAGATGATCATACTGAGTGAAGTAAGTCAGACAGAGAAAGACAAATATCATATGGTATCACTTATATGTGGAATCTAAAAGAAATGATACAAATGAACTTATTTCCAAAACAGAAACGGACTCACAGACTTCAAAAACAAACATGGTTACCAAAGGGGGAAGGTGGGGGAGGGATAAATTGGGAGATTGGGATTGACATATACACACTACTATATATATAATAGATAATCAATAAGGACCTACTGTGTAGTGCAGGGAACTCTACTAAATACTCTGTAATAATATACATGGGAAAAGAATCCAAACAAGAATAGATACGTGTATACGTATAACGGAATCAAGATGCTGTACACATGAAACTAACACAACATTGTTAATCAACTATACTCCAATATAAAAGGAAAATTAAAAGAAAAAAAAGCAGAGCTTTCTCCGGCTGGTGAGAGAAGAGGAAGGTGGAGAGACTGGAGGCCTGAGAAGAACTCACCTTGCCATTGTTGGCTGGAAGATGGTGGGGGCCAGGTGAGAATGAACATGGGCCGCCTTACAGCGCTGAGACAGAGGCTCCCGGCTGACAGCCAACGAGGAATGGGAACCTCCATCCTAAAACCACAAGAACTGAATTCAGACAACAACCAAGGAATGAACTTCAAAGCATGTTCTTCCCCAGAGCCTCCAAAAAGGAATGTAGGCCTGCCAATGTTTTTTTTCTTTTAAATTTATTTATTTTAATTTATTTATTTTTGGCTGCACTGGGTCTTTGTAGCTGTGCGGGCTTTCTCTAGCTGCGGCGAGTGGGGCTACTCCTCGTTGCGGTGCGCGGGCTTCTCATTGCAGTGGCTTCTCTTGTTGCAGAGCACGGGCTCTCGGCATGCAGGCTTCAGTAGTTGTGGCGCACGGGCTTAGTTGCTCCGCAGCATGTGGGATCTTCCCGGACCAGGGCCGAACCCGTGTCCCCTGCAATGGCAGGCGGATTCTTAACCACTGCGCCACCAGGGAAGCCCCCGACACTCTTCATTCTTTTGAAAGGTTTTTTCACTGATCATAGTCTGAAAACCACAATTTTACCATCATTACTTCAATGGCTTTATGAGAGTGGAATGATTTATTTCACCATTCCCCAATTTGGAGCAATTTTTCACTAATCTAAGGAATATTGTGATAAACGTCTTAGTGTACATATATAGCTTTTGTCTAAACTGAAGATTATTTCTTTAGAGTGGATTTCCAAAAGTGGAATTAATGGGTCCTTGGTAATACACACTTCAAAAAAAGCACATTTTAAGAAATCAGCGGTACATTGTTTGTGTGTGTGTGTGTGTGCGTGTGTGTGTGTGTGTAAACCGGGAACTTGTTTGGGGAGCACAGAAATGTAATCTTTTCCATCTAGACTCTGCAACAGAGTGATGTCTCACCTCTGTCTCTTGAACAACTCGGCCTGGGTTCAGCCTGTGAAAATGATTCTGGCTCTAGGCGATGCCTCGTGACACTGCTGTGAGGGACCACTCGCTCCCAACCTGGGATTCTTGTTTTCTAAGACAGCGTCCTCGGCTGTCAGCATTATTCGGCAACAAAGTGGGTTATAAGGTATGCTTGCCCCATTGATCGTTTACGCCAACAGTACTGGTTCATGGAAAGAAATGGGTGCCATTTTTAACTGTTTTGATGGATCATATTAGAAACTAGCAGTGGTTAAGTCATCATCATTTGATTTTTGTCCCTTCATTTTTTTAAATTGAAGTATAGTTGATTTACAATGTTGTGTTAGTTTCCGGTGTACAGCACAGTGATTCAGTTATGCATATATATCTATTCTTGTTCAGATTCTTTTCCCTTATAGGTTATTACAAAACACTGAGTATAGTTCCCTGTTGCTATACAGTAGGTCCTTGTTGGTTATCTATTTTATATACGTCCCTTCATTTTTCACACCTGTCAGAAAGCAAAAGTGGGACAAAGATTTGGGTTTTTTCTGGTGCCCCCTTTTTTAAAGTGTACAGTTTCAATGGTTTTAAATAACAACCATCACCACAATCAATTTTATAACATTTTCATCACCTCTAAAAAATCCCTAGACCAAATAGCAGTCACTTCCAATTGTCCCTCAAGCCTCCCCAATCCTCATCCCCCAGACAATCACTAATGGACTTTTTGTCTCTAGAGAGTAACCTATTCTGGATATTTCTTATAAATTCAATCATACAGTATGTGACCTTTTGTGACTGGCTTCTTTCACTCAGCATAATGTTTTCAAGGTTCATCCATGTGGTAGCATGTGTCAGATTTTATTCTTTTTATGGCTGAATAATATTTCAGTGTATAGAGAGATCAGCTTTGTTTATCCATTCATCCGTTGGTGGACATGTGGGTTGTCTCCAGTTTTGGGCTATTATGAGCAATGCTGCTATGAACATCCGAACATCCATGTATAAGTTTCTGTGCAGACGTTATGTCTGCATTTCTCTTGGGTAGATATCCAGGAGTAGAATTGCTGGGTGGTATGGTAACTCTTTGTTTAACTTCTTGAGGAACTGCCAGACTATTTTCCAAAGCAGCTGCACAATTTTCCATTCCCACCGGCAGCGTATGAGGGTTCCATTTTCTCCCCATCTTCACCAACACTTGTTACTGTCTGTCTTTTATATTACAGCCATCCTAGTAGGTGCGAAGTAGTACCTGATTGTGATTTTGGTTTGCATTTCCCTCACGGTTAATGGTGTTGAACATCTTTCATTATTTATTAGCCATTTGTCTATCTTCTTTGAAGAAATATCTATTCACATCCTATGATGTCTATGATGTCACGTCCTACGTCTATTATTATTTCCCTCCTATTCTGTGGGTTGTCTTCACTCATACACGTTTTTTAGTCTACACGTAAAAGAAGCTACAGCATTTAGAAATTTGCTTTTGGTTTTCTTTCAACCATAAATTTCTGGTGTGCATGCACACATGTGTGTGCGTGTGTGTGTTAAATCCAGACATTAAGCAGCATTTTAAAATGGAGTCCCAGAGCAGAAGAAGACCTGTCTGACCTGTTTGTCTGTCTGATTAGGAGGGTCTGATTCTTACAGTGAGTGAAACGGAAGCAACACCACAAATGAGAATTTATTTTCTCCCTCCTGTGCCCCCTTAGCCTTCCTACCTAAACATAGCTCTCCAGAAACGGAGGAATGGCAAAAAGAAGTAATAAATCCTCCACATTTCAGCAGGATCATCTTGCAAACAACAACGTAATACCCCAAATGGGAGCATGAGTCCATCAACTGCGCCTGGTGAAATCTACTGCAGAATAAGTTCTTACTGGAAAAAAATAATAAAATGTGTCAGGAAATTAGCCCCACATTGACAGGAAATAGGAAGGTTCCATGTGTTGGACAAATGGTCCTTTCTCAAGAAAAGTGCCGATTTTTTTTTTTTTACTAATGACACATGTATGAAGGTTGATTTAAAATGATAGCTGAGCATCTGAAGAAAAGTGCAGATGCTGTCCCCCAAAGGCCCTTGCCATATAACAGAGCAGTGTCAGGAGAAAGATGGATCTAGAAGGCCCTTCCCCTTCTTCCCTGTCTGCACACATCCCTGCCACCCAACCCTCAAGTTCGGTCAAGTCCCACCTCTCTCCTACATCCTCCCCAGACCCCCATCAGCCTACATACACGGCCTTGCTCTAACCCTAACCTTAACTGCCTCCACAGTATCCTGGCCTCCCACACAACTCTGGACTTAACTCTCTGCTTCCTCGGACTGTTTTCTCTGTTAACACTTGTCTCCCCATCTCCCTGCAAGTTCCTAAGGCCTGAGGCTGTCGTTCCTTATACACAAAGGAGGACATCTGTAAGTGTTTGTTAAACTGAATTACATTATGGCCCGGACGAGGGGGCAATGCCGCTGGGTCAGCTCAAAGCATCTCATATGGTTGCGTGTGGCCACGGCTGGCAGGGCTGCTGGCAGACGAGGGGAACAGCAGGCCCGGGGGCCGCTGCTTCTGTCGCCTCACTACTTGGCTCTTCCTTTCTGCCTCTTCCCTTCCTGTGCCTCTGCTTTCCATTTGTGTCTTTTTTTTTTTTTTTTAATTCTCTATCCTTCCCACATGACAGTCACAGAACTCAAAGAATAGCAAAAGGGAGAAAGGCCCGAATTATTGGTTTGGTTCCTTTTCATCTTTTCTTTCTTTTGTCTTTTCTTCTTTTCGTTTTGTAAAATTTGGCCAAGTGAGGTTTGGAAAATTTGCATCTACTTAGAACTGTAGATGGCGGATTTTTGCACATATGAATGCCTAGTTCATAATGAAGGGATGTTTGAGAAATGTTATTATTATTATCACAATTAGCAATGTCTGCAAATCTATATAGGGCTCTGTTTAACTTAGGCTGATTCAATAGTCTAAAATCTCAGAATTAAATTCAGTATCAGACAGAAGGAAACCAATGCGTTGCTCTGTCTGACAGTTTTCCTAACACTCATCAGGTCAGAGTTTCCTAAAACGCTACAGACTCCTACCCTGCAAAAATGCTGGCTTCATTTCTGGCAGACGATGAAAACCAAAATCCAACTCAAAAACAGAAACTGGGAGCCATAAAGCTGGTGCAATATCAAATTCAGAAATGAGTGTGGATATCAAGGAGCCTCCCCTGGCACTCTTTGTGGTTTAGCGCTGGCTCACGGGGCTTTGAGTCCCGCCATCCGGTGTTATTAACAGCCGTGTTATCTGTGTTATCTCTCGGGGGAATGGCATGTTTCAAAATTAGCAAGAAATGATGCTGTAGCAAAAGGTTCCATGAAATGTATCTATTTCATGAAATTACATGAAATGTATGAAATGTATCTGTGTGAGAATCTGCTGATTTTACACAGGGCAAGAGGGGGAAAGGAACATCATGGCCCTGAGAAATCCTCATTATCTTGCTTTGAGAGCCTTCCAATGAAAATAGAAATAGGGCTTCCTTCCAGCAGAAGCCTTACAATTAGCTTCTTCCATTTTCATAGAGTGGAAACAGCATTCTCTTAGAACTTTTTTTTTTTTTTTTTTTTTAGCATAAAAGTCTTGGTTATACGATGTAACAATGACAAAAGAAATAACAGGGGGAAAAAATGGGCCCAAGACGCTGAGATAAAAGGCATGGCACAATTTTTCTATTTGATGTTTTCTGAAAAGTATCATGATCTGACTGGCTTTTTACTTCTTTTCATCCTCATGATAGTTGAGACCCTGATTGTAGCAATCAAAGTCGAGTGGAGTAACAGTTGAATCAGCTCCCGGGATAACGCAGCTCCAGGAGAATTGTCGAGCTCAGAGCTTTCAAAGTAATATGCATCAGAATCAGGCGGACGTGCTGGTTGTCAGGGAGATGATCGGTGTGGGGACGCTGGGACTCCTGGCCAGGGAGGCGCCCATGTTATTTCAGTCTTGTCTCTTGTGCTCCTGTGTGTCATACCTTACAGCTCTAAGAAGGTCAGTGGAAGAAACCTCAGGGCTTGTCTGTCTCTAGATTAACGATTTCTGATGCTGCAAAGAAGCCAATCAGGGGGCTTCAGTGGCTTCTTGAAATACTGAGGAGCTGGAGGGCATCTCTTCTATACTCACTGAGCATCAGCCAGATGGCCATCTCTCTGTGAAAGGCAGTGAGGGTCAGGAAACAGGAACCCAGCCATCCGGGGACTTACAATCAGAGGTTGCCTTTTGAAAAAGTACCTCGATTGACTCACCTCATGCAAGGATGATCTTATGTAAAGAGCGCTTTCATGTCACTGACACCGAGACACCTCAGTCCAAGAGTCACAGCTCTTTAGGATCCTGGGACTCGTAATAAAAAAGCAGGAACTGCCTGGTTCAGAGCATCTTCGGATGGTTATTGGCTCTGTGGCATCCATCACGTGGGAGTCAGATGCTATTGCACTGGGTCCATACCCGATTCCGAGAGTGAAACTTTACGAAGGTTTGGCAAATCCCGGTATGGGAGTGTTTTCTCCAGGTTGCTTCCGTCCCCTCCCATTAATGAGGTCACCCGCATAACACAAGCTGAAGTAGGAAAGGGGACCCAATGGCTTGTCCCCTCCTTTCACAGTCCGTGATTCACCCCACGATGGCCTGGGTTTTAAAGATCTCAGGATGCTTCAATGTGAACCGTCAGGATCTGAGTTCTTACCCAGCTGGCTGAAAAGCAGCAGAGTCACTCCAAAGCAATTTATTGGATAAATAAAACAAAGAGTGAGAGAGCAAGGGAACAAGAGAGTGAGAACGTGGGCGAGAGCAAGAGACTCCATGCGGATGTCCAGGAAGCCCCGTGTGTTCAGCCTTGAGGTTTAATTAGTCAGATCCGTCCCCTCAACCCCAGACACTTCAGAGCAGCGGTTCTCAGCTTGGCTGCATATTAGAATCCTCTGGGGAGCTTTTTAAACAGTACAGATGCCCAAGCCCTACCATAGATTAATGAAATCCGAACCTCTGGGGCTGCTTCACAGACATCAGTATTTATTAGATTTCCCATTGCTATAGAATCACCAGACAACTGAGAACCACTGAACTCGATTTCTGGTAGAGGATTTTGGAGGACCAGATTGAAAAAGCCCCTGCTCTTCTCAGTAGACTCCAGTTCTATTGAGATATAAAACCTTGGCATGATCGGTATCAGGCTCAGCGACCTCAACTTCTTTTTATTTATTTATTTATTTATTTATTTATTTATTTATTATTTGGTTGCGCCGGGTCTTAGCTGCAGCAGGCGGGCTCCTTAGTTGCGCTCGCCGGCTCCTTAATTGTGGCATGTGAACTCTTAGTTGAGGCATGCATGTGGGATCTAGTTCCCTGACCAGGGACCAAACCCGGGCCCCCCGCATTGGGAACGCGGAGTCTCAACCACTGCACCACCAGGGAAGTCCCGACCTCAACTTCTTGCTCTTCTCAACATTTTGTATTACCAAGAGAATTACTGGTTCTACGTATGCATGAACACATTTAAATATATAGTATACAGTCATGTATCCGTGCAAAGAGATTGGTTTATCACTACGTTTCTAGAACCAAAGTACATAATGGCTTCATTTCTATCACAGGCATTTGCCTCCTTTTGTGACATGGGCCCTTGAAAACTCATCCTTTCCTTTATTCAGGGAACATGTGTTGAGGCTGTCCTGGGTGCTGAAATAGGTCCACAGAAGATAAGAAAACACAGAAAGCCCGTGGAGCCCGGCCAGGCTGTGGGGGACTAGGGCATAGTCGCATCCAATGAGACGGTGTAACGAGGTGTCCTGGGTGCAAATGGAGGTTTGGGACTAGATGACGGCATCAGGGAAAGTGCTAGAAGAGATGACTTTCCTGAGACTTGAGGGCTGAGGAGTAGCTTGTCTGGCAGCTCAGGGTGGAGATGGAATAGCAAGATGAGGGTAGGGTAGGCTCAGAGGCAGGAAAGAAAGAAATCACTCCATGGGCCTCCATCTTGCCTTCATCTCTAATATACCATTAAGAAACAAGATAAAACAGGGGTGTATAATCCTGTTTCCTCCTCACACAGGAGTTTTGGACACATCACATGGGTGAATGAGACACAATCCTTACTCTTTAGGAAACTTCAGCCTCATCGGGGGCTCAGAATGATGACCTGGATCACCATGCTTTCCTTGTTGAATGGATTTCCCCAAAAGCAGATTGTTGAATCTGCTATAATTGAATACAAGGCAAACCCAGCGAGAGGAATTAAAGCACCTCATTATATATAAGTTTCCAAGACAGAGTGCCTGAGACTTCAACATGGTAATAACACCCTATGGTTGTATATCACTTTGCCATTTATTAGCGTTTTTTTTTATATAGTAAGTAAACTTTATTTATTTGTTCTTCTGAGATAACATTGGCAACAGTCACAGATTTGCATACGATACAGTTATGTATTGACTATTTACAATTTACAGTTATTAGCATATTTGATCTTCATAAAAGCTTTGTGAGGTAGACGAGACAAGACAGGCAATATTATTCCCACTTGACTCAAAGGGTCAAGTGATGGACCTGGAGTAAGGAAGTAATGAATTGTTCTAGAACTCACATCTTCCTACTCCTTATCTCATCTCTACATATTTCTTTCCTTCTGGCTGAATACCAATTTGTCACAAATGTCTAACTCAATTTGAGGAACGTGTGTTAAATTTAATTCCTAGTCCCCAGTTTAGTCTCTTAGCAACCACTATATTTAGTGATGACTACTTCTCTGCCTATAAAGCACACCCCACACGCACTTGGTTTCATATGTACTCCTCGAGCTGGATCATACTTTAACTGCAGCTTTGGTCTAAAAACGCTAATGATTCTTTCATACTCAGAATCTGATTTTTCACCCTCTCTGCTATGCATATGATGTGTGAAATTCTGACACTTTCTCATTACAGACTTCTTTTTTCTTTAAGAGGACGATGCTAACCAAGGATATTTTTTTTTCTTAAAGGTTGTTTATGGCTTTAGTAAACCCATGGGAATTTATACAGGTACAACCCTTTCGAGGAACAGTTTGACAATGGGTATCAAAAACCTAAAATACATTCTCTGTTTGACTTGCTAGCTCTGCCTCTGGAATCTGTCTTAGGGAAAGCAAATCTAAAATGCAGATCAAATTTTCTGCATAAAAATCTTCACTGATGCATTATTTAGTGGACTGGTTGAGTTCAATTTTAGACAGCTGTAAAACAGAATATTATGCTTCCATTAGAATAAATAATTCTTTTAGTGGTAAAATGCTTATTATATTAGGTTAAGAGATCAAGTGGAATACCAATGCATGTGCGTATTACGAAGCTAGCTACGTAAAACCACGTAGATGAGATGGAAACACACCAAAATGTCAAGAGGAGCTGTGCCTGGGAAGTAGCACATAGGGAAATTTTTTCTCCCACGTATATTTTTCTGCTTTTCTCAACTCTTCTGCAGTGAGTATGTGTGATTCTTATAAATCAGAAAGAAATGGGCGCTTAAAGACTCTGTTTCTGGGCTGAGTATAAGTTCACAAATATCTACTTTGAATATCAGCTCTAAGGATATGTTTCCGGGAGTGAAGTGAGCAGTAACGGAATCATTCTGGCACTGGCCTCCTTGCTTCGACCCTTGATTCCCTACAGCCTGTTCTCCATACAGCAGCCAGAGGGATGCTCTTAAAATGAGAGCAAATTTCACTCTTCAACCCAATGTTCTCCAGCGGTTTCCCACCTCATTAAGGGGGGGTCTTTAGCAGAGCTGACAAAGCCCCGTGGCATCTGCTGCCTCCTCCTCACTACCCGCGCTCCCTCCCTCCAGCTACTCCAGCCACGCTGGCCTCCTCCCTGTCCTTGCCTCAGGGCCTTTGCACTGGCTTTTCCCCTGCTTGGAAGGCTCTTCTCTCAGATACAAGCTCCCTCTCCATCTTCACATCTTGCCCTAAATGTCACCTTCTCAGTGAGCCTTCCTAACCATCCAGCGCACATCTGTACACCCCATTCTCGTCTCAGACATCCACCCCGCACTCCTGATCCCTCCTACTAGATATCATTTTTTCTTTGAAAAGGACATATCATCTGTTAACACACTACACACTCCACTTATTCATCATGGGCCTTAACCTGTAATTGGCAGGTCAGGAGATTGAACTCTCTAGCTCACTTATACTGCGACAATGTGCAAATCTGGGGCAGGGGGCAGAGAAATGAGCACATTGTGTATCTGGCCGAACATTTGTCTATTTGTGTATTTATTACAACTGGACATGTAAAGATACATCATATAGGTCACTGTATATGATTTAGGTCTCTACTAATTCTCTTTGTCATTGTCGAATACATTAATAACATGGCCCTAAAATAAAGATATACTTTATTTCATTAAAATTTATAGTTACTTGTTTTTTGAATGAATAGTATATTCACATGGCTCAACAGTCCAAAGATAGAAAGGGGGATACAGTGAAAAACTTCATTTATATCTCTATCTTCCAATTATTTAGTGCCCTTCCCTAGAGACAACTACTGTTAGCAGTTTCTTATGTATTCTTTTAGAGATATTTTATCCTTAGCAAAGCAAATTCATATATAATATACACTTCCCTTTTTAACCCAAATGGTAGCATACTATACACACCACTCCATACCTTGCTTTTATTCTTAGTATATCTAGGCGATCATTCTGAATTAGTACATAAAGATTCTCCTATTCTTTTCAAAGTGGCATATTATTCCATTGTGTACATGCATCAAAATATACTTAGCCAGTCCCATATTGGTGGATGGCTGAATGTCTGCACTGTTTCCAGTCTTTTGCCATCATAAACAATGCTTGTACATAAGTCATTTTGTATATGCGATTGTATCTGTAGAATACATTCCCCGAAGCACATCAATTTGTCACTCTGTGCATGTGTAATATTGCCACATATGTTATCTTTGGATATGAGGACACAGGGTTATAAAGATATTGTCCTCCCTAAATTAATGTAGTATTTCAAAGTGAGCCCAACCAAAATACCTAGAGCATCAAGTCAGTTCATGATGCCCCTTTGCTCCATCTGCCCCACTGGCTCCCTGCCCTGCTCAGAGAAACAGCCCACATCTTTTCATTCGCCCACAAGGCCCTCCTTGATCACTCCCTGTTACTCCTCTGGCCTCATCTCCTTCTCATTCTCTCATTCACTTCGTTGCAGGCATGCTGGCCTCTGACTTCAGGGCCTTTGCACACGTTGCTCCTACTTATCTGCGTGGTTTGTTCCTTCACTTCAACCGCCATGTTCTCAATGAGGCCTGCCCTGACCACCTGGTTTTGCACTCTCCCCACTTCCTATCTTCCTTCTTTATTTTGTCTCTATCTCATTTACCACACTTTGACCCTGTTTGTATTTGACTAATTGGTCTCTCTCTCTCACACAGATAGAATGGAAGCATAATGTGGGCAGAGATTTTCCCTGTTCTCATTCACTGCTACATCCTAGTGCTTAGATCACAGCCTGACATATAGTGAGTGCTCATTCAACATTTATTGGTTTAAATAAACATGTGAGAATGGCTAGGAGAACTCTGGTGGGGGGAATGATTAACGGGTAAAAGGTGGTTATTAGCTTACTAAATAGTAAAACATTATAAAGCAACAATAATGAAAACAGTGTGGTCTCTGGATGAAGAACAGATTGAGCAGAAGAACAGAACAGAGTTCAGAAATAGACCTAAATCCATATGAAAATTTAAAATATAATGAAAGTCACATATGAAATCAAAATAAGAAAAAAAGATTGATTACTCAAGAAATGGTTTTGGAATACCTGTCTAGTCACTTGGACAAAATAAGATGAAATCTCTATGTCTCTTACATCAAATGGACCAAAGATATACACGTAAAAAATAAATCACAAAAAATCCAACACTAAAATTGGGGGGAATTAATTTGTAATCATGGGGAAAGCCTTTCTATGCAAGACACAAAATTAAGATATGTAAGAAAGGATTAATATATTTCACTAAAAATAACAAAGCCCATGCAGGAAAAATTGCCAAAAACAGAGTAAAAAGACAACACATACTATTGAAAATTTTGCAAGCTATACGACTTATGACTAATTTCCTAAAGTTACAAAAAGCTCTTATAAATCAATAGGAAAAAGATAAAGAAGCTAACAGAAAAATGAGACAGGACATGAATCAGCAGTTCTCAGAACAAGAAATCCCAATGGCCAATAAATAGTGACAAAATGCTTACTTTCATTTATGACTTTAAAAATGCAAATTCAAATACCAAGAAAATACATTTTTTCAATATCAGATGGGCAAAGATCCAGCAATCTGTTAATAGCTGCTACTGGCAAGGAAGAGAAGTCGGTGCTCTCACCCACTGTTGGGGGAGGGTAATTTCAAGTGACCTCTTTGCAGAGCACTTTGGCAATTTCTGTGAAAATTAAAGCTAGACATGCTCTTTGATCCAGCACTTCCACATCTAGGAATCTGTACTATAGAGACAAGTGAAAAAAGATGTATATTCAAGGATATACACTGTAGCACTGTTTGCATTAAAAAAATAAAAATCGAATTGTCCAATAAGGAATCACTGATTAAATAAACTATTCTGCATCCATACAATGGAATACTCTATAGCTATTCAATAAATGACCTGGGATCTTATATGCGATTACGTGATGTAAGATATAGTAAATGCAAACAACATGTATAGTGTATTTCCATCTGTGATAGAATAGATATCTGTATATATTATTGTACATGTATAAAAAACTTTCTGGAAAGATCCATAATGTTACTTCTGGGTAGTGGGAGTTGGGTCTATCTTGGGGGAGGGAAAACTTTGCCTCTCATTTTATAGCCCCTTTCTGGTCCTCATTTCTTACAATGTGCATGTGTTACATGTATTATAACAATAAAAAAAAAAGCAGTTAAATTACACTCTAAAAATTGTCCTAATTGTAGAGGACTGAAGTTCAACTATGGAAGATAGTTTACTCCTCACTCATATTATCTTTGTTAGTAATAACAAAAAGAGCTTTGCAGAGGCTGGAAGCTGGAATCAAAAGAGAATCCATGAAATAAAGATCAAAGTCCATGAGGTCATATGAGGATATCTTCATCTCCCAACTAAAGTAACATCCCCACTTTCCAATTAAAAGACATAAATGAGGGGCTTCCCTGGTGGTGCAGTGGTTAAGAATTAGCCTGCCAATGCAGGGGACATGGGTTGGAGCCCTGGTCTGAGAAGATCCCACATGCTGCGGAGCAACTAAGCCCGTGCGCCACAACTACTGGCCTGCGCTCTAGAGCCTGTGAGCCACAACTACTGAGCCTGCGTGCCACAACTACTGAAGCCCGTGCGCCTAGAGCCTGTACTCCGCAACAAGAGAAGCCACTGCAATGAGAAGCCCGTGCACTGCAACGAAGAGTGGCCCCTGCTAGCTGCAACTAGAGAAAGCCCGCACGCAGCAACGAAGACCCAACGCAGCCAAAAATTCAAAAAAAAAAAAAAAAGACATAAATGATTAGCCCCAAGCATACTGTAGACTGTGACAGCCAGGTTTGCATTCTCAATCTATTACTACAGGGTGACCTAGGAAAGTTATTTAATCCCTCTCCATCTACAAGCTATATATAGCTTATAGTTATTAAGCTATATATGAGGCAAATCCTAAATAACAGTGGTTTTAAAGAGAGTATTTTTCCCTCTCACAAAAGGTAATTCCAAAAAAAATTAATAATTCCAGAGTTGTGCACTCCAGGGCTGGTATGGTGGCTCCATGATCATCAGGGACCTAAGCCCTTGCACCTTCCTGCTCCATCCTCCTAGCAAGTGGCTTCCATCTCAAGGTTACCTCGTGATTTAAGGTGGCATCTGGAGCTCCTGCCATCATGCTTGAATTCCAAATAGCAGGAAGGTGTAAGGAAGAAAGGTCAAAAAGTGTAACTCTTGATTGATTTAGCTTTCTTTAAGCAGCCTCACAAGAAGTCCCACATAACACTTCTGCTTAGCTCTTATTGGTCAAAACATGGTCACATGACCACACCTAGCTGCAAGGAAGACTGGGAAATGTGGTCTTTTAGTTGATCACATTTTTACCCTGAAGGAATCCAGTGTTCTATTATTCAGGAAAAAGGGGAGAACAGATATTAGGGGATAATTTGCAGGCTTTTCAAACTCTCTAAGTACAGTTTCATTTGCAAAAGAAGACTAATAACAAGCATTTCAGGGTTGAGGTCAGGCTTAAAAGAAATAAAGGCTGTAATGCATTGCACATAGTAGGTGCTTTCTTAACACTTGATTCCTTCCTTTCCCCTTTCCTTATTGACTTTCACTGTCATTGTTTCATCTGAGAAAGCAAGCAAGAAGAAGGCAATATTGGTTATATCATTTTTCCAACCTGAGTCTTGAGTTTTCACTTATATTAAGCACAAGTGATTAATTCTACTTAAAGAAAAGGTTTGTCTGCAACACTCTTTGTGTGAATATTGTTTGAAATTTTTTTCAAAATTTTTATTAAAAAAAATTTTTTGGCCACACCACATGGCACGTGGAATCTTAGTTCCCCAATCAGGGATTGAACCAGCACCCCCTGCAGTGGAAGCACAGGTCTTAACCACTGGACCACCAGGGAAGTCCCCAAAATTTTTTTGAATTTTATTTTTAAGGGTTAAAGATTACTTGGCCAGATCTTAAATGTTCAGAAATTGATGCAGCATGACACTGTCTGCATTAGATGGGTTGTGTTGGGGGTGTGGAGAATTATATGTAAATTCTCAGAGGCATGGCAGTATGAAAAAGTGGTTAAGAACATAAGCTGTGGAGTCAGGATTCTGGGTTTTACTCTTCGATCACTCCATTCTAGCTCTGTCACTCTGCAGAACTTACCCACCTATAAATGGGATAAAAATAGGGCGTGCTGCATAAAGTTGCTGTGAGGCTGAAAAGCGTTGATGCAGGCAAACTGCTTAGTGCGGCACCTGGCACATAGCGGGTGCTCAACAGGTGTTTGTCTTATGGAGTGGGGGGCACTTGTTCTCCCCTCTGCATATTTCCATAAGGGGAGAGAATTTCCATTCCATTTTCAAAGAGTGTAGTAGGCAGAATTCCAATATGTCTGCCTCCTAGTGAACACATGTTATATAATCCCCTCCCCTCAAGTTCAGGCAGACCCTGTGAATACGACAGAATATCTCTTCTGTGATTAGGTTGCATTATATGGCAAAGGTAAAGGAGTTTTGCAGATGTAATTAAGGTCCCTAATCAGTTGACTTTGAGTAAATAAAAACAGAGATTATCCTGGGAAGGCCGACCTAATCAATGGAGCCCTTTAAAATAAGAATTCTCTTTCTGGACTTAAAGAAAACTGCACTGTTGTGGAGAGGGTCACATGGCAGGGAGTTGTGGGCAGCCTCTAGGAGGAGAAAATGGTTCCTGGATGACAGACAGCAAGAAAACTAAGACTTCAGTCCTGTAACTGCAAGGAACTGAATTCTACCAACAACTAGTGAGCAGGGAAGAGCAATCCAAGCCTGTGATGAGGATGCAGGCCAGCCAAAACTTTGATTTCAACCCTGTGAGACCCTGAGCAGAGAACCCAGTAACACTGTGCCCAGAGTCCTGACCCATGGAAACTGTGAGATAATAAATTTTTGTTCTATTAAACTGCTAAGTTAGTTTGGGGTAATTTGTTACATAGCTCTAGAGAACTAATACAGGGGATGATATAGTTTGATTCCTTTAGATCAGGGGTCAGAAAACTATGGTCTCGCCCATGTGCCAAATCCAGCCCACCACCTGATTTTTTTGTTTGTTTGTTTGTTTTTAATGCTTACTGGTACTTTTTGCATTAAAAGGAACTACAAATGTGTTATTAAGGTTTCCACTTTAAATGTACAATTTTACCTCATTTTATTTATAAGGAATTGTTACAGAAAATGCAAATATCAATATTTGAAAAATACATTCCATTACATGGACTCCAAAGAAACAATGCTGCTAAGCGCCATGGTCCTATATGATGCTCTCGCCCCACACTGAGCACCACCCAGAATGGCTTGGAAGCCAAGGTGATCAACCCAAATGTGTGCCTGCAGTTTTGGCCCAGCCCTCCCCCTGGGTATAGCACACAGGTATGTCATGGTAACAGCCAACTCCACACATCTGCCAAAAAAGGACATTAAGTCATTAAGCTGAGCAGGCTGCCAACTCAAGACTCCCTAGCTACAGAAAACCAATGTTGTCAGTTGTAACACGTTAACATATTATTTATGCCACACAAAAAACTAACTGTACAGGCAATGATCTCCCAAAGAAAATCTTTAAGGCATATATGATAACTTCTGGAAATTTAGTAAGTGTTTAGTCAAATAATCAGCTCTTCACTAAATTACTTCCACAAAATGAGAACGTGGCTTCCAAACCCCTTTAGAAAGTTATATGTCCTCGGCTTCCTCCTCTCCCTGGTGGGGCTGGGGAGCTTTGGCCACCACCTGATTTTGTAAATAAAAAGTTTCATTGGCACATAGCCATGCCCATTTGTTTACATATGGTCTATGTATCTATGTCTGCTTTTGCACTAGAGTTGAGTAGTTGCAATACCTAATATGTTAACTATCTGGCTCTTTATAGAAAAAGTTTGCTGACCCCTGCTCTAGAAGAAGACCTTGGATAAATATTTGAGAACAAGTAGCTTACTTGGGTGGCAATACCTAGAAACACTAGAGAGTGGGGAGTGAGATGGGTAAGGAAGGCAGCCAATAAAGAGTGTATTTTTCAAAGAGTCAGTTACAAGGGAATCCCCATAAGGCTGTCAGCTGATTTCTCCACGAAAACTTTGCAAGCCAGAAGAGAGTGGCAAGATATATTCAAAATCCTGAAATGGAAAAGCCTGCAACCTAGAATACTCTACTCAGCAAGATTATCATTTAGAATAGGAGAGACAAAGAATCTCAGACAAGCAAAAACTAAAAGAATACAGCAATACTAAACCTATTCTAAAAGAAATATTGAAAGGTCTTCTCTAAATAGAAAAGAAGCAAGAATCTACAGGAAAGGGAAAATCACAGTAGGAAAGGCAAATATAGAAGAAGACTGAAGATCACTTAAGTAAGCCAGTACATAAATTAAAAAACAAACAAGAAATTTTGTAAAGGTGATTATAAACACAATGAACAGCAAAGGATAAACATGAAGATGTAAAAGAGAACATCAAAATCACCAAATGCGGGGGAGGGGAGTAAGAGAATGTAGATTTTTTAGAATGTGTTTGAGCTTATATGACTATCAGTTTAAAGCAAGTAGATATAGTTATGGGTTAACATACTTGAAAATCAGGGCAACCACAAATTGAAAACATACAATAGATTCACAAAAACCAAAAAGAAAGGAATTCAAGCATAATACAAAAGAAAAGCATCAAACCACAAAAGGAAAAATGAAAAGAAGAAAGGAACAAAGAAGAAATACAAAATCAACTGGAAAACAAGGTTTAAAATGGTAATAAATACATACATATCAATAATGACTTTAAAAGCCAATGGACTAAATGCTCCAATCAAAAGACAAAGAGTGGAAGACTGTATAATAAAACAAGAGCCTACAATATGCTGCCTACAAGAGACCCACTTTAGGGAGAAAGACACACATAGATTGAAAGTGAGGGGATTGTAAAAGATATTTCATGCAAATGGACATGACAAAAAGCGGGGGTAGCAATACTCATATCAGACAAAATAGACTTTAAAACAAGGGCTACAAAAAAAGACAAAGAAGGACACTATACAATGATAAAACAATCAACACTCATTAACATATATGCACCCAATATAGGAGCATCTAAATAAATAAAACAAATACTAAGACACATAAAGGGAGAAACTGATGGAAATACAATAATAGGAGACTTTAACACCCCATTGACATCAATGGACAGATCTTCCAGAAGGAACATCAATAAGGCAACAGAGATCCTAAATGACACAATAGAACAGTTAGACTTAATTGATATCTACAGGACACTACATTCAAAAAAACCAGAATACACATTCTTTTCAGGTACACATGGAACATTCTCTAGGATAGACCACATACTAGGACACAAAACACGCCTCAACAAATTTAAGAGGATAGAAGTTATTTCAAGCATCTTTTCTGACCACAATGGCATGAAACTAGAAATCAACCACAGAAAGAAAAACGAGAAAAAAATGATTACATGGAGACTAAACAACATGCTACTAAAAAACCAATGGGTCAACGATTAAATCAAAGAGGAAATCAAAAAATACCTTGAGATAAATGACAACAAAAACACAACCCTACAAAATCTATGGGATGTAGCAAAAGCAGTCCTAAGAGGGAAGTTCACAGTAATAAAGGCCTTCCTCAAAAAACAAGAAAAATCACAAATAAACAACCTAACCTACAACTTAAAGGAATTAGAAAAAGAACAAACAAAACCTAAAGTCAGCAGAAGGAAGGAAATAATAAAGATCAGAGAGGAAATAAATAAAATAGAGATAAAAATGACAGAAAAAAATCAATAAAACCAAGAGCTGTTTTTTTTAAAGGATAAACAAAACCGACAAACCTCTAGCCAGGCTCTCCAAGAAGAAAAGAGAGAGGACGCAAATAAACAAAATAAAAAATGAAAGAGGAGAAATAACAATTGATACTGCAGAAATAAAAAAAATCATAAGAAAATACTATGAACAGTTTTATACCAACAAAATGGACAACCTAGAAGAAAAGGACAAGTTTCTAGAAACATACAGCCTGCCAAAACTGAATCAAGAAGAAACAGACAATTTAACAGACTAATCACTAGAAGTAAAATAGAATTTGTAATTTAAAAAACTCGCTGAAAACAAAAGTCCAGGACTCGATGGCTTCACTGGAGAATTCTACTAGACATACAAAGAAGAACTTATACCGCTCCTTCTCAACCTCTTCCAAGAGACTGAAGAGGAAAGAACACTCCCAAGGTCATTCTATGAAGCCACCATCATGCTGATACCAAAACCAGAAAAAGATACTACCAAAAAAGAAAATTACAGGCCAATATCTTTGATGAATATAGATGCAAAAATCCTCAACAAAATATGATCAAACTGAATCCAACAACACATAAAAAGGATCATACACCATGATCAAGTTGGATTTATTTCAGGGTCACAAGGAGGGTTCAACATACGCAAACCAATCAGTGTGATACACCACATCAACAAAAGAAAAGACAAAAACCACATGATCATTTCAATAGATGTAGAAAAAGCATTTTATAAAATTCAACATCCATTCATGATAAAAACTCTCCCCAAAGTGGGTATAAAGGTAACATATTTCAACAATAATAAAAGCCATTTATGACAAACCCACAGTCAATATAATACTCAATGGTGAAAAGCTGAAAGCCTTCCTGCTAAATTCTGGAATAAGACAAGGATGCCCACTCTCACCACTTCTATTCAACATAGTATTGGAAGTCCTAGCCACAGCAATCAGACAAGACAAGGAAATAAAAGGTATCCAAGTTGGAAGGGAAGAGGTAAAATTGTCATTATATGCAAATGACATGAAACTCTATATAGAAAACCCTAAAGACTCCACACAAAAACTTTTAGAACTAATTAAATGAATTCAGCAAGGTAGCAGGATACAAGATCAATATATAGAAATCTGTTGCATTTCTTTACACTAACAATGAAATATCAGAAAGAGAATGTTTTAAAAAATCCCATTTAAAATTATTTCAAAAACAAAACAAAACAAAACCAACCTAGGAATAAACCTAACCAAGGAGGTGAAAGACTGAGGACTATGAAACATTGATAAAGGAAACTGAAGGCGATTCAAAGAAATGAAAAGATATCCCATGCTCTTGATGGGAAGAATAAATATTGTTTAAATGGTCATATTACCCAAAGCAATCTACAGATTTAATGCGATCCCTATCAAATTACCCACGACATTTTTCACAGAACTAGAACAAATAACCTTAAAATTTACATGTCACCACAAAAGACCCAGAATTGCCAAAGCAATCCTGAGAAAAAAGAACAAAGCTGGAGGCATAACCCTCCCAGACTTCAGACAATAGTACAAAGCTACAGTAATCAAAATAGTGTGGTACTGGCATCAAAGACAGACATATGTATCAATGGAACAGAATAGAGAATCTAGAAATAAATGGACACAACTACAGTCGATTAATCTTTAACAAAAGAGGCAGGAATATACAATTGGGAAAAGACAGTCTCTTCAGCAAGTGGTAATGGGAAAGCTGGACAGCCACATGTAAATCAATGAATTTAGAACACTCCCCTACACCATACACAAAAATAAACTCAAAATGGCTTAAAGACTTAAATATAAGACATGACCCCATAAAACTCCTAGAAGAGAACACAGGCAAAACAGTCTCTGACATAAATCGTAGCAATGTTTTCTTAGGTCAGTCTCCCAAGGCAAAAGAAATAAAAGCAAAAATATACAAATGGGACCTAATCAAACGTATAAGCTTTTGCACAGCAAAGTAAGCCATAAAGAAAATGAGCACCATGATGAAGAGTGGCCCCCACTTGCCGCAACTGGAGAAAGCCCTCGCACAGAAACAAAGACCCAACACAGCCAAAAATAAAATAAATTAATTAAAAAAAAAAAAAAAAAAAAGGATTCATATCTTTAAAAAAAAAAAAAAGAAAATGAAAAGACAACCTATGGACCAGGAGAAAATATTTGCAAGTGATGCAACCAACAAGGGCTTAATCTTTAAAATATACACACATCTCATACAACTCAATATCAAAAAAACAAAACACCCAATCAAAAAACGGGCAGAAGACCTAAATAGACATTTCTCCAAAGAAGACATACAGATGGCCAATAGACACATGAAAAGATGCTCCACATCGCAAATTATTAGAGAAATGCAAATGAAAACCACAAAGAGGTATCACCTCACACCAGTCAAAATGGCTATCATCAAAAAACCTACAAATAATAAATGCTGAAGAGGGTGTGGATAAACGGGAACCCTTGTACACTGTTGGTGGGAATGCAAATTGGTGCAGTCACTATGGAAAACAGTATGGAGGTTCCTTAAAAAACTAAAAAAAATGTTACCATAGGATCCAGCAATCCCACTCCTGGGCATATACCCAGAAAAGACAAAAACTCTAATTTGAAAAGATACATGCACCCCAATGTTTATAGCAGCACTATTTACAATAGCCAAGACATGGATGCAAACTAAGTGTCCATCAACAGATGAATGGATAAAGAAGATGTGGTACATATATACAACGGAATATTACTCAGCCATAAAAAAGAATGAAATATTGCCATTTGCAGCAACAAGGATGGAACTAGAGATTATCAGACTAAGTGAAGTAATTCAGACCAAGAAAGACAAATATTATATGGTATCATTTATATGTGGAATCTAAAAAATAGTACAAATGAACTTATTTAGAAAACAGAAACAGACTCATAGACATAGAAAGAAAACTGATGGTTACCAAAGGGGAGACGGTGGGGAGGGATCAGTTAGGAGTATGGGACTAACAGATACACACCACTATATATAAAATAGATAACAAGGATTTACTGTATAGCACAGGGAACTACGTTTTATATATATGTGTGTGTGAGAATCACTTTGCTGTACACCTGAAACTAACACAATATTGTTAACCCACTATAGTTCAATTAAAAAAAAAAAAAAAGAGTAGGGCTTCCCTGGTGGTGAGTGGTTGAGAATCTGCCTGCTAATGCAGGGGACACGGGTTCGAGCCCTGGTCTGGGAAGATCCCACATGCCGCGGAGCAACTAGGCCCGTGAGCCACAACTACTGAGCCTGCGCATCTGGAGCCTGTGCCCCGCAACGAGAGGCCGCGACAGTGAAAGGCCCGCGCACCGCGATGAAGAGTGGCCCCCGCTTGCCGCAACTAGAGAAAGCCCTCGCACGGAAACGAAGACCCAACACAGCCAAAAATAAATAAATAAATAAATAAATAAATAAATAAATTTATTTATTTAAAAAAAAAAGAAACAGTGCATTGGAACTTTAAAAAAAAAAAAGAGTATGTTATTGAGTCGGCCGACTATCATTGTGGGTGACTGGGATTTAATCCCACCAGAAAGCTCTGTGAAGCAGCAGAGAACATGTACCACAGAGTTATCTATGTGATGGGCAAGGGAGCAAGGGTATTCAACTCCCATCAGTCATAGGTTGTGGGCTGCTGCTTCCCTCACTTTGGAGAAATCCCTTGTGCAAAAAGATAGCAATACAGGCAGTTGGAAGTCAGCCTTGAGTGGTAAATCCTGATGGATAGAGGCAGGGCAGGAACAGGGTGTGCTACAGGAGGGAAAAGGACATGTGGACAAGTCCAGCTTCTCTCCATGCCCCCACCTGACTAATCACCTCTCCCCAGAGAAGAAGGAGTGGCACATTTGTTTGGTGAATTTGGAAGAAGAAGATGAACATGCTTGGCTCAGGGTTTCTTGAGTTATTTCTCTTTCAGATTTGCTTGCCCACACAGAGGGTCCATAGAGTAGGTCTGCTCTCCACTACGAGAGGAGCTGCTTATGGGGTGAGCGTTGCCCCAGAAAGAGTGGAGCCCAGAGTTCAAGTCAGTGGGAATGTACTGGGAAGTCCACTTGCCCCTGGATTTAAGGCCACATTCTTCAATCATCTCTTCAGTAACAAAGTTGATATTTCCATCTCCATCAGTTGGACTCCTAAATTTATTTCTCAATTGGTTCTGAACTTGGGTGGAAAGAGGGCGGCAATTGATCAGATAATTACTATTTCTATGCACTAACTTACTTCCTTAGGTTCTTAACACAACCTAACAAATTACTGTGGAAGACTGAAACAATGCCCAATTTGTGGAATGGGTGTCTTGCGGCTATATTTATTCAGTACATTTATTTCCTTATATGAAACAAGACTAAATACAGAATATAGAATGTTGTATCAAAAATCTGTTTTTCTAATTAGTACACAAAACTGTTTTGCTGGAAAGATGACAGAAAAGTTCTATGTGCTGGAAAATGCTCATGATGGATTAATATTCTTCTTTTCATCACTTGGGCAACAATCGCCTTTTGTGACCCAAAGAGACATATCATATTCTAAAACAGAAATAACAGATGTGCATGTCCACCATCAAGAGAGACTTGCACAGGGAGTGCCATTTACCCCAGGGAAAGCAGAAGGAATCACAGATGAGAGAACAGTAATGCCTTTTATGGTTTCTTTTTAGAAACTTGATTTTTATACGCCTTTGCTTTTCACTGCATGCATGGTTACAATGAGATTCTCTGCTACTTGTGTTGCTTCTATTTGGTAACTACTTCTATTTCTACTGTACTTAAAAAAAAAAAAACCAGCCTGAAGCATCTCACGAAATGGTTCTAACAGAAAACAGAAAGGAAAGTAACTATGTATAGGGAAATAGAAAAGTCAGACAAAGTAAGTTATTATAAACGTGATTAAGGGGAGCAGAGGATGTGCGCTGATGATGGGAGGAAGTTACCATGGCTGCTCTCCATCTTGAACAGCCCAGATCCTGACTGTCTTGACATAGGGCTTTCTCACAGTACGGCTGCAGGGTGCATGTATCAGAAAGGATTAGGTGTAGCTGTAGGTAGCAAAGACTCTAAATCATAAGAGGTCAAGGAGATAGAAATTTACTTCTCTCACGTAAAAGTCAAGACAGGGTGGTCCAGAGCTGATGTGGCTGTTGCGCTTCTCAACGTCCTCAAGGATCCAGACTCCTTTCATCTCACTGCTCCCCAACCCCCAGGGTGTTGTGACCTTCCACCTACGGTCTAACGTGAAGGTCAGGACACCAGCCACCACACTGGAATTCTGGGCAGTAGAAGAGTGAAGGGATGAAGAAGAAAGCTGCACAATGGCATGTGCCAGCTGTCTTTTAAAGGAGGTACCTGGCAGCAACCATGGAACCTCATTAGCCAGGACACAGTCACATGGCCACACCTAACTGCAAGGGATGCTGGGAAATGTAGTCTTTCCGTGCATCCAGCTAAAAATCAGTGTTTCTATTACTATGGAAGAAAGAAGGTTGCATATTGGGGTACAACTGACAGTCTCTGCCACAGTGAGCCAGAAATTGATCAGTGGGATGTGTCCTCCATGTGTTGTTCCCAAATGCTGGTCCTTAGAACCAGTGCCAACCTACAACGAAGTGTTCACTGGGCTCTGCTGAAATGTAAGCAAATTTGTGCAATGTGCTGATTTTTTAATAGTTTTTTTTAAAAGCGACTGTCCATGGGAACTTCTGTGGAGCTCCCTGAGACACTGTCCACTTCTGCCACCCTCAAACACATGGGGAACAGCCTGTGGTGCCTATGACTGGCTCCCTGAGACCCCTCTGCCAGAGACCATGGGGCCATATTTTTCTGGGGTCTTGTTCCCGCCTCCTCTAGGATCCCTGTGTGGGATTCGTATTAGTTAGAAGGCTTTTGGCGGCATGTCGAGAGGCAGAAAGTATGGACTGAATCATCTCACATGACAAGAAGGTTGGAAGTAGACAGGCTAATTCTCTGCCATTCTCTTGGCTTCCCTCTCTTCGTTATAAAATACTTGCTGCGGCGCTAAGTATCACATTCGCCCATGACTGCATCCAAAGCAGGAAGCAGTGGTCCTCTGCTTTCTCTCGAGGAGGAAAAACCTTTCTGGAACCCTGCTCCTTAACAACTCACTGGGCAGAACTGGGACACAGGGCACCCCCAAAACCACCGACTGGCAAGGAGCAGGATTACCTTAGCTGGTTTAGAACAAGCATGATGCATTCCCTGGGGCTCAGCACCTCGTTACAATGGTGTCTGCCACAGCTTCTGTCTGTCCTCTCTTTGCTCCAGGCTCTTCTGGGGCAGGGGGTGTAAAACCCAAAATGTATCCGTGCACATATAACTGCCCCTCAGCCAATTCCCTCCCTCCTGGGAATTATCTAGTGGGGCAGAGGGGCTGAGAGAGGGTGACAAAGCACTGCTTTAATTTGTCTCATATTCTCCACCATCGATGGTATTTGCACACACGAGTTCCATTTATCCCTTCTGAGTGTGAGGCTTTTGGAACTCAAAAGCCCATAGATGACTCAGTTTCTCTATTTCTGGTCCCCATCCCTTCCCTGAGTTAATGAACGACTGGGTAGGGTAGGGTGACAGGGGAGAATATTTTTTCGTCATACTTATCTGGGTCCCCAGGATAGCCTGCAGCTCCTTGAGGGCAGAAGCTTGGTTTCGTACCCCTAGCACGTGACTGTCAGTAAGCACTCAAGCAATACAGACCTCTCAGGGGCAGGAAAGGGAGCTGTCAAATAAGTCAACAGATGTGAACACTAACCTGTGCATTCACAAGTCAAGCGAGATGACATTTTAGGTCCCCCGAAGTTTCTGATTTTCCTGAAAGGGAATATCTAGATCAGAAAGATGAGGTGTACCAGCTTAAGCCAAGGTAACTAGAATATTATCGGAGTCACTACAGGATTAATAAGTCATGCCTGCTTCACACATGAAGGGCATGGAAAGAAAGTGTTAGAGTTGAAAAGTGTTCAAGATGGGAGGGACCATCTCCAGTGCTATGATGCCCAACAGAAAGGTGGTAGAACTGGGTTGTAGAATCCCTTGAATTTGTGCCAACTGTTACACTCCGAGTTAAGAGCAGCTTGAGAGGTAAAGCTTATTTACTAAGAACAAAGCTCGTAACACAGAGGATAGGGAAGCTATTGACTATATTCGGTAGAAACTTAGCAAAATGTTGACATGTTCGAAGACTGGAGTTATAGAGATTTAGTGTAAAATTTCCTTCTCACTGTAGATAAGACCTTCTTTATATTTTTTTTAGCATTTTTATAACAGCTTTATAGAGATATAACTCACATACCATATGACTCAGCGATCTAAAATGTACCATTTAATGGCTTTTAGTATATTTAGAGCTGTGCAACCATCGCCACAATCAATTTTTGAACATTTTCATCACCCTCCCCCACAAAGAAACCCCATACTCATTAACATTCCCTTTCCCCCTCAATCTCCTTAGCCCTGGCAAACACCAATCTACTTTTTGTCTGTATGGATTCGCCTATTCTGGACATTGCATACGGATGGATTACATAATAGTCAGATACTTTATGTGGCCGTGAATTTCATCATCCTCATAAGTAGTATTGCTACAGTTAAACAGACTAGAGAGAGCTACATTTGTCACTAAATGGGCACAATCACATAATCAGGCCATTGTCAAAGCATACATGAAAAAAGGTGAGACAACCATTAATTCCTTTAGTAGAATATCTGAGCTATTTGAAAATTAATAGTAATATGATAAGATCACATATACTTTTTAAATTTTATTAAAAACAATTTTTTTGGCCGTGCCACATATCTTGTGGGATCTTAGTTCCCCGACCAGGGATCGAACCCAGGCACCTGGCAGTGGAAGCGCTGGTTCCTGACCACTGGACCGCCAGGGAAGTCCCAAGATCATATTTTTTACTTGTAGTATTATTAGTGTTGTTTTTTAAAAATTGTTGTTCTTGGTATTTCCTCCTGCCAATTTGTACATGCAAGCCCTGCCATTCTGCCTGTTCTCGTTACCAAGGGAAGGCTTGAAATGCAGAAAGAAGAACGACGAAGAACCTCGTCATTGCCCTGTTCACTGCCCTGTTTGGCGGCACTGGCATGGGCCCGCATCCGCCGGGAGGGAGGGGCGCTTTGGTCTTATGTGCATAAAGCTGCCATACAGGCTGGCAGCAGCCTTCCCCTTAGCTGAGAATGGAAAGGGTTTAGGTTTAGGCAGTAGACAGGAGAATGCTTGGGTCAGAATCAGGCTTCACCAAAAGACCCCACACATAGATGTCAGAGGGCCTCACAGAGGTGAGATCATATCTTTTCCCCCTTTAAAAACATCTGTTTGCTTCTCGATGCATATGGTACAGATCTACACTCATTTCCTCCAATGATGACTGCCAACCAGTACTGTCCAATAGAACCTCGTGTGATGCTGGAAGTGTCCCACTCTGTGCTGTCCACGTTGCCGCGGAGCACCTGAGATGTGGCCCATGTGACTGAGGAACTGCATTTTCAGTTTTAAGCAATTTAAAGTTAGATGCCACACTTGGCTCGTGGCCGCTGGACTGGACAGTGCCGACACTGAACACTTCCATCATCGAAGACAGTTCTATGAGATGGCGTTGTTCCTTCAGAACCCAGCCCTGACACAGGGTTTGGCATGGATTTGGAAGGATGAAGGAGTGGGAAGGTGAGACAGGAAAGGAAGGCATGTCCGCACTCTGGGAGCCAGTGTAGAGCACACACCGATTATCTCAGAATCACCCCGCCCGAGAGGTAAAGGAGGCGGTGTATTTCTCCACCACATCCCATCAGTCATTGACTGAGGATTGATTGAGGGGTGTTCATTCCTGGGCACTTCCACCTGGCCAGAGCGTGGACTCAGAAGGCTCTGTAGCCAGAGGGAGCCTTCCGGCCGGGTCATGCAGGGCAGTGGTTAGGGTTGCCAAGGCCTGAGTGCTTGGGGCATGGACACTGCCTGCCTCTCCCACTCCTGACCCCAGTCTGCTCTCCAGATACTACCGTAATAGTTCACGCATATCCTTAAGGACACTTTTGCATCTATAAATAGAAATATATGTAAAAACATGTTTCTTTTTTTTTTTTTTTTTTCATTTATACAGACGGGACCATTCCATACATACTCTTCTGCACTTTGCTTTTTGCACTTAATAGTACAATATATCCTGGAGATATTTCCTTGTAGTCATTTCCTTAATTGCCTCCGCTTGGCTGTCTTCATCACGAAAAAGTTCGGACTTAAAGAGAAAAAGAGCTGCAATGGCTTGGCTGAAAGAATGCAAAGAGATTTGTGTTTAGCTTATGGATTTAGAAGGCAAGCTGTTTGTTGAGACTGCAGAGCTTGGTTCAAGGCATTTCAGGATGGCGTGATTTTCTCATTAAAAACAAATGGGAATTTGCTTGGTGATAAACTCAGGCAGTGTGTGGGCTGATGAGACAGTAGAGGATGCAAGCAATGGATTAACCTCCTGGGATGACCGCAGCAGCAGCAGGAGTCTCCGGGGTCGGGCATCCGCAGCCTGCCCTGCACGGAGGCATCGGGAGTCCCGGGTTCAGGCCTGAGCTCTGCCATTGACTCGCTGGGTCATTGTTGAAGCCTCTGGACCTCTCAGAGCCTCTGTTTTCATGTCTATTAGGTGAACATGGTCAAGCCTACCCTAGTCTCTCTCAACGGGTTTGATGCATGGACCGCCAGGGGTTGCAAACCCAAAGGCCTTCAGGGGCTACGTAGGCAAGTACACGAGTCAAGCGAGGCTGCTGTAAGTAACAGGGAGCAGTGGGGACTATAGTTAAGAAGGAAATAAATCACACTCACATGCCACCTCCCAGATTTAAACCTTTAAACTAATATTATACTAACCTGGCCAAACAAAGTGTATCTGTGGGCTACTTGCAGCTCTTCAGCAAGAGTGTGCATCCTATAAATTTGAGTTATGATTTCCAGGTAGAGGAGATGGCACTGCTGTGACCGTTTACTAAGCCTCATCCTACTGAGCCTTTCGAAAGCTGCATCTCCCTCTTCAGCCATCCCTTCCTGCACCAGTCAGGAGAAGTTAGGTTGGGCTGTGCGAATGACTCTGAAACGTCACGGCTGTAAACAGCAAAGGTTTATTTCCTGCTCACTCTCCACGCCCCTTGCGGGACTGCACTACCACGTGGGCGGCTGCAGGCTGAACTCCACATCCTCACTCACGCAGACTGATGGGGCTCATCACCGTCCAGGGCCCCACGGCATCCAAGCACTAGCGATGCTGGGGCCCAGGAAGAAGGAATCATTGTGCACAGGCTCTGAAAAGCTTCTGCCTGCGTTTCATTGGCCAAAGCAATCACGTGGCTTGGCTACCTTCCAGTCCTACGCTGGGTGGAAGGAGGACTGGGAATATCTGCGCACGGCACTGATGAGACACACACTCCTTCACACGTCCAACCAACTGTGCGCATTCCTTTCTTCCATTTCTGCAGTTCGATGGGTATGGACATCCCACATTTGGGTACGCTCTTTTTCTCACAGTTTTATAAGCGTGAAGACTGACATTCACTGAGCCTCCAGGCTGTTGCTGCTTCCTTGTTGTCACGTCACTCAATGCCTGAGCTCATGATAGCCAGAGCAGTGCCATAGTGGTGGAACTGTCCCTTTTCCAGCTTCTGCTGGAACCAGAGGTCCTTAGAGGTATCCATTCTCTGGCAGGTTTTCAAAAGACTTAGCTTTTTTTATTTTTTTCGAGCAGTTTTAGGTTTACAATAAAATTGAGAGGAAGGTACAGAGATCTCCCTTACAGCCTGTGCCTCCACATATGCACAGCCTCCCCATTATCAACATCTCTCACTAGACTGGTACCTTTGTTACCAAGGATAAACCTACACTGACACATACAATCATCTGAAGTCCACAGCTTTCCTTAGGGTTCACTCTTGGTGTTGGACATTCTATGGGTTTGGACAAATGTATAATGACATCTATCCATCACTGTAATATCACAGAGTATTTTCACTGCACTAAAAATTCTCTGTGTTGTATCTAGTCATTGCCCCCACCACTCCCACCAGCAAACACTGATCTTTTAACTGTGTCCAAAATTTTGCCTTTTCCAGAATGTCATATAGTTGGAATCGCACAGTATATGCCTTTTCGGATTGGCTTCTTTCACTTAGTAATGTGCATTTAAGGTTCCCCCATGTCTTTTCCTGGGTCAATGGATCATCTCTTTTTAGTGCTGAATAATACTGTGTTGTCTGGATGTACCACAGTTTATTTAACCATTCGCCTACTGAAGGACATCTTGGTTGCTTCCAACTTTTGGCAATTATGAATAAAGCTGCTACAAACATCCATGTGCAGGTTTTTGTGTGGACATAACTTCAACTCCTTTGGGTAAATACCAATACATTGCTGGACTGACTGTATGGTAAGAGTACATTTAGTCTTGTAAGAAACCACCAAACTGTGTTTCAAAGTAGCTGTACGATTTTGCATTCCCAGCAGCAATGAATGAGAGTTCCTTTTGCTCCGCATCCTCATCAGCAGGTGGTGTTGTCAGTGGCCTAGGCTGTGGCCATTCTCTAACAGATGTGAAGTGGTATCTCATTACTGTTTTAATCTGCATTTCTCTGATGTGTACATTTATCTGATGACATATGATGTGGAACATCTTTTCATATGCTTATTTGCCATCTGTATATCTTCTCTGTTGAGGATTTCTGCGTCTACATTCATGAGAGATAATGCTCTGTAGTTCTTTTTTCTTGTAGTGTTTTTGTCTGGTTCAGGCCTTAGGATAATGCTGGCCTCACAGGATGAGTTAGGGAGTATTCCCTGTGCTTCTATCCTCCGAAAGAGATTGTAAAGACTTGGTATAATTTCTTCCTTAAATGTTTGATAGTGTTCATCAGTGAACCCATCTGGGCCTGGTGCTTTCTGTTTTGGAAGGTTATTAATTATTATTATTTTTAAAAAATTTTTATTTATTTATTTATTTATGGCTGTGTTGGGTCTTCGTTTCTGTGCGAGGGCTTTCTCTAGTTGCGGCAAGTGGGGGCCACTCTTCATCGTGGTGCGCGGGCCTCTCATTATCGCGGCCTCTCTTGTTGCGGAGCACAGGCTCCAGACGCGCAGGCTCAGTAATTGTGGCTCACGGGCCTAGCCACTCCGCAGCATGTGGGATCCTCCCAGACCAGGGCTCGAACCCGTGTCCCCTGCATTGGCAGGCAGATTCTCAACCACTGCGCCACCAGGGAAGCCCCTGGAAGGTTATTAATTATTGATTCAATTTTTAAATAGACAGGCCTATTCAGATCACCTATTTCTTCTTCTAAGAGTTTTGGAAGATTGTGTCTTTCAAGGAATTGGTCCATTTTATCTAGGTTATCATATTTGTGGGCAGAGAGCTGTTCATAGTATTCCTTTATTATCCTTTTAATTTCCATAGGATCTGGAGTGATGTGCCTTCTTTCATTACTGATATTAGTAATTTGTGCCTCTCTTTCTTAGAGTTCTTTGTTCTAATGTTTATCTTCCACCTATTTTCTGACTTTTGTGACTTTAATGAAGCATTTTCTAGGATTCCAATTTCTCTACTTTCTCGTATCAGCTATACCACTTTTTTTGTTTTTTACTTTATTCAGTGGTTGCCCTAGAGTTTACAATATTTTACAACTACTCCAAATCCACTTAAAAATAACACTATACCACTTTACACGTAGTGTGAGTACCTTACAATAACAAAATAATCCTAATTCCTCCCTCTCATCCTTAGTATCATTGCTGTCATTCATTTCACTCATACATGAGCATACATAAGCATATACACACACACACACACACACACGATATATATATATATATATATATATATACACACACACACACACACACACACACAGACATATGTAATTGAATACATTGTTGCTCTTATTTTGAACTGTTATCTCTTAGATCAATTAAGAATAAGAAAAATAAAAAGTAAAAGTAAAAAATAAAAGTAAAAGGTAAAATAATCTTACACCATACACAGAAATCAACTGAAAATGTATTAAAGACTTGGATGTAAGACCTGAAACTATAAACCCTGTAGAAGAAAACATAGGGTGTAAGCTTCCTGACATAGGTCTTGGCAATAATTTGTTGGATTTGACACCAAAAGGCAACAAAAGTAAAAATCAACAAGTGGGACTACATCAAACTCTAAAGCTTCTGTATAGCAAAGGAAGCTATCAACAAAATGAAAAAGCAACCTACTGAACAGGAGAAAATATTTGCAAATCACATACCTGAAAAGGGGTTAATATCCAAAATATATAAAGAACTCATACAACTCAGAAAACAAACAATCTGACTTAAAAATGGGCAGAGGATCTGAATAGACATTTTTCCAAAGAAGACATACAAATGGCCAACAGGCACATGAAAAGGTGTTCCACATCACTAATCATCAGGGAAATGCAAATCAAAACCACAATGAGATATCACCTCACATCTTTTAGAATGGCTGTCATCAAAAAGACAAGAAATAATAACTGTTGGCGAGGATGCAGAGAAAAGGAACCTTTGTGCACTGTTGGTGGGAATGTAAATTGGTGCAGCCACTATGGAGAACAGTACGGTGGTTCCCCCCTCAAATTAAAGACAGAACTACCATATAATCTAGGGATCCCACTTTTGGGGATATATCCAAAGGAAATGAAATCATTATCTTGAAGAGGTATCTGCACACTAATGTTCACTGCAGCATCATTCATGATACCTGTAACATGGAAACAACCTACATGATGACAGATGAATGGATAAGAAAATGTATAAATATACAATGGAATATTATTCAGCCATAAAAAGAAGGAAATCCTGCCATTTTCGACAACATGGATGGACCTAGAGGGCATTATGCTAAGTGAAATAAGTCAGACAGAGAAAGACAAATACCGTATGATCTCATTTATATGGGGAATCTAAAAAACCCATGAACTAATAGATATGGAGAAATGATTGGTGTTTGCCAGAGGCAGGGAATGGGGGTTGGGCAAAGTGGGTGAAGGGGGTCAAAAGGAACAAACTTCCAGTTATAAGATACATAAGTCCTGGGGATGTAACGTACAGCATGGTGACTGTAGCTAACCATTTATTAATTGTAATATTAATAATATTATATGTATATTTGAAATATGCTAAGAGAATAAATCTTAAGTTTTCATCATAAGGAAAAAAAATGTAACTATGCGTGGTGATGGATGTTAACTACTTACTGTGGTCATCACTTCGCAATGTACACATACATCAAATTATGTTGTACGCCAAAAACGAATATAGTGTTATATATCAACTACATCGCAATTAAACATTTTTAGAAATTTTAAGTAAAATAAAAAGTAAAAAGAAAACTCTAAGTAAGATCCATGTTGGAATTCAGCTTGCAGAAGAGGTAGCTGGATAGCTTAACAAGACCTGCTGTTAAATAATGATGCTTTATAATCAGCTCAAGTTTTCAAATGATCACATTTCAGAATAGTTTTTTTAGCCCATGATTAGGCCTCATCCTCTTTGACCTACATGTCTTACATGTCACTTGTTTGCACACCAACTGTATCGCTAATCACCAACCATTTTGGGGGGACGTGCTGCAGCATTTCCCAAAGAAACTTCCCTGTAACTTTGCAAAATAAATGTACTCAGACATTCCGAATTTTTACTTGGGGCAGAACAGCTTTCTAAGTCCCCCTTGGACTTAAATATACAGATATCTTAAAGCAAGAGTGGGAATGGGAAGCATAATCTAATTCTCTTTCCTATAGAGATTCTATTTTATTTAAAATTTATTTTGGTACTAGTTAGAATCCTGCTTTTTGGCCAAGTATTTTCAGGTCTGATTTTGCAGAAGCTGGGGTGGATCAGAGCCTACTGATTAAGAGAATTAGAAGCAGTTTATAAAGCTTGCTCACTCTTCATTTCTCCCTGATCACCTCCATCAAGCTGTCCTACCACCAGCTGGGAGAACAGAGATTTTCAGTACAGGTGGGATGAATGCTCTGACAGGCTCTAGCCAGAGGAATGAGCAAATCGGCAAATGTTTCCAAACTACTTGAAGGCTTAAAAAATGATCCATGAACATTAAAAAAAAAAAAAAGTTCCAGAAAAAAAAAAATCTTATCAAGATATGTAAAAAAAAATATTTTTTAAAAACTGGCCAGGGCTTCCCTGGTGGCGCAGTGGTTGAGAATCCGCCTGCCAATGCAGGGGACATGGGTTCGAGCCCTGGTCTGGGAAGATCCCACATGCCACGGAGCAACTAGGCCCGTGAGCCACAATTACTGAGCCTGCGCATTCTGGAGCCTGTGCTCCGCAACAAGAGAGGCCACGATAGTGAGAGGCCCGCGCACCGCGATGAAGAGTGGCCCCTGCTTGCCACAACTAGAGAAAGCCCTCGCACAGAAACGAAGACCCAACACAGCCATAAATAAATAAATAAATAAATATTTAAAAAAAAAAAAAAAAAAAAAAAAAAAACTGGCCAAAGAGTCATGTTTGAATTTGACAAAATTACATAAGATAGAGGCTGTTAGTATTTTCTTCAGGATGGAAATGAACCAGTTAACATAGCCATACCACCTTAAACAAGGAAATTGCATCAAAATAACCCAACTATGAAATGAAAAAAAATAAAGAAAAAGAAACGTTTTGTTTTACCTTCATTTATCCCTTCTTTGATGCTCTTCCTTTCTTCATGTAGATCCAAGTTTCTGACCTGTATTATTTTCCTTCTCTCTTAAAAAACTTCTAACATTTCTTGCAAGGCAGGTACCTTGGCAACAAATTTGTTCAATTTTTGTTTGAGAAATTCTTTATTTCTCTGGGTACAGAAGTCTAAGTTGGTGAGTTTTGTTCTCTCAATCCTTTAAATATTTCACTTCACTCTTCTTGCTTGCATGGTTTCTGCAGAGAATTTGGACATAATTCTTATCTTTGTTTCTCTATAGGAAAGCTGTTTTTTTTGTCTAGCTTCTTTGAGGATTTTTTCTTTATTTTTGATTTTCTGTAATTTGAAGATGATATGCCAAGTTGTCGTTTTTGGGGGGTATTTATCTTGCTTGGTGTTCTCTGAGCTGACTGGATCTGTGGCTTGATGTCTGATATTGACTTGCAGAAATTCTCAGTCATTATCGTTTCAAATATTTCTTCTGTTCCTTTTTCTCCTCCTCCTGGTATTCCCAATTACGTGTGTATTACACCTTTTTTAGTTGTCCCACAGCCCTTGTATGTTATGTTGTCATTTTTTTCAGTCTTTCTTCTCTTTGCTTTTTGGTGTTTGAGGATTCTATTGATCAGAGCTGGTTTTCCTCAGCTGTGTCCGGTCTACTAACAAGCCCAATCAAAGGCATTCTTCATTTCTGTTACAGTGTTCTTTGATCTGTAGCATTTCTTTTTGGTTCTTTTTAGTATTACCATCTCTCTGCTTCCACTGCCCATCTGTTCTTACATGCTGTTTTATGCATTGGAGTCCTTAGCATATTAATCAGAGTTGTTTTAAATTCCTGGGCTGATAATTCCAATATTCCTGCTATGTCTGGTTCTGATGGCTGCTTTGTCTCTTCAAACTATGTTTTTTGCCTTCTGGTACGCCTCGTTAATTCTTTGATAGTTGGACATGATGTACCGGGGAAAAGGAAATGCTGTAAGTGGGCCTTTAGTAATGTGGTGAGGAGTTGGGGGAGGGGAAGCATTCTATGGCCCTGTGATTAGGTCTCAGTCTTTCAATGAGCCTATGTCTCTGGACTGTGAACTTCACAAATGCTTCTCAGTTTTTTCTCCTCCCTTAGGCGAACAGGATGGCTGGAGTTGGTTATTTCCCATCCCCAGCTCAGTTAGGTTCTGATAACACCCCAGCAGGTTAGGCGCTGGTTAACTCGTTGCCCTGAGGGCAGGCCTTGCAAAGAAAAACAAAGTACTCTGGCTTATTTCACAACGGTTCCTCTTCCTCTTCCCCGGCTGGAAACCCGAGGGGATCCTTCTCCAGTATTTACCGTGGGAATCTGGTTAAGCTCCTGGAGAGAAATACCATCATGTAGTGTGTGGACCCCCTTATGACTGGACCCCCTGGAGTTTTTAACCCTCAGACTTGGCCACACGGAGCCTCCAGCAATTTGTCAGCTGCAGTTGGTGTTTTCCTACCCCGGCACTGGTTCCCACGAGGTTTCGGCCCCTGAGTCTCTGCTGTGGTAGCCGTGACTCCTCGTATTCGCTCGCCTCTCCAATCCTGGGGGCAGCGGTTTGCTCTGCTTCCTCCCCTCTCTTACAGATCCAAGAAGAACTGTTGATTTTTCAGGCTGCTCAGCTTTTACTTGTTGTTGAGATGGAGTGGGGACTCCCAGCCTCCTTACACATGGAACCAGACTCTGCAGTTTTTAATCTCAACAAACAAATGAAAAGTGTATACACGCGGAGTTTAAAAGTCAAATAATCCTGCAAGACAGGCTCAAAAAAGTCACAGACCTAGCCCCCACCATTCCACACCTGATTCCACTCCCCAGAGGCCACAATTTTTCAGGTGGTGATAAGTGACGTCAGGGAAGGAAAGGCAACAGAGGGCTTAAGGAGTGCCCTCCTGGTGGAGTGGGTTTTGCAACTTTAAATAGGACACGGAAAAGGTGTCATATGAATAAAGGAGGGAGGGAATGATTTCTGTGGATACTCAGAGGCGAAGCCGTCTGGGTAGAGGAACGACAAACGGAAAATCCTGCGGACAGCAGTGTGCACAGAGCTGTGTAGAGGAATACCCTGGGGGTCTTGTTAAAATGCGGGTTTTGATTCAGTAGGTCTGGATGGGACCCGAGACACCGCATGTCTAATGAGCTCCCAGATGATGCTGGTGCTGCTGGTCCACGGACCTCACTTTGAGAAGCAAGGTCCTAGAGAGAGTTAGATCATCGGCGGGGTTGGAGCAAAATGAGAGCATGGGCAAGTATACTGAACGGATGTCAGAAAGATAATAGGGGACCAGATCTCGCGGTGCCTCAGAGCACACTGTGAGGACCTGCGCTGTCATTGTGAAGTAGATGGGGGCCAGGAAGTGATGTGATCTGGTGTATGTTTTAAAGGCATCTCCGCAGGAGCTGTGTTAAGAACAAATTGTAGGAGGGCAAAGGTGGGTAGGAAGCCGCTGAATGAACCCAGGTGAGAGGATTTCTGATGGATTGGTTGGAGGAGTGAAAGAGAAGAGTCACTTGAGCACTTGGAGGGATGGAGTTGCCATTTCTGCCCCGTCTCTCACACCCATCTTCTCTCTCCAGTTCCACTGCCACTTCTCTAGTCACGCCCCATTAATTCTCATTACTGTAATTGCCTTCAAACAGGTACTGCAAACATCTTCTTCTTGAGAAATGGCTTTGTTCAGTCCAGGCCTTTGTAAAGACCTTACGGTTGCTTACAGAGCCCACAGTCTAGCGTGGAAGACCCTTCATAAACTGGCCCTTTCCCCCACTTCTGGGTCATTACTCACCTTCATGAACCCATCACTCTCGCCCAGGGCTTCACGTCCTCGCCATCATGATGTACCTACTAGGGAGGATGAAAAGCTGTGGGATATTTGCAAATCCTGGCACGGTGACCCTTAAACCACCACACTGTCTCCCATTCACTTTAATCTATTTTCGTTATATATACCTGAAGAAAACAAGCCGCTGGCAAACTTCCTTTGTTGTTGTATCACAGTGCTTATTACATCAGTGCTGCGCGATGTGGAGTCCACGGGCCGGCAGCGTCACCTGGGAGCTTGATACCCGTGCAAGTTCGTGGGCCTCACCCCAGACCGCTGAATCAGAATCTGACAGTAGGGCCCAGGAATCTGTGTTGTAACGAGCTCCCCAGGTGACTCTTACACATGCTAAACTTGGAGACGTAGTGGATAACATCACACCGCAAATCGAACCTCACTAGGTTCTTACATCATATTTTGAGAACAGCTGATCCAGACTAGTGGGCTCAACCCCGGCTGCACATCAGGATCACCTAGAGCTTTCAATAAAATAGCGGTGCCTCGGCCCCCATCGCCGGCAATGCTGATGGAATCGGCTGGAGTGGATCCAAGTGACCCTAATATGCCCCCAGGTCTGAGAACCTTAGCAGTCTGGCAGATGGATCTCCACTCTGTTTCCCATACACAACCAAAATTTCTGCCTGTCGCTGGTCGCTCTACCTGGAGTGTGTGTCCGTGCCATCTCCGTATTGTCTGACATATCCGTTCTAGGAATAGAATGAGCCCCAGTACAGCTTCTCTTCAAACTGGTCTTGGGTCCTCTTCTATTTCCTGAAGCCACATGGGTGGCTTCTATGGCACTTGCAGCCAAATAAGACCCCTACATTGTTCTCTTTGTTAAAATGAGGCCTCATTCAATGAAAAGGTGTTTCTCAAACTGTGTTCTATGGAGTAGTAGTGTTCTGTCATATACTAATACTTATTTGTGGGACTGTTCTTTGGCCAAACAAATGAAAATTAAACTATTACACACCACGTGATTTCTGCACGTCACTCTCCACGTGTTTCTCCCATCCTCAGGCCACAGCTTCTCGACCTTTTTAAAATATTACATCTTTTTTCATGGAGCTGAAATTCACATAACATAAAAGTAACCATTTTCAAGTGAACAGTTCAGTGGCATTTAGTACATTCGCAGTGTTGTGTAAACACCACCTCTTTCAAGTTCCAAAATATCTTCCTCACCTGGAAAGGAAAGCCTACTCCCATCTGCAGTCCCCCCGGAATTTCCATCCAACCTCCCAGCCATTAGACATGTTACTACTTCTTACTTTGAATCAATCTGCTCTTAAGAATATTGGGGATCCTGCTTTATCAGGCTGTTAGGAGAAACAACGCAGGTAATGTGTATAAATTGCCCAGCACTACACACATCAGGTACCTAGTAAAGGTCGGATCCTTCCTTCACTTTGCCTTCGGTCTCGTCATTCTGGTGTCCTAGATGTCAGAGTCTACAGCATTCAGAAGAAAAAAGGCTTTGTAAATTCCTTTCTTTAGAAAAATAAAAATGTATTTCCCCGCTTTGAAAGGTGGAAGAAGAGTAACTGCTATAAAGACCATCAGCAAAAACCTGTATTAAATTTCTGTTTTTATTTTAAGCCCCTTTTCATTTTGGAATTATTTTAGATTTATAGAAAAGTTGTAAAGATAATACGGTTCCCGTGAACCTTCACCCAGTTTCCCCCATTGTTAACCTTTTACCTGACTATGGGACATTCGTCAAAGGTAAGAAATTAACACTGGCACATCGCTATTCAGTACAACTACATACCTTATCTGGATTTCACCAGTTTCTCCTCTAATACCCTTTTTCTGCTCCAAGATCCAACCAGACTCCCACACTGCAATTTGTCATCATGTCTCTTTAGTCTCCTCTGACAGTTTCTGTCTTTCTTTGCTTTTCATGACCTGGAGGGTTTTTAAGAGTACTGGTCAGGTATTTTGTAGAATGTCCCTCAGTTTGGTTTTATCTGATGTTTTCTCATGATGAGACTGCAGTTATGGGTTTTGAGGCTACCATGGGGGTGAAGTGCCCTTCTCATCATGTCAGATCACATCAGGTGGTAGGACAAGGTACCTGTAGAACTTAATCACTGGTGATGTTGACCTCGAACACTTGGATAATGTGGTGTCGGCAAAGTTTCTCCACTGAAGGTTGTTATTTTCCCTTTTCTGTACTCTGTTCTTTGGAAGTAAGTTACTAGTTTAGCCCCTACTCAATGGGGAGGGAGAGTAAGGTCAGCCCCCCTCGAGGGGGCAGTATCTACAGCCGTTATTTAGAATTCTGGAAGATTTGTCTCTTCTTGCCATTTATTATTTAATCACCTATCAGTATGGACTTGTATTTCTTTTATAACTTGGGTTATAATCCAATTCTATGTTATATATTTTGTTGCTTGAATCGCTCCAGTTTGGCCAGTGGGAGATCTTTCAGACTGGCTCCCATGTCCCTTTGACATGGTGCAATCCTTTTTTTTTCCCCCGTATCTTAGCTTTTGATGTAAACTTTGGTTTTCTTCCCCACCTATCCACTGAAATTGCTGGATTAAGGTCTTTATTATTTATTTATCTTTATTTATTAATTAAGGTCTTTTATGTTACAATGGTTTCTAGATTGTCAGGCCAAAGTCTACTTGTCTGTTCTTAGTTTGCAGACCTTTCTGTGACAATACTATTAATCTCTTTCTTTCAAATTCCATTTCATTTTCTAAAAATGTACTATGGAATTTTCAAACATAAACAAAGCTAGAGAAAAGAGCATAATGAATCTCCATGTATCCATCACCCAGCTTCAGCAGTTCTCAGCATTTTGCCCACCTTGTTTCAACTCTTGTTTCACCTCCCCCATGCTCTGCCACTGGAATACAAACTTTGAAGGAAACCCCAGACATCATATGAGTTCACCTGTAAAGAACATCATATGAGTTCAACTGTAAACAGTTGGGTCTTCAACAGCTCAGAACTTTAAAAAAATTAAAAAAATATATAACCACAAAACAATGATTACACCTAACAAAATTCATAATTCTTTAATATCCTCTAATACTCAGTCCATATTCAAATTTCCTCCCAAATTTTAATAATTAATTTGTTCAAGTTAGGATCCATACAAAGTCCACACATTACATCTTTTAATTAATTTTTTAAACATCTTTATTGGAGTATAATTGCTTCACAATGGCGTGTTAGTTTCTGCTGTACAACAAAGTGAATCAGCCATACGCATACATATATCCCCATATCCCCTCCCTCTCGCATCTCCCTCCCACCCTCCCTATCCCACCCCTCTAGGTGGTCACAAGGCACCGAGCTGATCTCCCTGTGCTATGCAGCTGCTTCCCACTAGCGATCTATTTTACATTTGGTAGAGTATATATGTCAACGCCACTCTCTCACTTTGTCCCAGCTTACCCTTCCCCCTCCCTGTGTCCTCAAGTCCATTCTTTATGTCTGCGTCCTTATTCCCGTACTGCCCTTAGGTTCTTCAGAACCATTTTTGTTTTTTTAGATGCCATATATATGTGTTAGCATATGGTTATTTTTCTCTTTCTGACTTACTCTGTATGACAGACTCTAGATCCATCCACCTCACTACAAATAGCTCAATTTCATTTCTTTTTATAGCTGAGTAATATTCCATTGTATATATGTGCCACATCTTCTTTATCCATTCATCTGTCAATGGACACTTAGGTTGCTTCCGTTCCTTGCTATTGTAAATAGAGCTGCAGTGAACATTGTGATACATGACTCTGAATTATGGTTTTCTCAGGGTATATGCCCAGTAGTGGGAGTGCTGGGTCGTATGGTAGTTCTATTTTTAGTTTTTTAAGGAACCTCCATACTGTTCTCCATAGTGGCTGTATCAATTTACATTCCCACCAACAGTGCAAGAGGGTTCCCTTTTCTCCACACTCTCTCTAGCATTTATTGTTTGTAGATTTTTTGATGATGGCCATTCTGACCGGTGTGAGGTGATCCCTCACTGTAGTTTTGATTTGCATTTCTCTAATGATTAATGATGTTGAGCATTCTTTCATGCCATACATTACATCTCATTGACAGTCCCTCCCTCCGCCATGACCCCTTCTCCAACACACACTTTTTAAAAGTCCATTTGTTGAAGAAATTGGGTTTTCTGTCCTATCAAATTTCCCAATTCTGGATTTGGCTGATTGTGTCTTCACGGTGTCTTGCAACATATTAGTCTAGTCCTTGAACTTCCTATAAATTGGTAATTCGATGTAAAGTCTTAATTAGATTGTTTTCATATTTACAAAAATACTTGTAATATGTTTGATACATAAATCAATTTATCATCTACATCTATCTTTATATATATATATATATATTTTTTTTTTTTTTGCAAAAATACTTCATTGGTGGGTAAGTCAACTTCCTAACGCATCACAGTAGAAGCCATGTTGTCCACCTGTCCCACTTATAATTTTCCCTTTTGAAACGCCTCTGGCTCCTGGTTCTCCTCTTCTTTGACTTTGCCATTTCTTCTCAGTTCCTTTTACAGACTCCTCTTTACCTGCATGTTAAAGTCACTGTCTTCAGGGACCCACTGTCACTGGTCCATTCCTCCTAGGCTGTATATGGCCCCCTTTTCCATATTCGTAAGGCTGAGGACTCAGAAGTCTATATATATATTATTTTATTTTATTTTTGGCTGTGTTGGGTCTTCGTTGCTGCACACGGGCTTTCTCTAGTTGCGGTGAGCGGGGGCTACTCTTCGTTGCGGTGCGCGGGCTTCTCACTGCAGTGGCTTCTCTTGTTGCGGAGCACGGGCTCTAGGCGCGTGGGCTTCAGTAGTTGTGGCGCACGGGCTTAGGTGCTCCACGGCATGTGGGATCTTCCCGGACTGCGGATCGAACCCGTGTCCCCTGCATTGGCAGGTGGATTCTTAACCACTGTGCCACCAGGGAAGTCCCAGAAGTCTGTATCTTTGATGCAGACCCTCTCCACTGAGTTCCAAGCCCAAATATCCAGTGACCGACAGGATGTCACTGGGTATCCTGTGAGCTATTCAAACTCACTGTGTCCCCAAATGGAGTTAATTATCCTTCTTCCTAAGCCTGTTTCTCAGTGTTTTCTTTAGCTCAACGATGAGAACCACTATCCAAGACAGAAACCCGAGCCATCCTAGACTTTTCCTCACCTGCCCCAAATTGCCAAGCCCCAGAACATCCAATTCTTCAATAGCTCGACTGTGTCCCCTCTCCTTGCTGCTATAGGCTCATTTCTAAAATTCAGACAAAGAACAAGTACATTGTCCAGAGTCACACAGTCTCCAGCAGGACTAGAGCCTAACCCCGTGCTCCAGCATGGAACACACTGGAATCTTGCTGAGGGCCATAATCAGCTCCAGATTCTTCACCGTGCTCTGGATACACTGTGCTTTACACGTATTGTGAATATGGTTTAGAGGCCAAGTTCAGCAGGGTGGAGCAGCTAAAAGTGGGGAGTTCAGGAGTCAGAACATCTGGGTTTGACCCTCACTTCCACCACTGAGAGCAAACTTAAGTTGGTTAATTTCTCTGTGCTTCAGTTTCCTCATCTGTGAAATGGAAATAATATTCCTTCACCACTTTCCTGAAATCCCCAAAGCTCTGGAAACTGGAAGTTGTGTTACGTTTTGTTTTTAAATAATTTGTTTGGCAGCCAAACCTGACTTGACTATAAGGATTTGATGACAAAACCTGACGTGAATGGAATTGGGGATATTTATGGTCTTTACTTATCCCACTTAGTATATTCTTCCATTTTACTGCAACAACTGGCTTTGATGGCAGGCTGCTGCCCCAGCCCACTGGAACAAGTTCCACAATATGCTGTTCTACTTTTCAAAAGTACAGTGTCTGAATTCTGAAACACACCTGACCTAAGAGTTTTGGAAAACAGGTTGTATACCTATAATAGCTACTTCATAGGTGTGTCATAGGTTGATTGCTGAAGAAATTAATATTTGTAAAGCAATTAGAAAAGTATGTGGCCCATAGTAAACCTTATATCAGTGTTTGATAAATAAACATTTCATGTTACAGTTAACCCTAAAAATGAAGTGAAAGAGAAACTATTTTGTGTCAGAAGTTTGATGAATTTGGGGGCCTCCATCAAAGCTGGGTTGCTGCCATAGCTTTTCTGTTATAAAGAAATTACATCAGGGAGACAGAAAAACCCCTTTGGATTAGCACTCCAATCCTCTCCCTGCTCAGAACTAACCTCTGTTCTGAAGCTGGTGTGTGTGAATCTTTTTGAAGAGAGTTTCTCAATTTGAGGACATATGTATGCATCCATGGTATGTACTATTTTAGAACAAAGGATGATCCAGCCCCGAATGTCACCAACGCTGAGGCCGACAAAGCCTGCCCTCACCTCTCTCTCCACTGTGCACATACTGCAACTACAACCATCGCACACCTGTCTGCCCCTCCCAGGCTGCCACTGCCCCGAGGGAAGAGGCCATGGTCCAGCTAACTGGGATGGAAAGGACTAAACACCTGCTGTGTAAATGGGTCCCTCCTATCACAAATGATCACAAATGAGACATCAGGGAAGAAGGACAGGTGGGACTCAGGTGTCAAGAGCCAGTCCGTCCATTCCAATTGCTGACAGGGAGACATGTCTCCATAGCTGGAAGAAGTTCCATAGCTGGCACTCTTTGGCAATTTTTAAAGACAGGGAATAGGACTTCCCTGGTGGCACAGTGGATAAGACTCCGTGCTCCCAATGCAGGGTGCCCGGGTTCGATCCCTGGTCAGGGAACTAGATCCTGCATGCATGCTGCAACTAAGAGTTCGCAGGCCACGACGAAGGAGCCCACGTGCCACAACTAAGGAGCCCACACGCCACAACTCAGGAGCTGGTGAGCTGCAACTAAGGAGCCCTCGAACCACAACTAAGGAGCCCGCGAGCTGCAACTGAGACCCAGAGCAACCAAAAAAAAAAATTAAAGACAGGGAATAAATAAGTGTCAACATTGACTGAGTATATACCGTGTGGCCAGCGCTATGCATTTTCCAGGCACTAACTCTAGGTGGTCCGCCCAAGGACCCCATGTGGGGGAATCATGAATACCCACCTCAAGAGTGAGGAACACCAAGCACTGGGAGGTGGAAGTAACTAGCCAGCAGGGGTGGGACCAGCCTGGTGGTTTCTCTGGGGGAAGGTAGGAGAGTCCTTTGTAAAGAGAAACACTTCACTCGCAAATAGCTAAGAACCTGCTGCAATTATAGACTGGTTTGTATATGTGCCTCAGTCACGTTAATTTTCTATTTAGCCGTACGGGTTTCAAATAAAAAAAGAGAACTGGTAAAGATTTGAAATTTTGGTCACATGTCACCTCAGGGGAAGTTAATTGTGATTTTTGTCTGCAATACCCAAGCACAAACTGCAACTCCAGTAATAAAACGGGAACTTGGAAAAATAAGCACCCAGGGCTGATGAAAGTAATGCATTTGTCTCAGGGCAGGGGCTGAAATGTGCAGCTAAGTGTTCCGAGGGAGAAGCATGTTAATACTACATCTTTTCAGCAACCTTTGATGGACGTGGTAAGATTCTCAGGTCAGCGCGGCTCACCCCGGCAACGCACTGTAATAACTTATTTAAAAGGCAGCTGGCTTTTACAAATGGACTGTCTCGTCCCTTTTTAGGTTTTCGTTCTCAGAAATGTATTCTTTTATCAAAACAATATTCGCTCCCTGTAATAAGAGCTCAATTATACCTTTTCTACAACAGAGGAGACTGCAGAGGTGAGCAGGTTTGGGAACTACCATCCTTGGCTCTCAATTCTGGATGACATTCAAGCTCTGTAGAGACAAGCAGATAACCAGAAGGACATCAGACAGGGATTCTCATTCCTTTAGAGCAGGAGTTGGCAAGCTACCACCCACAGGCCAAACCTGGCCTGCGGCCTGTTTTTATAAATAAAGTTTTATTGGCATGCAGCCACGCCCGGTTGTTTTCTTACCATCTCTGGCTGCTTTCCTGCTGCAAGGGCAGAACAGAGGAGTCAGGACACATACCACCTGGCCTGAAAGCCAAAACTAGGAACTCTCAGGCCCTTGATAGAACATGCACGCCGAGCTCTGTGCTGGAGAAGCGGTATTCGTCCGGCGGGCTTGCATCCTCTTCTGCGGGCCTAAAGGACTTGGAGTGGGAGAGAACACCTGACTCACTGAAGGCCTTTGCCTAGTTTGGTTGGGTTAAAGATACAAGAAAACACAAACGCAACAACTAGGCAGTATCTCCAAGCGAGAACTTTAATGAACTGGTCGCTCTTACTGACATTAAAAACCAGTGGGATGTATATGAAATTCTCATTTTATCTCAAGAGAAGATCTCTCATGTTGGCAGCAGGACAGTCCTGCCCACCTCCAGGTGGCTGACATTACCCCCGCCCCCAGGGGACTTTGGTGAACGTGCTCATTAGTCAGCCTTATCCAGAGAAGAGCCACGGGAGAGGGGGAGAGGGGGACAGGGGGAGAGGGGGAGAGGGGGACAGGGGGAGAGGGGGAGAGGGGGAGAGGGGGACAGGGGGAGAGGGGGAGAGGGGGACAGGGGGACAGGGGGAGAGGGGGAGGGGGGAGAGGGGGACGGGGGAGAGGGGGACAGGGGGACGGGGGAGAGGGGGAGCGCGAGAGGAAGGGGCGCGGCTCAGAACTTGAGCGGGATGACTGGCCAGTACTTCGGCTGCTTGCGGTCGCAGTGCTTGTCGAAGCTGAGCTGCACGGCCGCCTCCATGGCCTGGATCTTGGCGGCGCTGGGCCCGTACAGGCGCCGCATCTCGGCTCGGCGCCGCTCGCCGGGCCGCTCAGCCGGGGGCAGCGCGGAGCGGCGGCGCCTGTCGCGGTACAGGTCGTGATCCGCGTTCACGTAGTCCTGCAGGCGCGCCGCGTCCAGCTGCTGCTGTCGCCCTGGGAAGCAAGCGACACGCGCGCCGGAGACGCCGTGAGCCGGGTGATCTCGCCTGGCCCCCGGCCCCCTCCGCCCTCCCCCTCTAAGTGCCCCGCGCCCGCCCCGCCGGCTGGGAGGTTCTCGGACTCCAAGGCGTGACCTGCGCCGGATTATCGTTATCTCCTTAGTTAGGAGGCGCATCGCTCACTCACTTATCAGAGGGCTACACGCAAATAGAAGTGGCAACAAGCCACCAGGAAACGTGTCAGCCCAAGTTATCCAACCTCTGCAACGGGCCCTGAAAACAGAGGAGAGAAATGCAACCACGTGGGTCTCCCTCTTCGTCTACACCGCTGCCCACAAGCTGCCCAGCGGGGCATGGCTGGTGGCGCTCACGTGGCTTCAAACACTGCACCGGGCCGGCAGGGAAAGGAAACGCTTCCCGGAAAGTCCAGTGTTGCAAGAAGTAGTACCTGCCACCACAAATGAGATGGTGGGGGAAAAAGTGACCTCTTTGGAAGAGGTATGGGTTTGAGGTCATCTGGAAAAGGGCAAGGCTAGCAGCTAGAGAACTCCACCACGATCAGGACCCCTGCGTGCGTCCCAAACGCAAATCACACCACACAAGGAAAGGTTAACCGATTCAACCCTTGTCGAAGGTAAAAGGGCCAAGAAAGGATAATTCTGCGGATGGCAGGGAGGCCTTGGCCACCTCGTCTTGCTGCTGTGTTGCCCCGCAGCAGCCGGCCCCCTTCCTCACCGAGGGATGGGACCTGCCCCTTCACCTCCCAGGTCAGCTTAGGCTAAACTTCAGGTGGGACGGTTATATGCTCTAATCCTACGAATTGAAATGGATTCTTGTAAAGCAAGACAGATTTACTCAGGTTATTCTCCCCTCTCGAATTTTACTGTAACAAGTCCTAGTATCGTAACTTGTATTCTTATGTAAATAGAAACAACATAAAAATGTCAACAAAACATAAGGTCAAATTTAGCCAACTGACAGATTTTTGTGACTGTCAAGAACAGAGAAACTGGTAGCAGAATGCACACATCTGTAGCCACCGCTAGCAAGAGAAATGCTAAGGAGTGAAGATGGTTGTAGGGGAATAAAACAATGATATAATTCTTTCCTTCGTTAAAAACAAAAAAAGTAGCCGAATGAAAGCCGAGTATGGAGGGGAACACAACAGTGAGCAAATCAAGTGACCGGCAAGATATTTACATGGCTAGGCTATTTATGTGGCTAGGCCTAGACACTCACAAATCCCGTTCTTTATAAATCGCACCTTGGAGCTGGAGGGAAGGAGTTTTACACACTTGGAAGCATTATTAAAAATGCATGTGACCATTCGTCTCTTAGCACATCTGCAGTTTATTTTTTAAATTTTTTCCCCCCTGGAGTCAGTGCCACCATCTCCTCCCTACACTTGGTGATGCGGCTCCCCCGCAAACAGAGAAAAGAACGCGGGACACGAGGATAACAGGTTCCAGCTCTACATCAAGCTTTACTGCTTACAATTTTAGAAAAGGCACTTTGCCTCACTAGATTTGGAGTTTCTCATCTGTAAAATCAGGAGGTTGGGACTGACCCCCACCGTCGCTTCTGCAGTTTGTTTTTATACAAGGAAGTACTATGGGAATAAGCCAAATGACTGTCAAGCAAAAGAAATGCAATGTAACTGTTACCTTATCCACGAAAAAGACAGAATTGACCTACTGTGAAAGGCAGAACTAAACCAAAATATTGGCCTGATATGCAAATGAATGGGAGGTCAACAAGTATTTGTTTCTCATTTTTGGTCTTTCTGGCAAATCTGAAACTTCCGGATTTAAGATGTTCAATTCTCATGGGTGTCTGAATTCTACCACCTCCTCCCCTGGGACTACTCTTCCAAAGGCTTGGCATCTCCACCCGAGCCAGGGACAGAAGAGCCCCTCTGCCACCTGTGACACGTTACCAATCCTCGGCCCCGAGGAGACGATCCCACGTGATCCCTCAGAGCCTCTGCATGTAGACGACAGAGCCTCCCAGACCACGGGCCTTTCACTCTCGAATTTGTCCCAAGACTATCATCGTTCTCACTGACAGATTTAGTGACACAACAGATGTTCAACTTCCTGTCGAAATCAGTCTCTCAGTTTAAAAGTTTTAATAAACACTGGAATCTTTGCTATCTTAGTAAGTGTTGCTCTCTGCCGTTAGGATATGTGAATTTAACCTTTTTACTTTTGCATCTTTATTTTTCTTTTCCTTATAACTTAACATGCTTATAATGATGCTTCTTTCTGCTGCCCTTCTGACAAAAACTATCTTGCAGACGTTAAATCGGTCTAACAATTTATACGCCAAGAGCCCTTTCCTCTCACTGACAGCTGTGGACGAAACGCTACGTGAGGCCAGAGCAACCCCAGCTGGCCGGCCGTCAGTGGAGCCTGTGCTGTTTCCCGAGTCTGCGCTCAGCATGTGCTCATCACAGCAACCATCACACGGTTTTAGTTCTTAATAGACTTTATACGGTGTGAGCGTAAAAGAATAAAAGACACGGCCCTCTGCTCTCGGTTCTCTATTTTTATCTCCTTCCCATCCAGGTTTCCACATGAAAATTTAAGGCCCAACCCTGGTCCCCTCCCAGTCTCACAAGAAGTGTGGAGGTTTCCTGGTTTCCTGCACGGCGGGTAGCTGCCCTCAAACGTAGATCGGAGGGCCGGGAAGCGGGTCCCCTGGCACCAGCGGCCCACCTGCGGAAGTCCACTACGGGGGAGGGCACTGTGGCCTTGACTCACCCTGTCTCCCCAGCCCTGGGGGAGGCCGCAATGCCCGACCCAAAGCAGGTGCTCAGAGGTTGTCAAGAAAAAGCTCAGACAAAGGCCAGACATTATTTTTTGTAAACAGCTGTTCCTTCCAGATGCTACTGGAGAAAAATGACAACCCAGGGATAGAGAAAGAGATGCTGAACTCTCAAAAGGCGCTGGGTAGGGCCCCCTCCCTCAGGTCCTTGAGTCTCCATGGGGGAGAGGTTGGGGGAGGGGGAAGGAAGGGGCACCGCTGAGTTGGGGGTCTGATTTTGTTCCCTTACATTTGAGTTGCTTTCCCTCTACTTACTCACAAAAAAAAAAAAAAAAGTTCTAACATTAGACTATAAATTTGAAAACCAGTCAGCTTAAAACTAAATACCCTCAGACTAGCTGGGCGCTGGAGGCTACAGGTAGCACGTGAAAGTGCTTCAGTGTATACCGACCTAGGGGACCAAGCAAGCCTTAGGATGCAATACTCATTTGAGGGCATCCACTTATTCTAGGTTCTATTTATTGCCTCCTCCCTCCCCATGGAAGAAAGGATTCTCAATCACTGGCAGTTCTTCTTCCTGTCAAAACAAGGTGAGGGCTCAGCCAGCCAGATGGAAAGTCATCTGACTGAAGCAGAGAAGTCGAACAACACGCTTCAGACATAACTGAACAGGGGCCTTGTCATGCAGAGGTCGGTCATTTTTCCCGAAAACAGCTGTGGGACTCAGTGTTACCAAGCACTTTTTTCTTGTAGGATATTTGGCCAAGGCAATTTGTGTTAATACAAATCAGAGTATCTTTTTCAATTTCAGCTTTAAAACAGGGTTGTAGTGGGGTGAATAGCCTCCCCACAAATCTCCATCAACCCAGAACCTCAGAATGTGATCTTATTTGGAAATAGGGTCTTTGGGGATGTAATTAAGGATTGAGATGAGATGATTCTAGATTAGGGTGGGTCCTAAATCCAGTGAGTGTCCTTATGTCAGACAGAAAAGGACACATACAGACACAGGGGGAAACCATATAAAGATGGCGGCAGAGATGGCAGCCTTGCTGCCACAAGCCAATGAAAGCCAGGAGCTGCCAGAAGCTGGAAGAGGCAGGCCCTAGAGCCCTTGGAAGGAAGCGTGGCCCTGCCGACAGCTTGATTTTGGTCTTCTGGCCTGCAGAATTGTAAGAGAATAAATTTCTGTAGTTTTAAGCCACACAGTTTGTGGTAATTTGTTACAATAGTACTAGGAAACTAATTCAGGGGTTAACATGCATACAGAGTTAAAACAGGAAAAACAGTATTATACTATTAAGGAGAAACTCTACTGGACTCCATCTGTGTTCAGGGTATATAACCTTGATATTTTTTGCCTCAATCTATACATTTACATGGTGTTAGCAATGTAGGCTTAAAGTCTATAAAGGAAAAAACAATCATGGGAAGTGACTTGGACTTCAGAGACCCTGACATAGCAGGAAAACATTCATTCAGTATTCCAAGATAATGAGCTCAAAGGCAGAACATTTTGGAGGACAAAGCACTAAGACAAATGAGTGTTAAAGAATGTGATTTCCCCCCATTTTTCTAGGATTAGCACGTCTGATTATATTCTCTGCTGTGTTGCCAGAGTTAATGACCTCAGCACGACCGAGCGAAAGCACAGACTTGATTTATGTCATGAATGCCTCGTTTCTGGCTTGTCAGCAACACACCCGGAACACAGGTGCTTGCCAGCAGGGCTGGAGCCATTACTGACGGGCCTTCCATCCTCACCCCACGTCCCTCACTCCACGACAGATGTAATCCCCAAGTCCGTGCGTTTCCATCCCTCCCTTCCATTTTTCTATGGCCATTCACACGTATCTTCTCACGGACTGGTTTGATGCCCCGAACATCTGGACTAGAAGAAACACACACATGGCGGAATTGTGCTCAATCAGCACGATTCCACACTTGAATCTCATTGGCGAAACTAAGATAGCTCCCTAAACACTGGGCCGTAGGTTTCGTTTTATCTTCGAGGTTTTCTGTGGAGGGTGGAATGAGGGAGAGCGGGATGGGTTCCAGCAGACTGACGGAAGGTTCACTAGGAAGACGAGAGTCTAAACCTTCCTGCTCCGGTGGACACAACGTAAAGGAGCAGATGTCGCCCATTAAATGTCCACAAAGTACACCTGGGCCCTTGGTAAGACCGGCACTTTGAGTGCTGGGTGGGGAGTGCACTTAGCCCTTTCTTTCCTTCCCCCTCATTCCGCACTGCCCCCATCCCTCAAAGCCTAGTGTGCACTCCGTTTCTCCACAACCATCCCGTGGAGCTCCTCTGACCACTGAGCCCACTGGCTCTTCCCCTCATTTGCAAGACTACCCATGGCCCACACCATAAATGGCTCTTGTAGGTATCATTTTAAACTTGATTTTGTCTTCTCTTCCCACATGGGTTTATGCTCTTTGAGAAAATGTCCCTGTTTGGGCCCGACATCTACCCCCAAAACACAGGTGACAACTATCTGACTGGCTCGTGCCGAGACAACAGTGGCAAGTGTTTGTTTCGGGAGGCCTGCTTCTCTACGGAGAATGAGAACTTTCACTCATTTTCCCTCTAAGTATTAGGACGAGGACCTCGCAGTCTCAACTGATGGTTATTTATGACTAAAAAAATGATACCTTCCTTAACCTAACAATAAACATTTTTCCTAAGAAATAATGGACAACACAGCTGACCTTTTAAAACTTCACAACTGTCTACTTTCCCATAAGTAATGTTACCAGTGAAGTTTTAAATAACAGCAATATCTCGCTAGGAAACGATGACATATAATATAATCAAAAGCATGCCTGTTACCGCTGCACAAAAAAGAGTTCTTTGTTTACCCTACTTAATATTTTTTTGGTTTTTATTGCTGAAATATGTGAAATTAGAGACTGTCTGGAGGAACAGTAATCACAAACAAGAACACGCTGTCCAGTCTAAAGGATTTTATCCCAAGAAAATATTAAATAAGACTCAGATGATGATGAATTATATAACGTATACATTCCTGTGGAGGTGAATAGTCCTGAAAAGCTAAATCTTTCAAGTTCAGCTACATTTTCCCTTGCTAGTAATATTTTATACAATCTGTGTTCTCTAAATGATTCATGTTCAGGGCTGAATTTGTCCTAAGCGAGTAAGTAGCTTCTAGTGGCTCAAAGAGCAAAACAACTTCAACCGAGTGTTCACATGACTCAGGTCCCTCATCTCTTTATTCAAACATTTCCCAACTGTGTATGTAACTAAACCTCTGTGAGCATTTCTAGCGAAGGTAATGGATTGGAAAGCACCATGGGCATTCCAATTACTTATGTCTGAATGCCATCATTCATGACTGCTCCAAGGAACACGAATTGATCCTATATGCCACTGAAAGTGCTGGTGAAAAACCTAGCGCTGGTGAAGTGCTGCCCATTATTTTTGGTGGGGCAGCGTCAGGCCCTGGCAGCTGCTTCTCACAGAGACTGCATCTTTCGCAGGAAGATTAGATTCCGACACCAAAGCCTGTTCTCACCCTCGCCAGACAACTCTCATGTCTCCCGGGGACCTGATAAAGCTTTCAGGGCGGACTGCAGGACACAAGAGCATCAGAGATCCCAGCACAAGCAATTTTGAATTATGCTACAATTACACATTTTTAAAGCACAAAGTAGCGGAAGCTCAATGCGTTTAGTGCTGTTTTGAGGAAGGTGGAAGCAGGTTCATTTCCCCAGCCCGTGTAGGTTACTATATTAACTTATATCAAGCAAGAATGTCCTCGAAACAGAACTAAAAGTTGTGGTAATGACTACTTTGACAAAATTGTATTAGTGGCTCAATTCGACAGATATCAAAGCTTTTCATTCTTTTATGTTTTAAATATTCTAAATCAATTTAAGAGTTTGAAAAGTGCTGCCTAGGGCAGAAATATATGACTTCTTTTTTTTCGAAGTCAGAGAACACTTTATTAAAAATATGCAGAATCTCAGTCAAGCACTCACTAATCAGCAACCAGAGATGATCATACTAAGTGAAGTAAGTCAGACAGAGAAAGACAAATACCATATGATATCCCTTATATGTGGAATCTAAAATATGACACAAATGAACTTATCTATGAAACAGAAACAGACTCACATAGAGAACAGACTTGTGGTTGCCAAGAGGGAGGGGAGGTGGGAGAGGGATGGAGTGGGAGTTTGGGATTAGCAGATGTAAGCTTTTATATATAGGATGGATAAACAACAAGGTCCTACTGTATAGCATAGGGAACTATATTCAATATCCTGTGATAAACCATAATGGAAAAGAATATGAAAAAGAATATATAAATGTACAACTGAGTCATTTTGCTATGCAGCAGTAATTGACATGACATTGTAAATCAACTATACTTCAATTAAAAAAAATAACAATCAAGCACTAATCAAGACAGTATCGGAGTAAAACCGGTTTATGGTTAATAATCCATGTTAAAGGATGAATTATTAGCAACAAACCATAACAACTAACACTTCTTGGGCACTGACTTCCGTACAGAGCACTGTTGTATAACTTTTCTTATCTCAGTTAATCTTCATAGTTACCACCCCATTCATTAGAATCCCCATTTCACAGATGAGGAGACTGAGGCACAGGGTAGCGGTGCACAGGATAAGAACCTCCAGCTAGTAAGTGCTGGAGCGGGGCTGGAAGCCTGTGATTCCAGCGGTCCTGCCACAGCTACCCCTGTATAATTCTACTAACAATAATGTAAGTATTGGTGAGTAGGGATGGAGGTTGTAAGGGTTTCCATAAAATTCCCTCTTTTGTTGGTTTGCTATCTAGATCACGGTAAAACAAACATGTACCAGATTTTCTTCACAGCAATGACAAGACCTGTGTGGTTCACTTATGTCCCACTCACAGACTGCATTTGGAAACAAAGAAAATTCTGACAGGGTGATTGTATTAGTTTCCTAGGGCTGCTGTAACAAAGTGCAGCACACTGGGTGCCTTAGAACAACAGAAATGTCTTGTCTCACAGCTGGGGAGGCCGGAAGTCTGAGATCAAGCTATCGGCAGGGCCGTGCCCGTCCAGAGGCGCTAGGGAAGGTCTGTTCCAGGCCTTTCTCCCAGCTTCTGGAAGTTCTTGGCTTGTGGCAGCAGAACTCCAGTCCTCTCGTGCCGTTCTCCCTGGGTGCGCGTCTGTCTCTGTTTCCAAATTTTTCTCTTTTTATAAGGACACCAGTCATACTGGATCAGGGCCCACCCTAATCTCATTTTAACTTGTTACCTCTGTGAAGACCCTCTCTCCAAATAAGTCACATCCTGAGGTCTGGGTGGGGGTTAGGACTCCAACAAATCTTTTTTTAGGGGACACAATTCAACCTGTAACAGTGACGATAATAATAGGACTCGGAGCCCTGATGCAAACTAAGCAGATTTAGGGATGATATCAAACGAAACATGCAGTTCCTCAAGTTTATAAAATATTCAATGCCTACTTCACCTTGTAAAATGGCCCAAAGAACCATAGCAAGTTTAGCACTTCATGGGATAAGGTTTGAAAAGTTCTGATTTAAGGCTTATAATTAATACTGGAAGACTTCATTCATTCATTCAAAATAATATTAAGTGCCAGGCAAAACTTAGCAGGCAATTTTCATGACTTTTTCTTAACCTACCTAGAATTCTACCTGACAAAGGCAAGACGGAGAAACAGGGATGGTTCTTAACCAGACGTCTGTAACTGAACTGCTGACAAGTGAAGGACGCATTTCATTATTCTATTTTCACGTCACTCATCTCTATTTTTCATTGAATAACTCTGTCAGGTTTATTTTAAATTAGCAGGTCATTCAAAACGGCCTTTTAGGTGGCTGGGGTTTGCTCCCATCCTTAATTACAACTTCTATCATAAATGTGGCACTCTCTCTGGCAGGAAAAACATGTTCTTCTGCCTTTGGGTACGAACAACAGAAACAAGACCTGTCTCCATCATATTTTCTTTTTCAAAAGCTGTAACAAACAGCATTCCAACCACACGTGGACATGCTCCAATGCCAACTCTCCCTCATCTGTTACATACTTTTAAATTAGACTAACAGTTATTTCAAATGTATTTTGAAAAAAGGTAAAATTTATTTCCGAAGATCAAGGAAAGACATGCATTCTATGTGTAATAGAAAGTACTGTTTTAAAAATACTTGTTTGCATATACTTTCTAATATGCATCAAAGAAGTCAAAGGTTTAATCAAAAGAAGGGAAGTAAAACTGAATGAGTAGTGAAGAATCACAGGCAGACACTAAAGGGCCTGAGACTTTATACACAGCCCACCGCTCAGTTCCTGGCACCCAGTGGGGGAATCAATAAATGCTCGCCCATCATTAGGAAAACACAGATCAAGCAAGATGTAAATGAAATGCACCCATCCCCAGGCTTCTATGTCTCCGTTTACTAGAAAATTCTAGGCAAAATATATAATTAGAACTCAATAAAAACAATATTGAGACAGCATGTTGTAATAGGGAGAAAAGCATTTGTATGTCTGTTAGAGACACTTAAAATGTAAATGGGCTGGTGAATCTTAACAGTAAGGAAAGCACAAAAAGCAGTTTTAGTTTTTTGTGGCAAGTTAGTAAGAAATTAAAAAAATAAAATTCCTGCTTTCCGACTGAAGATTTAAGACCATTATCATAATTCTCTAACCCCAGGAACAGACAGCCACGGCACAGGATCAAACCAGAGAGGGTAAATACCAGGCATTTTGTTATTCTTTTTAGGTTCACACTGGTGTCTACTCTGAAGGGAGCTTGAGATTTAAGACCTGGTAGCTCTGCAACACCAGGGCAGTCTCTGAGCTGTGTACCAGTGAGGTGGCAACAGCATTTTAGGAACCTAGTGGTCCTAAGCCCTGAGTCTGCGCTAGAGGAACGAGCACGGGAACTGGAGTCACACAGACCTTGCTTTGAATCCTAACGGCAAATTACTAGTTGATACCACAGAACAAGTCCATGAAGCTCCTGAAGGCTCACCTTCCTTAGATGTGAAATGGGCTTAAAACCTTGAGGGACTGCTGTGTAGACTAGGGAATGCACGCACACACACACGCACGCACACACCCCATCTGGTGCATTGTCTGAAATTCAGTAAATGGCAGAGGTACTATTAGGATAAGTTTTGTTCTAGAACTAAAAAAAAAAAGTCCTATATTAAAACAACCCTGGAAACTAATATAAGTGAGGTACCACATGACCAGAGCTTTTCCAGGCTTAGGATTGGGTTTGAAATATTATCTGTACCCAAGGGAGGACTTAGAAGGTTATAAATGAGGGCCGGACGGGACTTCCCTGGTGGTCCAGTGGGTAAGACTCCATGCTCCCGAAGCAGGGGGCCTGGGTTCAATTCCTGGTTGGGGAACTAGATCCGGCATGCATGCCGCAACTAAGAAGCCCGCATGCCAGCGAGTGCTGAAATGAAGATCCTGCGTGCAACAAGTAAGAGCCAGGGCAGCCAAAATAAATAAATAAATAAAAATAAACGTGGGCAGGAGACAAGGCCAGAGGCGGGGCGGGGCAAGGCCGCGGAGCGGGGCGGGCGGCACTTACGGCGCTCCTCCTGGTGCCTCTCGGTCTGGGCGAAGTACTGGCGTAGCTCCTCCGTGATCTCCATGTTGCTCACGTCGCATTCTATGCCGCCATCGTCGGACTCGCTCTCTTTCTCCTTCTCCTCCTCTGCGGACCAAGCTGGCTGTTCTCTGCCGCGTGGATGTGGTCCACGCCCGCCAGCGCGTGAATGACGGCGGTGGGAGTCCCGGGAGGCTGGGGGGCGCTTGTAGCAGGACTGAGGCCTTCCGGCCTTCTTAGCATAAGCGCTCTGGGGAGGGCCCACGGCAGAAAAGTACCACGGGGAGGTGCTGCACGATGTCACGGCCTTCCGGTAGGCATTCTGATGGCTGCACATCCACGCCATCGCCTGATGGTAATGTTGCCAGTATCGTGCGTAGACCGGATGAGAGGACCAAGACTCCAGAGCTTGCGCTGCTGCCGGCTACAAAACACAAAGAAATGTAGGCTAGACACCACGCGGTTCAGCCTCAAGAGAAACCTTCAAACGTTCAATCAACTAACCGTGTGTTTACTGGGTATCTACTAAACATCTCCTCTCCACGAGGGTGCTACGGGGCCAAGGAGAATATAAGACGGATCCACGCCCACGATGGGCGCCAGGCGTGTGCACACTTGCTCTGAAGTACATGCGCATGAGGCACACACAGAACAATTAGTTTGAGGTTACGGCCCATTATAAAGTGGGGACAGAGGCTAATAATGATCATTTCTAGATGAGACGCAGGGGGCAGGAGGACCCGATGTCTATCATCTTGGCCCTTTCTACCCACTGTGATTAAATGACTAATTCCAAGTTAGAAACGCCTGCCAAGAACCACATGAACTGGTGAGCATGACGTTCTCTGGTCCCTCCCTCTCTGCCCCCTAAACACGTGCTGGCGGCCCACTCCTCAGTGCCTGGGACAAAAGATGACGAGCAACACACCCGATGGTGCTCTACCTTTAGTTTTCTGATGTATTTCTTTGGTCTTCTCCATCATGCAATGAGACACCAAGACCTTAAGGACTAAAACTTACCTTTTTTCTCATCAGTTAAAAAAAAAAATCTTACCTCTGCTGCCATCTCTGATTGTGAAGGTCCAAACGAGCGCCGAAACTAGGAAAGAACAAGCACAGTGCAGACGTCTGGTCAGTCCAGGGCTGTGATATTCGTAGCTATTTTGCGGTTCGCAGAGCGGCTCCTCAGAGGCTGCTCTCTCCCCAGGACGGTGCCTGACCGTCACGCAACACACCACGACAGGACCGACACCTGGGCTAGTGGTCTAAAAAGGAGGGATCCCCTTAGGTGTGACTCAGTGGCTCAAAGGACACTGCATTTTTCAAGTATAGTACTTGTTTCCCTATTGAAAGTAAAGTCCACGAGAGTAACCACATAAATAGCTAGTCATATGTATGTAAAAAAATAATACACGGAACATGAACTAAAAATGTACAACTATTACTTTATTTACTAACCCATAGTTCATGCCAATGCCTATTTAAATTAACCCTGGAGGGCTTCCCTGGTGGCGCAGTGGTTAAGAATCCGTCTGCCAACGCAGGAGACACGGGTTCGAGCTCTGGTCTGGGAAGATCCCACATGCCGCGAAGCAACTAAGCCCATGTGCCACAACTACTGAGCCTGCGCTCTAGAGCCCGTGAGCCACAACTACTGAAGCCCATGTGCCACAACTACTGAAGCTCGCGTGCCTAGAGCCCGTGCTCCGCCACAAGAGAAGCCACCGCAATGAGAAGCCCGCGCACCGCAACGAAGAGTCGCCCCCGCTCGCCGCAACGAGAGGAAGCCCGCGTGCAGCGGCGAAGACCCAATGCAGCCAAAAATTAAATAAATGAATAAATAAATTTATATATAAAAAAAAGGTTCATTAAAAAAAATAAATAAATTAACCCTGGATCTCCCAGAGGCCTGAGTAGAATAGAATACATCTTGCCAACTCACTGGAAATCTTTGTTGGGTCTTGCTGCAGGCCTGGGACTTGGAGAAGCCTCTCTAAATAAAACAACTCTCTCGGCTGGGTTGTACCCTGGGCTTTAAGCCCCCCAAATGCACCTTGCTTTGGTTTTGACTGCAAAAAGCATCTTTCAGCCAGCGTGTGACACTACAGTCTCCCTGCCTACCCACGCTGCGTCTCTGCGGGAGGAGGATCTGGTCACCTGGGGACTCCACCAAGTGACCGCGTAGGATACCTTTGCCCAACAGCCTTGCTCTGCCAGGATTTACTCCCTTCCGTGCTATCTACCTCTTGTGATTTACTGATATGGCAGGAAATACCTCAAGGTAAAGTTTAATCTGCATCTGCACCTTTTACAACCTATTTAAAACACACTTCAATTTTTTCCCTTCTGTTCAAGGGTTCAGAGATGCTCAAGTGCCAGCCGACACCAGAATGTACTTTAAAAAAAAGTTAAACAAAAGCAATAGCCTAAAATGCATGAGAATTTAAGCAGCTATGAGACAAAACCCCTAACACAATGTGATGCTGAGCAAACAGGTACTTGGGTTTTGAAACTCTGGAAATCAGATACCGAAGGAGTCCTATTTTTCCTACTTTACTTAATCATAGGGTAGAATTTTAAAATCTCCAAGCCTTAAGAAATAAACTTGACTTATTTTGTAATCTCCACCAGATGTTTTGCTATGGTTAATGTGGAACACTGAGATGTTAAATTGACCCCATCTTTTAAGATTTAGCCTAAAGAGAAAGATTCACATTCTTTTTAAATATAATAAGCTTTCGAAGAGGGTGTTTCCAAGAGGGCTGACACGGTCTTCCGTGAATTTTTCTTAAACACAGCCCACACTTCCTGTTCCCTGTTCTAAATTCACAAACACACACACACGCAGTGAATGTAAACTGGGGAAAAGCTAACAAGTACAGTGAAAATACAAGTGTAAATTATTGTTCACATCACTTTACAACTATAATTTAAAGGCTTAAAACAAACAATTATCTGAAAATCTGGCTAACTGCTATGTGCTTTATAGGCTACCGAAGAAATGCATATAAAAACAGTCAATACTACTAAGGGGCTAACCACCTACAGAAGTAAAACCAACACAAAAGAAATTACAGTAGAGATCAGTATACACTTGAGTGCTAAAGTGTAAGGTGCAGCCTTTAAGTGGCTAATTCACTCCAGCCAGGTTTTATATGTCTACCACTGAAATCTGAACAGCTTTCTGAGTGCCTGAAGCACAAAATGACATTAAAGTGAACTCCATGTGTATCTTAATCAAATTTGTTTTAGAGATTAACAATTAGCATAGGAATTAAATTAAAAAAGCCTATGAGACATCTGCGCATCTTGGGGAAATTAAGAGTTTTGAATCCAGACTTCTATGCCTTATAAAATACGTACTTAGAACCAGATCAATGTAAATATTAATTATCTCGAACTGGGAGATCTGACAGCTTCAGATATGTAATAAATATCATTGTGATTGAACACTACTGCAGACCTCAGACAATCCTGTTTTTATTTATAATTGGGAAAATCCAGCCTGGCTTTAGAAGCAGTAGTACCAGTATTGTGAAAATGCACAAGATGGCTTATGAGAGGCTCCCCTCTGCAGAGCTAGAAGTTAGGCATGCGTGGTAGAGTAAACAACTGTTTAAGAGGTTCAAGTGTAATTCAACGAGTTCCCCAGGCTGTTCAAATGCCAATGGCTGTGATTAAAAAGGGATGGGAATGCTAATTTGAGGAGTGGTTATTTACTTATGCCTTTGATTCAACAAATAATTTGATAGAAGGGCTGCCACGTTCCACTGCCTCAGAAATCACCACAGCCACTCTGGGCACTTTTGCAAGAAAGCAGCCAGGACTAGGAGCTGGGATGACCGAAGAAAGCCAGTCGCAGCATTTGGACCAGAAGCCGTTCAGATTCAGCGCAGGCTGCTGACTACCTATAAAGCATATCAACTCATCTGCCGAGATGCTGACCTCTTTTAAGACCCAGGCCATTAAGGAAAGATGAATTTACATTAATCATGGAACACAGGCACCTTTGTCATCGATTTTCTTCTGATTATGCTTTCCTCATTGCTTTGGCCACTGGGACACTTATAATCAAATCTGCTGCCATCTTCTAGCACGTTTAGAGTCCTCAGGCTGCTCATTTCACCCTTGGATTTATTATTTTCCCTCCCCAAATCCCAAAACCTATGTATCATATCCTTTTACATTTTAAGTATCTTTAAGATTCCTAAAATCCTATAGATACTCAATTAAAAAGAGCATCGCTTATATGTGGAATCTAAAAAAAAAAAAATGATATAAATGAACTTATATACAAAACAGAAAGAGATCCACAGACAGAAAACGAACTTAAGGTTACCAAAGGGGAAAGGTGGGGGAGGGATACACTAGGAGGTCGGGATTAACATATACACACGACTATATATAAAATAGGTAACCAACAAGGACCTACCGTCTAGCACAGGGAACTCTACGCAATACTCTGTAATAACCTATATGGGAAAAGAATCTGAAAAAGAATATATAACTGAATCATTTTGCTGTATACTTGAAACTAATACAACATTGTAAACCAACTATACTTCAATAAAAATAATAAATAAATAAAATAAAATTTTCTTCAAGTTGAACAAAATATTCCTGAGAATGAATGACAAATTAATCAGTCTCTCTCAAATCAAATAAGAAAAAGTATAGAAAAACACATCTAAAGAAAGAGCAGCTTGCATAGAACTTTATTATTAGCTCGCTATTCCCAGTATTACTGTTGGTGTTTTATACCAGCAAATTTTTTTCTCTAAAGGGCCAAATAGTAAATATTCTGGGCTTGTGTGTCACATATACTGTTACATAGCCGTCCTCTTTTTTTTTAAATTAAAAAACAACCCTTTAAAAATGTAAACATCATTCTTAGCCGTGGGCCATCGCCTGCCCACCCCTGCTTTATGTTAAATCCATTACAGGCCCCATAGACCCTGCCCTCAGTATGTTGAGCATACTAATTGTTCCTCGCTTTGCACTTGGAAATCAGTGGAGGAACTCTGAGATTCTCACCCGTCTTATAAGTTATTAGGCTCAGAATAAGACTAGTGGAAGCAAGAAAACTGTGATTATGACCAACAGCAATTTGGTGACCAGTTCCTAATACTGGGGACAAAAGAATCCTCTCTGTGACTAAATAAGCAAATCGGACCATTTCTTAAAGAGCTCCATAGACATTTAAAGACTTAATTAAGAAAAACAAAAAACAAACAAAAAAACCCCACCCTGACTCCTGCAAAACAGGACCAATCAACAGGGCTTAGAAAGCGTATGTAGTGCCGTGATTTCTGATGGAGATTCTACTAGCTGCCCCGGGCTAGGCAGGAACCCAACAAGGACGGGAAGCAGGAGAGAGTTCCGAGTGTTTATTCCCTGGAAGAAGGAATCCATATCCTTCCCGGCTGACCACATCAGTTAGCACCCAAGGGAAGGTGAGACCCTACTCTAAGAATGGGCCCTGTTAGCTTTTCAAAGCTGGGTTCCACAAAGGAGCTTAATTAAGGACCTAATAAAAATGCCTGGGCTTCTGAAAAGCCAACATTAAAATAATTCTAGACCCTACAGCAGTACTGTCACACACCACCACCAGCTCAAAGAAAAGAAAGCTTAAGGTAGCAGCAGATTGAGCTGCCCTTTCAATGGTTTTTAATTTTATCTGTCATTCCCCACCTCCCCAGAGTGTCTCCGACTCTTTTCTGGCACCTGGCTTCGTGAACTGCACAGCAACCTTTCTCCTAATGGGATGGTGGAGATGAAAGAAAAGAGAGGGTCAATGTCAGGGAAGGCCAGGATTCACGGCACTACCAACCGGGAAGCCCTCTCCAGGGAGGACAATGGCCCGACAGTCACTGCCCAGCTGAGCCTGGGCGAGTACAGAGACCGAATTCATTGTCTGTCCTCAGCCACCAGAAGAGGAAGGAAAAAAACAGCGTTGAGGAAAAAAACAGCGTTGAGGTCATTCACGAAACACTGCTGAGGCCCACAGGCAAAAGGCAGTGCCTCTGAGTCTCGAATGATATATTTTTCCATATAGCCTTTCTTAAAAACTGCACTCATTCTTCAATGACTCTGCTTATCCTGGGAGACACATTTTTAAATGCATAAATATACATGAACAACAACAGACATGAGCTTTGTGGTTTTCAATGGATAAAATGTGACTATTTCCATTGAGTCATTAAACATTTCCACCAATAAGGAATGTGGCTTTGTTGAAAGGTAGTGACATTGTACAAATTTTTTTTTTTTTTTTTGGCCGAGCTGCACAGCTTGTGAGATCTTAGTTCCCCGACCAGGGATTGAACCTGTGCCCCGGACAGTGGAAGCACGGAGTCCTAACCATTCGACCACCAAGGAATTCCTTGCACAAATTCTTTTTACTGCCTATTTAGATTCTTATAAATATAGGATCTAGGATGCATCATAGCAACCAGATAAATAAAACACAAATTCCCTTCGAAATGATAATGTATCCTCTGTAACTGGATTTTCCTCTCTATCCTCCTTTTCCACTAGAATTCTGAAAATTAAATACATGAAAACTCATCGGCTTTGATTTTTTGCATAGAAACACATTCAACGTTGGTCATTAAATAAGATACACAGCTTTCCCATAAGGCTCTCCCTAATTTGGTTCTCTGAGCCAACCGGAGAATTGGAGGGATCTAATTAGGCCTTCAGTATATACGGTTTCAAGGTAGAAGGAACGGGGTCTGCTGGAGATGGCTCAAAATAAATGACGGTATGGTGAGAAATCTGAATTACATACATTGAGTCATATGCAGTTCTACGGAATCTCGGTATATGCGGTAATAACCCTATCAGAGAAGATGTCTCCCAATAAACGCACACACTGGTAGGAACTTCCTCAACTAAGACAAATGAGAAAATGTGGTTTTTTGGAGAGCACTGCTTCTTGCCGGCACCCCCAGCTTCGATCTGAGGCTGGCAAGTTCATCTGGCTTGCTGCCCTCAGAGGCTCCCTCCTGTGGCTTGGCGTGGTCCCGGCTTAGTGATTTGGACATCAGAGATGGCTCAAGTCTGAATGGCCTTTTCCCACCCTCAGCAGTCCAAGCTCCATCTTTCCTCCAGACACAGGCCTCCTACAAGCGCACAAGCTACTGTGTTTAGAAGGCCTGCCTCTGTCCGCCTATAACAGTTAAAACTGATGGGTGAGTGAGCCTCAAACCTGAGTTTCATTTCCCTTTCATTCTCTCGACCCCAAGCCCCAATTTACTCTTCTGGCTGTTGCAATAAGAAGCAATGTCACAATGAAGGCACAGCATGGGGAAGGAGGAAGGCTGAAAGGATGTAGTTAACAATTCTTCTTTTTCATACAAACCATATTCTACCCACAGAATGGCACTGTTTAATTTGTCAGCAAGGGTGATGGATTTGGGAATGGATTTATTTGCAAGTTCACCAAATCCCCACGTGACTAACATAAGAATCAGAAGTGAAATATGAGGACAGCCCCAAAACAAGGTTACCCCCGACTCTTGAACACAACAGGCAATGTGAAAGCTGAAAATTGGGGTAACCGACAAGGACAGAATACAACGCAAAAGAGGAAACAGATAAGCTCCCTTCACTGCAAGTATATTCTTCAAACAGCAAAACCTAGTGTGACCATGAAGGAATAAGGGTTGGCCAGGTAGGTAATACAAGTTAAGAGCATAAACCACGACTGGTTTAAAGTGGTTAAAGTCACCATCGGATGTCAGGAGCCTTATTTCAAGTTTTCCTTCCATAAACACATACAGGGTAATTCCACGTTAATCTCTCTTTTCTGAATTTAAACGGCACTCACTATGCCCCTCTCATTTGGGCATTTAATCAATTACTTGTAGGCCTGGATTCTGCCATCTGTTCCTTTTAAATTTCCTTTTTTCCTTCCAGCATACAAAAATCATAGCTAATATTTCCTGCCCTTGGATGCTGTTGGGATCGCCATTTCCTGTTACACTCTCCTCCAACCTCTACCCTCCCTAAAATCATTGAGTAGCTAGTAACTCAAATAACTCTGGCTATAAAGCTCCAAATCTTTTCGGAAAGTAGATATCTAAATACATTAATATGTTTTCAAAGATATTTTCAAATCATCTGACCTTTGATCAACAAGTTATGCTCTTTTTTCACCTGTTCACTTTTTTACACTGTTCTATAGCTGGATTTCCTATTGTAGAGAAGTACAGACGTCCCTCAGTGTTCGTGGGGAATTGGCTGCAGGACCTCGCCCCGCAAGAGACCAAAGTCCACGGATGCTCAAGTCCATTATATAAAATGGCGTGGTAGAGTCGGCCCTACGTATCCGCGAATGCGGAAGGAAGTTTCAAGAGTTCCGCACCTATTTTGTGAATTCTCCAACCTCTGCTCTATGCTTACTTGTTCAGTTTTCCTCCCTATCCTGCTCATTTCACCCTATCCTTACATGTTGCACCCTAAAAACCAAAATAATCCTTCACCCTCTGTAAAACACTTTTACAATGAAAATTCTCTCTGGAGCTTTAGTTTATATACTTTCCCAGCACAGCAACGAATACTCAGAGGAGATCTGTACACCTTACTGTGAACTTGCCTTCAGTTATGCCGATCCAAAGTTACTAGGTAACAGTCTTGGAAAATATACGGTTTCTGTTCACATTGCCATCCCAAAGGAGCTGTTACTCCTATAAACTATATTTGTAAAAACTGTACGTGTAAAGGTTACCCCCACCCCATAATTCATGGGAACTCTGAGAGTAAGTAACTCCAGAAATGTTATTTGTGTTATTAATCTTCAGTCTAAACTTTCAAGTAATGTTATTCTGACTTAAGGTGCAAAACAGCTGAATACAGAATCTAGCCTGTGAAACAACTTTAAAAATCATTCCTGAAAAAAATAAACTTATTCAGAACCATCTGGTCTGTACTAAGGGACTCTCAGGATTTCAGAGCTAAAAGGTACTTCGTTGGCCACTGGTGCAACTTCACTTAACTACTGAGGAAGAACAGAGGGAAAAGACATTCTCCACCTTCACAGGTAAGGCGCAGAGAAGACCGCAGGTGCCAAATGTTCTCCAGGTAACTACCATCAAAACCTCTGACCTCCCACAGAGGTCAACGTGCGAGGGAAAAGAGAGGAAAAAAAACCCCCAATTTTTGAATAGACGGGCCAATATCCTAGCCTTCCCTCTAAGGATGAGGCTGACCTGGGTGATCTGTTCTGATTCTGGGCTGGATGGGCAAAGCCCGAATTCACCTTCCAGACCTACCTTGACATGGTGTTACCTGGCACATCAGAATCACAATGGGGAGCTTTTATAAAAATACCGATGCCGGGGCCCCACTTCTAGAAATTCGAATTTAACTGGTCTGGCATGGAGGCCCGGGCATTTAAAAGCCATCCAGTGATTCTGGCGCACGGCAGAGCCGAGGGGCTCTGGAACCAGTTCCCTCTCACAATTCGCGGGATGCTGATAATTACGACGATAACGTGACAGCCAAGCCCTCTGCTCTCCCGGCCTCAGAGAAAGTCAGGCTCAGGGGCCGCCAGGCTCAGGGGCCTCCAGGGGCCTCCTTCACTCCCCAAATGAAACCTAGCCGCCCCCGGAGTCACCTCGACGGCGCGTAGCTTGCGAATCCTGGGCGGTGGGCGAGCAGGGACCTATTTCCGGTGGGAAACAGGAGACGCGGTGCGTGGGAGAGGCTGTTGCCGGGGCGACTAGGCGTGAGCGGCCGGTGCGGGTCACGTGGCCATGACGTGCAGGAAGTCCAGCCCCCCCGCGGTTGACGTCACGTCCTCGCCGCGTTCCGCACCACGCAGGGGGAGTGGCGCGCAATGGGGGCTCCGCCTCTCGGGGCGGAGCGTGGGGACGGCCGGTGCAGGGTGTAGTGACCGGGTCGCGGCACTCGGGTGGGGGCAGTCCTGTGCCTCGGGGTCGGGCGGTGGTCGGGAAGACGACGGTCGTTTCTGGACGGCTTCCGCCTCCGCTACAGTTCCGTGGCATTTAACTCTTCGCTCTGAACGTTCTCACTTCCGTTCCCTTGTGTTTAGTTAGCCTTTGCTTTTTTTAAAAACTAAAACGGAGGGTGGTCGTGGCCCAGGCTTTGAAAATAGTCACCCAGATCTGAGTTTGAGTGCGATTCTAGCGCTTAGTTTATTAACCTCCCTAAGCCTCGGGTTCTCGCCCCGAAGAGGTGAGAAATACCTGGTGCACAGGGCCTGGTGCGTGATAGCTGACAACAATTGGTGCCTATTAACATTTTTTTAATCATCACAATCATTATCAGCAATACCTGTTCTGTTAGCATCGCAGAGGATCAATGATAACCAAGCATAAATCACTCAAAGCCTAAGTGGCATAATCCTTTCTGGGGTAATTTGGCAAATTGCGCCAAGAGCCCTAAAAGGGGGCATATTTCTGTACTAGAATGTTCACTTCCGAGAATTTATTCCAAGGAAAAACAGACGTAAACTGGATGCTCATCGAAGAATTATTTCAAAAAGTGGAAAGTGGAAACAACTTAAATGCCTAATAAAAAAAAAAAAAAAAAAAAAAATTCCACAAGGACTCAGAGGCAAAGAATATACAAATCAATTTTCACTGCAAAGTAAAGGAGCTGTTACAGTGGAGGATTACTGGACTGAATGTCAATACTATGACATAGTATGAGTGTGTTTCATGTTTGGTAATTGCAATCATTGTTGCTTTTGTTGTGGTCATCCATGTACAATGCTTGGTGTCAGTCGATTTATCTCTTGTAAAAATAAAATACAGTGTGTGTGTGTGTGTGAAAAAAAAAAAAAAAAAAAAAAAAGAATGTGGAGTAATACACATCACAGCTGTAACTGGGCAAAAAAAAAAAAAAAAAAGCAGGAAGAAGAACATAACACAGCACCTGGCTGAACCAAGACCTCAGTAGACGTGTGGGTTTTGTTTTTGTTTTTGTTTTTGTTTTTTGACAATTTAAAGCTGGAAATTCATTTTTTTTAACTTTAAAAAAAAAAAAAAAAAAAAAAAAGAGTAAATGGCTAACTCAATTAGACTTTATCAATGGTGTGAACATTATTACCATGTTATTCCTATACTCCAGAAGAATCAAATACTGTAGAAGAATATTAACAAATTAGTACTGGATGCCTACTGTGTGTCAAGTATTATTCCAAATTTGCATTATCCATTGCAGCCACTTGCCATACATGGCTGTTGAGAGCTTGAGATGTAGTCTGAACTGAGGTGGGCTGGAAGGGTAAATTACACAGTGGCTATTGCAGAATTCGTTTGAAAAAATGAATGTGAGATACCTCATTTTAAAATAGTAACAACATGTTAGGGAAGGACTGTTTAGGTTAAGTAAAATATAAGATTAAAATTAATTTCATCTTTATCTTTTTACTTTATTAAGGTGGCTACCAGAACATTCAGCTCTCTATATGGGGCATGCAATATATAATTATATGTCTATTGGACAGCGGTATTCCATTTACTGGATATATGGTGGTAAACAAGACAGTTTTTGACCTCCTAAAATGAGCACCACTGAGTAGAGTGAAGACAGTAAATAACATCATTGTACACCATGGTAAGCTCTTTGCAGAAAATATAGCAGGGTAAGGGCCAGAAAGTGTGTTTATTTTGAGGGTGGTTATTTTAGACAAGATTCGGCCTCCAGAAAGTGGATGTGGGAGGAACTAAGATATTTGTGGCTAGAAGGGTGGGGGGATAGCAGGGGTGTGGTGTCTTCTAGGAGAAGTCAGGGATGGATTGCGGCTGATAAATCAATTGGGTCCTGGTGGAGTCTTTGCCAGAGGGAAGAAACCACATCAGGGGAGGAAGGGAAGAGAGAAGTGGGGTAAGATACCAGGGAGAAAGAGCTTAGGGGGCCCCTGGTAAAAGCAGAACAAAGCAGGCCTGGAGTGGATGTGTTTCAGGTCGAGTAGTTACTGGAGTACTATGATTTATATACAATAGTACTATGAGTGTGTGTGTATATTCTCTCTCTCTGGGTGTAAGGTGTTCAGAGTCGAAAGGGAGACCCACCAGGCCAGGGACTCAAATTCCACCTACCTTGGAGGTCCAGACTCCCTGCTTTGATGCCTTGGCACACATGGTCCAAGATGGTGCTCCACTGCGCCTTCTAGCCGGTGGGAAGGGAGAAAGGTGAAGCCAGGGCATGCCACTTCTGTCTAAGGTATGGTTTCTCCACCTTGGCATCATTCACATTTGAGGCCGGATAATTCTGTGTTCTGGGAGCTCTCTTGTGTGTTGTAGGATATTCAGCCGCATCCCTGGCTCCTACCCACCAGATGCCAGTAGCATCATCCCCCAGTTTTGACGGCCAAAAATGTCCCCAGACATTGCCAAATGCCCCCTGGGGACAAAATGACACCCCCACCTCCCCGCGGTCGACATCACGTTCGCGCCATGTTCTGCACCACAGCAGTTGAGAACCACTGCTTTAACTACTAAGTTTCCTACAACACTTCTGCTCAAATCCCGCTGATGGCCAGAACTTCATGACTCAGCCATCCTAAGGGTAAAGGAATCTTGGCACTGTCTGCTGGCCAGGTACCCAGCTAAAAGTGAGTTCAAGAAGAAGGCGAGAAGCTAGCTGATTCTCCCACACCCTGGTTGCTACAGGGAGTGGAAATTCCATAGCTGATTGAGGAGGTGGCCCTGTTTTTTTCATCTTCCAGGCAGAGTTTTCATCATCATTCACTGTAATTCACTTGCATGAAAATAGTGATGGTGAGGAAAACTAAGCACTTAAAAAGTAACAATCCTTTTGGAAAGGACGGACATTGTTACTCCAGAGAGCTGACCATGGAGAGAAACTGGATTCTGAAACGGAGGCTGGAGGTTGGATTTTTGTCTTGTGTTTTAGCGCCATCTGGTGGAAATGTAGAAATCCTACCGTTCCTCACCCTCTTGTCTGGTATTTTCTTTCATTAGTCTCAGGCCTAAACCTCAAATTATAAATAACCCTTAACTGGATTTTAGCAAAGTTTTAAAGGGTCCTTTAAGAGGAGGGACTCTTCAAAGCAGGGTTTCTCACCCTTGGCATGACTGACCTTCGGAGGTCCTTTGTACTGTAGGATTTTTAGCAGCATCCTTGACCTCTATCCACTGGATGCCAGTAGCACCATTTGTGACAATTAAACATTGCCAAATCTCCCTTGGGGTGGGAGGACAAATTCGCCCCCAGTTGAGAACCATTCCTTGAAAGAGAGTATCTAAATTCCACCATCTATGAAGCCATGTTCTGTCGAGGACACCTCTCTCTTGTACCAGCATCCCTCTCTTCCCTTCCCGGTCAGCAGCAACCTCACTCAGGCTCCTTGATCTTTACAATAGTCTTGGTTGATTTTTCATCTCTCGCTCCGTCCCGTTCTTTCTGCTTCTCTTTTCGGTCCTACTTCTATAATAAGTGGGCGACTTTGATCCTCTTGCCTTCTTTCCACTCAACTCACTTCCATTTCTCTTCTGGCGCATCCGTTACAGGACAACTGTCTGACCAAGGCTCCCTGCGGACTTTTTCCTGTTTACTCTCCACTCTCATTTGGCCTCTCTGCAGTGTTTCATACTATTGATCGTGCCTCTTTCTTTGCAATTACCACATTTTCCCTCCCCAAACTGCAGAAGTAACCTGGGCTCAATGCACAAAACACAAGAAGAAAACAAACACAAGAACAAAAATACAAGGCTAGAAAAACACATGTGCTTAAGCATGAAGGAAAACAACAAGAGATACTCCCACTACTTAAAAGTAACCACTCTTTTTTTTTTTTTTTATTCTTAGGTCTTTTTATTTTTATTTTATTTTTTTAAATTGAAGTGTAGTTGATTTACAATGGTGTGCCAATCTCTGCTGTACAGCAAAGTGACTCAGTTATACACATATACACATTCTTTTTTAAATATTCTCTTCCATTATGGGTTTATCACAGGATATTGAATATAGTTCCCTGTGCTATACAGTAGGACCTTGTTGTTTATACATCCTATATATGATAGTTTACATCTGCTAACCCCAAACTCTCAGTCCTTCCCTCCCCCACCCCCCTCCCCCTTGGCAACCACAAGTCTGTTCTCTAGGTCTGTGAGTCTGTTTCATAGATAAGTTCATTTGTGTCATATTTTAGATTCCACATATAAGTGATATCGTATGGTATAAAAATAACCACTCTTTATATTGAGTGTATGTCCTCCCATTTTGGTTTTAGACTAATCCATCTAAGCATGTGCATGCTACTCTCTTTCCTGTGTATAAGAACACATAAAACCATCTTCCATTCAATGGTACAACTCCTAAGAATTAGGGCCGGGCCTCATTTGGTTCTGTGTCACCACAGCCTACCATACTACCTGGGAATGAATACTGGTTAAATGCAAGAATGAAATAAAATGGGACAGGGTGGGGGAGAGATGGAGTGGGAGAGTTTGGGATTAGCAGATGCAAACTATTATATATGGGATGGATAAACAACAAGGTCCTACTGCATAGCACAGGGAACTATATTCAGTATCCTGTGATAAACCATAATGGAAAAGAATATGCAAAAGAATATATATATATGGATAACTGCTGTAGAGCAGCAATTAACACAACATTGTAAATCAACTATACATCAATAAAATTTAAAAAAAGAAATGAAATGGGACAATAACTGTGGTTATTTGGATATCTGCAAAGTTAAATACTATAAGGAAGGGCTTCTTATGTATTTTCTGAGATGTGGGAAACTTCCTTTAATTTTTCCTGAGCTTACCTTTAATGGTGTTTTGAATCTTTGGTAGATGAGATTCTTTATCAGTAATTTTTAAAGAGGACCAGGGGATTGGTGTGGGATAGAACCAACTAATTTCTGAAAGGTAATCCAGAATTCAAGTAATAAAAATGTTTGCTTAAATAGCTACGATTATAAAGCACTGTATTATGTCTATGGATAAACCTACAAAATAGTACCCATCTTCATCCAGCAGAGGGCACACTGTACATAGTTATTGACGGAGAAACACTTTTAAAGTAAAAGGAAGTGTGTTATTCTCACGGCCACACGCTACAGTGACATATGTCATCACACGTAAATGAGTGTAACTGTACATCAAAAGTTCCATAGTATATTTTTTGTTGACTGAGTTTCCAACTCTCTTCTTTCACATTGTTTTTAAAAGTTATTTTATCTTCAACAAGCTCAGGCTTAGGTAAAAGTTAATCTCTAAATAATACTGTTAACTTCACCTGGCTAAAATCATTGGCGCCCAACAACGTGTAAGGGTTTTTGAGAGCATCATTTCACATATGGCATGTTTTCTGTTCTCACAAGATATCTTACAGGTCATGACACAGCAGTAAAGCACATCCACCTACAGATACTGTGCACTATCCCTCTTAGAGACTTAGAGAAAATCAGGTTCATAGTGCCCTCCCAACATTTTCAGATTTTGCTTGGCATGGATATTGTACACAAGAGCTCATGAAATGGACAAAGAATTGTTCTAGGGGACAGAAGATGTGGCTTTGTCCCTTACTGGTTGTGTGACCTTACGTCACTACTTCTCCAAGTCTATCTTCATCTGTTACTAGAGGAACAGTGGTGCCCACCAGACCCTCTTCCCAGCTGGGCGATGTGTGCTCAACGTGTGAGAGCCATAGATGCGTGCGCCTTAGATGCATGGGATCATCTGTGCCACAGGACAGTGCATCTGAAGCAACAGCCGCTGTCATGAAGTGTCCACCAGGTGGTGGCCAGAGTCTCTAGTTCTCTCTGTGAAGAGGTTGACTGAAATCAGTCTCTAGGTTCTTGGACAATTCAGGGCAGTGGAAGGAAGCAGGCTCCAGGTGAGAGGTTAGGTTTCTGCTTATCTGGGAAGAGGGCTTTGATGAGTGTCCCAACCTTCTTTTTACCGCAGCCTTGTAAAGTAGGTCACTCTTCACATATGTTTCTTACTTTACTTTAGATCTATTTCTAATTGCATTTTGAGGGGAATTCAAAACAATAAAAGGCCATTATAGCTATATATGTAGAGATGCTTATTGCAGTACTGTTCATGGATAATTAGTGAAATTGGAAGCGATTTAGGAACATGGGATATCAGGCAGGCATCAAAATGCACATTATGGGGACTTCCCTGGTGGTCCAGTGGTTAAGACCCCACGCTTCCACTGCAAGGAGCATTGGGTTCGATCCCTGGTCCGGGAAGTAAGATCCTGCATGCCGCGTGGTGCGGACAAAAAAAAATTAAAAAAAAAAAAGAACATTATGAATATTATATAAGTGCATGGTCTAGTGAATGATAATAATGCTTTTATTTTTTTTAATTTTTTAATTTTTATAAATTTATTTATTTATTTATTCTTGGCTGTGTTGGGTCTTCGTTGCTGAGCGCGGGCTTTCTCTAGTTGCAGTGAGCGGGGGCTACTCTTCGTTGCGGTGCATGGGCTTCTCATTGCGGTGGCTTCTCTTGTTGTGGAGCACGGGCTCTAGGTGCGCGGGCTTCAGTAGTTGTGGCTCGCAGGCTCAGTAATTGTGGCTCACGGGCCTAGTTGCTCCGTGGCATGCGGGATCTTCCCGGACCAGGGCTCGAACCCGTGTCCCCTGCATTGGCAGGCGGACTCCCAAACACTGCGCCACCAGGGAAGCCCTAATGCTTTTATATTTAAAAGCAGAATGAATTATGTGTCATGTTAATAACTATGTTGAAATCAAGAGCGTATGTGCCTGTGAAAAAATGGCAAGAAAGATGGAATGGTACTAACCCCTGACATGTCAGAGAGTTAGCAGTCTCTTTCTTTCTGTATCTCTATCTCTGTGTGTGCTTCTCTCCTTCCTAAATGACATTATTGCTGTCATAGTGATATTTGCAGAACCTGACACGTCTAAAGAGATTTCCATGCTTTGTTTGAAATACAGTAATGCCTAGTGAATCCAGTATGCTAGGGAAGAAGTGGCATACATAAATGACTTATGAATCTGATTTTTTTCTGTTAACTGATTCTTATTCCTCTTAACACAAAAACAATAACAAAACCATTTTGGCTAGAAATCTTTCTAAAACGTATTGCATATTTTCCTGCCTTCTCCTACAGTTTCCTGCACATATCGTATTCTTTTCTTTCTATCTCACATTTACCGTGATGAATGTCAATTTCTCTCCCACCCTAGAATACAATGACGTCTTCGTGTGTAGTTCAGGTATAGGGTTATTTGCCTCTACATGGCATGATCTAACCTCTGCTGAGTTTTGATTTCCTTGATTCATGTTTTGAGGGGTTTTCTTTTTTGTTGTTTGGTCTTTTTCTCTCTTGCAGGCTATCAGGTGTCATTTTTGTGGTTGCCAGTGTCTCAGTCTTTGGCAGCCTTTCTTTCCTAATCTCCCTACAGATTTGTTGCTTCTAATATGCCCTGTTAGAAAATCACACAATCGAGTTTACTGCAATTATGTGCAGAGAGCTCCAAAGGGCTTTTGGCTTTGTGTAAGTGTTTGGACAGTGGAGACACAGCCATATCTATTTTGGTTGCTCAAAGGTATTTTGGCTTCTTTCTCAGCTCTTGGCTGTTTCCTGGATACATTGTGGTCTCAGGGAAATGACCTATGCACAAGAGACATGTTGCTACAGGGAAAGTAAAATACTGGCTCTCAGAAACAAAACACAGTCCTACTGTATAGCACAGGGAACTATATCCAATCTCCTGGGATAAACCATAATGGAAAAGAATACAAAAAAAAAAGAAAGAATGTGTATATAACTGAGTCACTTTGATGTACAGCAGAAATTAACACATTGTAAATCAACTATACTTCAGTTAAAAAAAAAAAGTAAAAAAAAAAAAAAAGAAACAAAGCACAGTAGTTGTAAATCCAGGCAATGCCAACAACTCAATGGAAACTGAAAGCAGAGTCATTCCATCAATAGTCATCAAAAGCCCACCCTTGCATCTGCTTCATTCTTTTCCTGTGTCACTTCATCCTTTCCACTCATAGACTTCATCCTGGTACAAATTTACCTCCAGTTTAGAAAGGAACAATGGAACAAGGCAAAGCAGAAACTGTACAAAACAAATTAGAGAATAATAATTTACATGATTCCAGGATCTTTTCCCTTAGCCAACTAATAAATAGCACAGATTTTGAACATATAAGGCATATTTTTAACATACAAAGCAGGTTGCTAGATGCCATGGAGACTCAGAAGAACTACGCATTTATGCTCCCTCCCCTGATTTTTTTTTGCAAAATAATGAACTGTAGTAGAGTGGACCATTTGTTCAATTAAAATGGAATTAAATGTAATTAATTAAATTAAATAACACTTAACTCTCTGGGAATATATGTGTCATATAAATTCAGTTATTTCTGCTACCCAGGGCCAGTGCTATTTTCTTTTAGTTCTTGTGTCTAAAGTAAGACTTTAACTCAACGGTGGCCACACTGGGTGTGTAGCCATTCTTTTGAAGAGAGTTTCTACCATAATTTTTGAATTCCACCCCACTCTTGAAGGTATTTATGGACTTCCTGGGTCTGGGAAAACTTATTACACTTCCAAGCCTTCTCTTTATTCCAAAAAATACACAACAAAATTGTCAATAACCATGAGAGAAAATAAGCAAACCCACCCTGTAATCTTCAGAGTAGTGGTTGAAAGAGAACTCGCAATGGGACATAATTTTTGGTTTCCTTTGCTTAGTTGTGAAGAACCCTGCAGACTCCATGGATCGTGTGTGAGAAGCGACTTACACTTAGATCAGTGTATGAGAAGTGACCATCTTCTAAGCATCAATGCAAATTGCTGGACAAATTTTTGTTCACCGTGGTTAGAAATGATCATGAGTACTGGAGAAATGATGGGAAGGTCTATATTCTTTTATTGCTTACTATGGGCAGGTGTAGATTGTCCAGGGAATGAAAGGGTGTGTATTTGGAGTGAATAGCAGTGTTGTGTCTAGATTAGAAAAGATTGGCAGCTCATTGTGATAGAAAGTTGAGTTCATGGTTATCTTTTCCATAGTTTGAAAGCTATATTAATGAAAACCTACAATCTCCTGTTGTTATCTGACTAAATCGCACATTGGAAACTGATACATCTATTGAGTTCTGGATTGTTCATGATGGTAGGGACAAGGTTAATTTTTAGAAAAATAATTTCATCAAACATATTGGAATAATCGAAAAGAAAGTATTTAGAGCCCTGAAAAAATTCCAAACCACATTTTACCCAATAATTAAAAAATTCTTCCATCACATGTTTACAGTGTTGTAAAAAATTATGACATGATCAATAACCTTTCCATCTTTTTTTGCTCATTTTCTATTGGAAATGATGACAGGAGACAAGATGACCAAAGGTTAGGAACGAGAGAATACTTTCCTTTCTGCCTATAGAATGCTATGAATATCTACAAATTTGATGATCAGTAGCTCAATAATTGTTGAGAATAATGTATGTACTCAATTTATTAGGTAACCATTGGTTTTCTTTTAAGCTAAACAAATGCAATCAATTGAATATGCATAGTTGGTAAGACCCATAGAAATAAAGTACTAGTTGAATCGTTTATAGCAGTGGTTCTTAGCTTTGAATTCACACTAGCAGCATTTGGAGAGCTTTAGAAAACCCCAAACCCAGGCCACATCCCAGACCATTTAAATTAGAATCTCTTGGGGCTGGGACTCAGTTATCAGTATTTTCAAAGCTCACGAGGTGATTCTTATATGTAGCCGAGTTTGGGAAACACTGCGTTACAGAAAATCCCTGCTTACTCTCAGTTAAGCTTAAGTAGGTTAGGGGCTCTTTCTTGAACACTCTTAACAGTGTGTTTAATAGTCTTTAGGGATCCTTTCTGTTTCTTTTGCCTTAAATAAAAGCAAATCATTCCAAAAGAATACTCTTATATGTTTTCTTTTATTCCTCCTTTTTTTTTTCCCTCTGCTCTTGGTTTTTCTGCTATATTGATCAATGTAGCATAATAGCATATGGCATGAGGTCATCCTAGATTTTGAATACAGGCTGGCTGTTTACTAGTTATCATAGATCGGGAATTTATTTAATCTCTAAGCTAGGTTTGTTCTTTTCCCCATCTATAGCAGTGGTTCTCAACTGGAGGTAATTTTACCCCCTAGGAGTCATTTTTTTTTTTTTTAATTTTTTAAAATTTTATTTATTTATTTATTTATTTATTTTTATTTTTTAAAATTTTCTATTGTAAATACTTATGAAACTAGTTGTCACACATGCAGATTTTTTTTTTTAACTTTGGGTTTATTTATTTATTTATGGCTGTGTTGGGTCTTCGTTTCTGTGCCAGGGCTTTCTCTAGTTGCGGCAAGCGGGGGGCCACTCTTCATCGCGGTGCGGTGCGCGGGCCTCTCACTGTCGCGGCCTCTCTTGTTGCGGAGCACAGGCTCCAGACGCGAAGGCTCAGTAATTGTGGCTCACCGGTCTAGTCGCTCCGCGGCATGCGGTATCCTCCCAGACCAGGGCTCGAACCCGTGTCCCCTGCATTGGCAGGCAGATTCTCAACCACTGCGCCACCAGGGAAGCCCCTAGGAGTCATTTTTGATTGTCACCACTGGGGAGCTGCTTCTGACTTCTAGTGGGTAGAGGCCAGCAATGTTGCTAAACATCTTACAAGGCACAGGACAGCCTTCATAGCACAGTATTATCTGGCACCAAATGTCACTAGTACCGAGGTGAAGGAACTCTGATCTACAGAGTGAGGCAGTGGAGTCTGACTGCCTATATTCGAATTCTCATTCTCTCACTTCCTAGTTGTGCAACCTTGAGCAACTTACTATGCCTGCCTGAATCCATCTGGAAGTATGAATATTATTAGCACTCGCTTTGCGGTTGATGTGAGGTTTAAATGGGCTAATGCGTGTGAAACATTAACACAGTGCCAGGGAGCAAATTATCTCCAAAATACGTCTCCTTCTATTTTGGGGCATTTATGGCTTCTCGTCAGCATCCTTGAGATCATTTGTTTGACCCTATTCTTGACAATCTCAATGTTAATACTTCATGATTTGATGGCAGGAGGGGGAAAGAGGTTGCAGGGTGGAGTTGTCTCGGAACATGCACGTGTTTTGGATTCCAAGTGGAAATTCAAAGGAGAGTCCTCCAGAAGACTGCTAAATTCCTTCCCCCACCTTGCACGCTGCCCTCACACCTTACCACTAGCATGACCCTCGTGTTGAGGTGGAGTGTTCAAATAAACAAGCTTGCACTGGGTCAAAGAAAAGCCAGAGATATTCTTACAAGTGCTGATTCTAAGAGAAGATGGTTAATAGCAATGAACACGGTTTATTAATAAACTTATTATTAACAAGAGGCAGATAGCTACAGGAGTCTGAAAGTCAGGAAAGAGCTCCGTGCTGGAAATAGATTTGGGGGTCATGACTTCAGAAGGAATCAGTTACAGGAGAGAATGAAACTGCAAGGGCGGGTGTAGGGAGAAGAGAGAAGGGGCTCAGGTTATAACCCAAGAAACCTCTGCTCGGCTAATATGAATGCAGACCTACTGTGTGCTTGCCAGTCATCTTTCTAAACTATCACCTACATTTGACTTTTAGGGAGAGTTGTCTCCTACTCCCTCAGTCCTCGTCTCCAGATGTTCTAAGTCTGGCTTGAAACTGATAAAATGAATCTTTACTGAAGACTGTATGGAATGCTCACAAAATTAACTTGGAAATCCCTGTGCTAATTGCTCTCCATTAATTGGATTCATTAAAAACTTTTGTCATTATAATTATATAATCACATTACAAAACATTTTAAACTTTGAATTTTTTCTCTACGCGTGTGCTTTTCTCTAGTCATAGTGTGCATATAACTAGGTGTGTTTTTAACAAGAAGTTTATTGAGATGTAACTCACATAGCATCCAATTCACCCATTCAAAGTATACAGTTCAATGGTTTTTAGTATATTCACAGACTTGTGTAACTGTTGCCACAATCAATTTGAGAACATTTTCATCACTGTCCAAAGAAATCCTGTGCCCATTAGCTGTCACTCCCTATTTCCCTTCAATCCTCCCAGCTCTGGAGATTTTCTGTCTCTATAGATCTGCCTATTGTGGACATTTCATATAAATGGATTAATTCAATATGTGGTCTTTTGTGTTTGGCTTCTTTCACTTAGCATAAAGTTTTCAAGGTTTATCCATATTGTAGCATGTATCCGTACTTCATTCCTTTTTATGGCTGAATAACATCCCATTGTATGGATAGATCACATTTTTTTTAATTCATTCGTCAGATGATGGACATTTGGGTTGTTTCCACCGTTTGGCTCTTGTGAATGGGGCTGCTATGAACATTTGTGTACAAGTATTTGAACACTTGTTTTCAATTCTTTTTGGTATATATCTAGGAGTGGAACTGCTGGGTCACATGGCACTTTTGAGGAAGTGCCAGAATGCTTTCCAAAGTGGCTGTACCATTTTACATTCCCATCAGCGATGTATGAGTATTCAAATTTCTCCACATTCTCACCAACACTTGTTATTACCTTTTTTTAAAAAAATAAATTTATTTATTTTATTTATTTATTTTTGGCTGCATTGGGTCTTCTTTGCTGTGCACGGGCTTTCTCTAGTTGCGGCGAGGGGGGGCTACCCTTTGTTGCGGTGCGTGGGCTTCTCATTGCAGTGGCTTCTCTTGTTGTGGAGCACGGGCTCTAGGTGCGCGGGCTTTAGTAGTTGTGGCTCGAGGGCTTTAGAGAGCAGGCTCAGTAGTTGTGGCGCACGGGCTTAGTTGCTCCGCGGCATGTGGGATCTTCCCGGACCAGGGCTCAAACCCGTGTCCCCTGCATTGGCAGGCGATTCTTAACCACTGTGCCACCAGGGAAGTCCCGTATTACCTGTCTTTTTGATTTTAGTCATTCTAGTGGCTATGAAGTGGCATAACAGTGTGGTGTTGATTGTATATTGTTTTTAAAAAACATTATTTGATATGCATTTTCCAGGTTGCTATCCTTCATAATCGACATTTAAAATGGCTTCAAAATATTCTTTCAAATGGCTATAGTATAATTTGCTAGACCACTCTTCTATCAGGGGATGTTTGTTTCCACATTTTTACCATTATCGATAGATTTTCTGGCATACTGAATTTCAATATTTAGATTGTTTTCTTAAGCTACTTTCAAGATCCATTTTGAAGTCTTTCTTTAACTGTGAAGAATGCATAAAGGAATCCACAACTGGAAGTTTTTGTGTGATGGACAAAATATTCTATCATGGATTAATATTTATCATCAAAGATTTAAATTTGCAGAAAGCTCCCAATAAAGAGAAGGATTCCAAACAAGTAGTGAGCACTAGTTTGACCACTTAATCCACCTTTGAACAGAGATGAAAAGGTCCTAATTTCCACTTGAATAAAAACAGAACTCCCAGTGTTCACTACTGAGCTGGTAGATGTAAATTTATTATTATCTAGTAGTAGATTTTTATTGTATGACAGAAAATATAAGCAAAAGGGAGGAAGGAAAGATCCTCCTCTTTGGGAATAACCGTTGCCTCTTTCTACAGGGTCCCTGGATGCGCATCTTTGAATCATTAGCAGTCCTGAGCTCCTGAAACTTCTGTGATTAAGCCTGAGAAAAACCACCTACAGGCAGTTCTAATAAATGCCAGGGCCCCCCACAGCTCTGAAACTGCCAGGGGTTCTTCAAGGAAATCCCCTTGGAAAAAAAGTAACATTTGTGTCTATTTTCTTTGGTCTTCTGGTTAGTTTATAGGTATTTGAGAGCAAAATTCATACAGATATGTGGAAGAAAGTTTCAGTAGGCTCTTCCACTTACTTCAGAAAATTTACTTAAAATTGGAATGACATTAATTCCCAATGCATTAATTAGACAGCTTGCGGGGTCCATCTTCCGCTAATTTAAATAATGTCCCTAAGTTCTACTTTACCACTTTTGTATGCAAAGATGTGCCACTGAACTAATTTGATTGTTACAAAAGGGACTTTTTTGACAGTAAAAAGTAGACCTTTAAAAATATCTTTGAATGTCAAACTATGAAAATAGGAATCCTTCTACACATTAGCCACTCACATTCAAACACTTACTGAGTACCTACAGTGTATAAGGCAAGATGCTGGGACCATGGACTCAGTTACAGAATGGGTTGGGCGCTAGCGAGAAAGACTAATTTTGAGGCAGAGAAGTTGTATTATGAATGGAAAAGTGTCCACTGCATAGGGATTCTCTAACTGAGGATTCTCTAGACGCCAGCTGTATTTCAGTTTCCCTTTTTAGAAAGCCTGAGCATCGGGATTTTTCCAAGCTCCCCAGGTGATTGCCCTGGGTAGCCAAGTTGAGAACCACTGGCTTAAAGGCATTCAATCCCGATGAATCATCCCTCCTGCTATCAAAGCTCAGAATGAAGAAATAGGGAGGGGCACGATAGGGGTAGGGGATTAAGAGACACAAACTACTATGTATAAAATAGACTTGAGCAACAAGGATATATTGTACAGCACAGGGAATTATAGCCATCGTTTTGTCATAACTTATAATGGAGTATATCTATAAAAAGACTGAATCACTATGCTGTATACCTGAAACTAACATAATATTGTAAATCAACTCTACTTCAATTTAAAAAAGTGAAAAAAAGGCATATCTGATTATGTCACCCTCTTGATTAACACGCGCGTGCACACACACGCACGCACACACACACACACACACAGAAATGGTGGCAGTTTGAGTAACTGAATCAGAGAATTCAAGAGAATTGAGAGAAAGCAGAAAGAATCCAGTGTGGACTGTTATAGAGGGAGGGGCTAGGCACATTATTATCAATGTGACACCATTAAGAGCTCCTCCTCTCAGAGACCACTGTGCTTGATCATTGAAGGGGGTAGGGGGAGCAGGAAACACAACTACTCTTTAAAAGACCTGCTGCTTCTGTAAGGTTCATAAAGTGGCCAGTGCCTTGATTATGAAGGGAAACTTTTGTTTATGGAGGACAAGTGATCTCAACTGTCCTCCAGGGCCAGTGGAAACACCGGGAGAGCATGGTCTGGCGATTTCCTCACCTAAAGGTAGGACACCTGTGCAGAGTGAGAGGCGGCCTTCACACAGTTGACAGAGAAGCGAGGCTGATTTTTTCAAAGACTCCATACTTGCAACTCGGTATTGTGTTTCTTCTCATTTCTAATGGCACAGCAGATGGCAGTCCAACATAAAAGAGATGGATCTGTGCCCATCTCCAATGGTGGCATCTGGGCAAGAGATAGCAGAATCTGGGAACCGTACAGCATCTGAAGAAGCATTGTCCGATAGAACTTTCTGGGATGCTGGAACGGTTCTATATCTGGACTGTCCTGTACAATAACCACCAGCCACATGAGCTCTTCAGCACTTGAAATATGGCTAGTGAGAGTGAGGACCTAAAATTTTCATTTTATTTAATTTTAATTAAGTACAATGTAAATTTAAGTAGCAACATGAGGCTAGTGGCTTCTGTACTGGACAGTGCAGCTCTAAAGAAAGAATCTTGATTCTGTCACTTACTACCTGCTTAACCTGGGGCAAATTTCTAAACTTCTTCAAGCCTTGGTTCCCTTATCTGTATTTCTTGTTATCTGGTACCAGAATTCCTCTTGGGGACAGAACTTTCTTTGCTTGGGAAAATACCTTGATGGAAAATTTGGCTATGGAAATATAGGCCTCAGAGAAGGGTCTGGAAAGGAAATGCAGACTACAGGGAGGGCCAGTCATTTTGGGAGAAATTATTAATTTATTTTTGGCCCTGAAGAGAAGGAGTAAGGAACAAGGGGGAAGAGGAGCCAGTAAGAAAGGCTGGGGCTACACGAAGTGTAGCCAAAAGGATTCTAGGAACACGGAGTGGTAGTAATAGTTCCTTTACTTCTGTTACCATGTTGAACACTTACTCCATCTTTCTGAATCTTTGGTGAAATTTGCTGTAAACACAAATGGCTTGATTGGATTTGTGTGTGTGTTTACATGTATGTGTTTGTGTTCGCCTGTGAATTAAGTAAAGTGAATGGGTCCAATGTTTAGAGTAGAATTGAATAGAAAAGGGAAAAAAATGGAATGATCAGACAGTCACTAAGCTAAATTCATCCAGCAAAAGCAGGAGCTCAGAGGCAGGGGAAACAATGAGAAAGTAAGCCCCCAAAGAAGTTTTAGAAATCAAGGGGCTACTAGCATTGGTTTTTCATGAACCACACCAAGCTTATATATATATATCAGAAGAAAGGGTCATCCCAGCTACTACTTGCATTATATGTAAACTGGGGATAATACCACCTACCTGTAGAGTTATTGTGAAGATAAAATAAGATAATGTTTGTAAAGTGCACATATGCATTGCACATAGTAAGAGCTTAATAAATGATACTCAAACTTCAGTTTCATATGTTTAAAATGAATATAACACACTTTCTTTTAATAAGAAAATTAAGTGAAATACCATGTAAAGCTCCTGGTTCACAGCTGGAATTCCTTAAATGCCATATGCCTTCCTTTTTAGGAAGTGAATCTTCTTCCAGACCCTTATTTGATAGCTATATCATTTTACATTGTAGACCTACACAGGACCCAGAAACTCCTTAAGAAAAAATGAGGTGTTTCCTTCTGTCCATTCTCTCAATTACATATGGGCATCACTTTCAGGAAAAGCAAACTGATGTGAACTACTTTGTGGCAGTACAGCACTTATACTGGGTTGCTGTCTAATGCCCAGGCTTGTCTTTCATCTTTATCCACAACCATCTCAGATTTTTCTCTCTCTGTTATAACTCATGTGGGAGTATTACATAACATTGATGAGCCCAACTTCCATCTATTTTTACCTATTTGGGGGTCTCGTTTACCCAATCAGTTGTCCTTACCTCTCCTATAATGACCTTCATTTTCAATCATTTTTATTCCTCCTGCTTCTCAAATGTCACTAATTACCTATTCAGTACATTTTGCCTTTGGCTGAAATGTTATTTGCACCTTTTTTCCACCTCTCTTATTTATGTCAGCCTGCTTCTTGTTGCTGGGTGAGTACTTATAGATCCTTCTGGCACATAAGAATCAAGCCTCTTCCTGAGAGCAGGCTGGGAAAATTCTAAGAATCACAGGACTTGGATTACAGCTCCTGAAAAATTCAGAGAGTACAGGCTACTCTAGTGGTCACCAGAGAGATGTCTGATTTTCCTCATGGACAAAGTGGTGACTTAAAGTTTGAAGATTCAAATTAAAAGTGTTTTATTCATCCATAAACAAAACAAAACAAAACAAAATGACCACCTCGCCTGCAATTCAGCTACCTTACCTGTAGGTGGTGGTGTGTTTGGTCCAAGACGCTCATCAGCATATGTGGCTAACTGAAAGTGTATTGATCATAATAAAGACAAACATGCATTTTGTCCCTCAAAATATATGCTTCTTTTAAGAACAGCCTAGTATAAGTATGATGGCATAATTGGTCAAATTTATTACTTGAATTTTCAGCCAGCATTTCTATCCAAGAGACAGAGAACTGCAGCACAATGCTTGTAGATTCTGATGCTGAGGATTTAATGATTTGAGGCCTAGGCGATCTTATATTTTCCAGTATGCTTAGATTTTTAATGCAAGGGCTCAGGTGTCCTGAGTAAAGACCACCACAGCTCCACTTCTGAAACCCCAATAGCAGAATAATAATCCAGGAAAAGCTGTGTTCCACATTCTGATGACTAAAGGGAAACCTGATTTTGTAGTCATTTCATTTCAGCTGTTTACTCTCCATGGTGAATAATAAACACAGGCATGAACTGTAAAGAGATATTTTCTTTTCCAGGAGATGGAACTGCCTAGAAAACTCTGGAATTAAAAAAAACACACACAAAAAAACCCCTGAAAATAAATCTTGGCAGAGGTGATAACTAACGCTTGAGATTTTTATCTACTCTAAGTGGTGAGAGCTGCCAAAGAGTATATTAAGAGAAGCACCCCAGTTTGTCTCTAAATAGATAGATAGGGTTTTATAAGTCAGTATTAGATATGAAGAGTTCCCCACAGACTTAGCACATCCTGTCAAGCTCTCTTGTTTTACTGTGTTTGTAAATCATAGATCGTGTTTGAAATATAAAGTAATGGTGGGCTCTGATGTGTGGTAAAGGGTTTCCATTAGTGTCAATTTTTTCTTCTTTACACCTTTTCCTAGAGCTCCCATGAGGAAAATACTAGTGGGTAAAGGGAGCACATGCTGAGAAGTGGAAAATATCTGAGAGGTGCAAGGAACATTTACTTTTTTGGAGGGGGTTTCCATTTAGAATCTGAGTCACAGTTTTTTCAGTATCCCTAAGGTTGGTCTATCAGTTAATGTACAGCCAGAAGAGAGAAATAACAAACAAGTTATTTGAACTCTCAGTGGAATAGTTTGTGAAATTCCGAATTTCCACAAAAGATTACCTAATATTTTCTCAGCATCTCCACGGCACCTCAAACCAGACTGTCACCATAATCTTATGAGGAAACTAAAGTTATGTGTTTTAGCAGTTTCCATGATTCAGACACAAACGTAGTGAGGTTTGTTTGAAAAAATTATGCTTAAATCTGAAAAATTACATTGTGGAAGAAAATCCTAACCGTAAAGGAAAATGTTCAAGCTAAATTGTTAGGTGAACAAGCAAGTTACCAAACAGTATGTATAGAGGATTTTCAGTTTTAGTGATGGCAGAGTCGCTTGGATCGGACAAACACTCCTACATATATAAATTGTAAACGTTTGATAAAATATTAACAAAATAACTATTTGAAGGCAATAGAAAGTGACAAAAAGGCTGCAGAAATTGGATTTGACTCTTGAAACAAGGGAACTGCACTGGGTAAGATCCAAGTTTATATAGCTTTTTCTCTAAAGGCATTCTCCAGTCTACGCTAAAACACAAACAGAAAGCTGACATCATATTGGCTAGAGATGTCAGAAGACCAAATTAGGAGATGCAAGACTGGCTGGAATTTGAGTGGTAAAACTCTAGAAAGGAGGGAGTCACAGAGGTGGCTGCATGTAATCTCCCCTTAAATCCTACAAAGGCGTCTCATGTATGCATACAAATGTGTGTACAATCTCCTCTGACATCCTAGCCTGATCCCTGAATCAGGAGGGAGCACCCAAGCATACTGGTGGAAAGCAACAGCTGGAAAGCTGAAAAATGTGGGCAGAGATTTAAGCTCCTGCTCACACAACAAGGGAGACAAGTACCATGGATTTTCCACTGAAACTCCAGAAAAGCTATGCCCAGGGTGTGAAAACTTTGTAACAGGACTAAGAAATTAATCCTAAGACTAAGGACAAATCAAAACAGATGCACTCTGATAAAACTGTAAAACCAAGCGTCCAGAAGTTCAAGGTTATCAGCCACTAATTTAACTGCCTGCTAAGACAAAAATCAACACTATTTCATAGGGGATAACAGAGTCTAGATTCTCTAAAACATGTCATCTACAATGTCCAATATATAATAAAAATTACAAGATATGCAAAAAAGCAGAAACATGTGACCTAAGGTCAGAAAAAAAGCAGTGAATAGAAACAGATGAAAATTTGCACACAGGAACTTTGACAGAGTTGTTATAATCACATCCAAGAACTTCAATAAAAAATTATTATAATGAGTACACAGCTGGGAAACTAAAGCAGAGAAATAAAACCTAAAAAAGAACCAAATGAAATTCTAAAACTGTAAAATACAATAATAGAAATGAAAAATTCACTGATGGGCTTAACAGCAGCTTGGAATTGGCAGAAGAAAGGATAAATGTATTTTAAAGAGAGATCAATAGAAATTATCAAAATTGAAGAATAAGGTGAAAAGAAGATTGAAAAAAAAATGAGCAGCCTTCAATGACAGGTGGGACTATATCAAATGGTCTTACATATGTGTAATTGGTATCTGAGAAGGCTTGGAGAGAAAGGAGCAGAAAAAAATGTCTGAAGAAATAATGGCTGAAAATTTCCCAGTGGTGAAAACCATCACTTTATAGGTCTAGGAGGCTCAGTGGACATTAAGTAGGAAAACTACAAAGAAAACTACACCTAGGCACATTATAGTCAAACTGCTGAGAACCAAAGGTAAAGAGAAAATCTTAAAAGCAGCTTGGGGGAGGGAGATACATCAGAAAACAATGGTATGAATTATGTCTGACTTCTCATCAGATGTAGTAGCTACCCAGAGACAATGGAATGACATTTTATTTTATTTTTGGCTGCACCCGTGTGGTATACACCGTGTGGCAGGTGGGATGCGGGATCTTAGTTTCCTGACCAGGGATTGAACCTGTGTCCCTGGCATTGGGAGCACAGAGTCTTAACCACTGGACCACCAGGGAAGTCCCTGGAATGACATTTTATTTATTTATTTATTTATTTATTTATTTATTTATTTATATTTATTTATTTTGGCTGCGCCGGGTCTTAGTTGTGGCATGCAGACTTCTTAGTTGCGGCATGTGGACTCTTAGTTGCAGCATGCAGGCTTCTTAGTTGTGGCATGCATGTGAGACCTAGTTTCCCGACCAGTTATTGAACCCGGCCCCCCTGCATTGGGAGCGTGGAGTCTTACCCACTGAACCACCAGGGAAGTCCCTGGAATGTCATTTTAAAAGAGCCTAAAGAAAAAAAAAATTTCAACCAGAATTCTATATTCGGTAAAAAATAAATAAAATAAAAACCCAACACAAATCTATATCTGGAGAAAGTGTTTTTTAAAAATGAAAGGAAAAAATTAAAAATATTTTCTGACAAGAACAAAAACTGAAGGAATTTGTTCCAAGCAGGACTGAACTGCAGGAAATGAAAAAGGAATTTCTTTAGGCTGAAGGAAAATGGCATCAAATGGTATCTCAAATACAAAAGAAGAAATAAAGAGCACTGGAAATGATCAATATTTGCATAAATGTAAAAGGCTCTTTCTTTTTGTTTTTAATTTTAATTTCTTTAAAATACAACTGACTCTTTAAAGCAAAAGTGATATTTCACTTTGGCATTAATAATATATATAAGTGTAATATATATAGCAACAATAACAAGGGAGGGGTTAATAGAATTTGAGTGTTACAAGGTTCTTACATTTTATGTGTAGTGGTATAATGTTAAATCTACATAGTTTCTGATAAGTTCAGAATGCATATCGTAATGCTTAGAATAACTACTAAAAATAATATAGACAGTTATAGATAAAAAGTCAATAAAGGAATTAAAATGGAATAATAAAACAATATTTGACTAACATAGACATCAAGAAAGAAACAGAGGAACAACAAGAAAAATTGCACAAATAAACAGTATTCTAAAATTTCTCTAGAAGAATAAACAAATGGACGGTAACGAAGAAAATAATAAAAAAGAAAAACTTGCTCTACCTGATATAAAAACGATCAATAAAACTATAGTGATGAAACAGGGTGATACCGTTGTAGAAAAAGACAGGTCATTGGAAATAAGCCCATGAATATAGGGGAATTTGGTATTTAATAAAGATGGTATTTCAACTTGGTGGTCATGGTGGGGGAACCTATAGCTAACATACTCACTGGTGAAAGAGCAAACACTTCCCCCAAAGATTGGAAAGAAGCAAGTATACCTGCTCTCACAACGTCTATTCAACATTGTATCGTTTTTTAAATTTATTTTATTGAAGTATAATTGACTTACAATGTTGTGTTAATTTCTGCTGTACAACAGTGACTCAGTTATACATATATATACATTCTTTTTCATAGTCTTTTCCATTATGGTCTATGTAGTTCCCTGTGCTATACAGTAGGTCCTTTTTGTTTCTCCACTCTCTATATAATAGTTTGCATCGAACATGGTATTGTTTTTATTTGCAGATGACATGATCATGCCACGGTAATTCACTGAAGGAAAGGATAATCTTTTCAACAAATATTCCTGGAACAACCGGATATCCATATGGAAAAAGATTAACCTCAGCCCCAAATTGATCCACAAACTCCATACCATTCCAATCCGAATGCCAACAGGCTATTGGGTAGAAATACGTAAGTTCATTCTAAAATTGACATGTGAATGAAACAGACCTAGAATTATCAAAACCATCTTGAAAAAGAAGAACAAAATTGGAGGACTTTACCTTACTTGAAAACTTGCTTGTTACGATTCATATTCCACGAGGAAACGGTTCTGAGACTGTGACATTTGCATGCAGAAGCTTTATGGGAGAGAGCTGGAAGGAACAATACCTGTAAGAAGTGAAGGAAGTAATGATTAAGCAGAGGGCAAAATTGAAGAGCTGCAACAGCTGCCTCAGTCGACCTCTCAGGGAACCTTGCAATCAAGATAGTGCTTTAGAACTACCCTGCCATGAGCTAAGGGAGGCCTGGCTTTTATACCCTGAATCTGACCACTCATTGGCTGCTGGCTTCTCCCAGGGAGGGACCATAACCTTCGGTGAGTCAACACTGTTCAGCTGAGGGCTATCAACCACTAGCACTTCCGGCAGTTGAGGAAATGAGTGCTTCCGTCCTTAATGGGGACCTGGCTGGTGCCTCAGAGCATCCATCCTTTGTGCCAGACCACACCATCCTTTGTGCCACTTGGATGTCCTTGCATCTTTATATATATATATATATATATAAATTTATTTATTTTTGGCTGCATTGGGCTCGGTGCCGCGAGCGGAGGCTACTCTTCGTTGCGGTGCTCGGGCTTCTCATTGCGGTGGCTTCTCTTGTTGCGGAGCACGCGCTCTAGATGCGTGGACTTCAGAGCACGTGGGCTCAGTAGTTGTGGCTCGTGGGCTCTAGAGCGCAGGCTCAGTACTTGTGGCACACGGGCTTAGTTGCCCCGTGGCATGTGGGATCTTCCCGGACCAGGGCTCAACTCCTGTCCCCTGCATTGGCAGGCGGATTCTTAACCACTGCATCACCAGGGAAGTCCCGGATGTCCTCGCATCTTATAATAAGTTCTGGGAACGGCTTCTTTCCAAGTCTGGTTGGTCTCTTTTCCTGCAAAATCCTTAATGAGGAAAGTTAGTGAGTACTATAGCTTTCATCTCTGCAGCTGGTTTGAGGCCATAACTGATACTTATCTGCTCTCTCCTCTACCACTGAGTCTACCTTCTACTTACCCTTGGCTATCAATATGAGGTAGAGTAAACAAAATGGGGGTATAGCCACACAATGGAATACCACTATATTCATACGGTGGAAAATGGCTAAGCAATAAAAGAAATGAGTTAACTGCTTATATATGCAACAACATGAATGAATCTCAAGAACATTTTGTTGTGTGATTCCGTTTTTATGCAGTTTACAGGCAAAACTAATCTACAGTGACAGAAATCAGGTCAATGTTTGCCTATGGAGGGTGGGGATTGACCAGAAGGAGCCACCAGGGACCTTTTTGGGGGAAATGGAAATATTCTACTACTTGATTCTGGTGGAAGTTACATGGGAGTATACATTCATCATCCAATTGTACATAAGACAAAAGCCAAAATGTTAACCATATTGGAATTGAGTGATTTTCTTATTTGCTATAACTGTGTCTTCCAACTTTTCCCCAGTGAACACATATTTCTTGAGTAACTAGAATGGATTTTTTAAGAAATAAAGTGTTATATTGTTTAAGCTCATGAGCTATTTTTCTAATTTGGCCATTTGCAAATTTAGGTCTACACAAGGTCGCATTTTCACTGGATGTACTTAATGCTATACCATTTGTGTTAACTTATTGCTTACAGGAGATTTCAAATTTCCAATGAATCATAGATTTTGTATGGCTGGAAAGTAACTTGAAAAATCAGCTGGTTCAGAAGATTAATGTCCATAGCACTCAGGAGAGGTGGTTATTTATTTTCTTCTGGTATATCTCGGGGTATAGAGAGCCCACCACTTCCTTTAGCCAGCCTCTTTCAATACTTTATCATCTTGATGGATGATTGTTTAGAAGATCCTGCTGAGGCAGGTAAATGCCAGATAGAATACTGTTATATTGAGGACAAAGTGAGGTTACTGACTTCTAGAATGTTCTTACACCTACCTGATCTTATTGCTCCATCATTTGATATTTCTGTAGTTTGATTTTTAAATTATTTATGATCAAATTCAAGTGCTGTGTGTATGTGTGAAACTCACTTTTCTTTAAGGACAACCCCCTTTTATTATATAAGAAATTTTAAGCATGGAAGCACCTCAGCTCCATAATAATGCTTTGCCTTTAATTCAGAATAAAGTCATGCTACTCATCCATACCTTCTATCCAGTAGGCTGTCATTTACATATTAAGAGAAGACAAACCTTGTCAAGAAACTTGTATAAATTATCGCAAATTCGTATGAGGATCAGGAGGTGTTCTTTCATTTCTTAATCCCTTTCTTCTCTCCTAATCTATTCTCTAAGCCTACCACGCTCTAGCATCTGAGAGGTCTAGCATCTGAAAGGAAATTTGGAGACGTTCAGGAATGCTAACTGGGATTCAGAAGTGCTTATTATGTCAGGTCAGAAGAGAATGAAAATATATGTTGGAATCCTTCAATGTGGACACCATAGGACCAAATAATTTATCTTCCAAACGAGGACACTTTTGAGAAGGAGAAGGGTACTATTCTTAATTCAGCTAGCACAACAGCCTTAAATGAGACTATGCCAGGCAGTCGAGGCTAGAACAAGTTCATCTAAGCTGCTTTTAGCCAACCAACGAGTGAGGGCTGCAGTTGCAGGCGTGTTTGGGCACCGGAGTGACGGAACAGTGTCTAAAGAGAGGAAGATTCCAGTTAAGGCAGGTTTTGTCTTCATGAGTTCAGGTAGAGGAGAAAAGTAGTCTATGTTTCTGTTGAAGTCCACAGCTGTCATGAATATTGTTACAAATATAGATTTCATTTCATTTTTGTGGTTCATGATGCTCCGAATACGCATGGGGATGTGATTTGGTAGAAAGCTCTTTTATTTTGGGGGTGGTCTGTCTTCTTCTTACTGATTCTTCTGTATACAGTCATGTGGCTGTTTGAGAGACCATCTGTTTGCCTGTTCATGAGAAAACTTCCCTTTGATTCAGTTTGTGGCCTGCTCAGTGCTTCCCCGCATTACTGTTTTGCTTTACACGAATCGAAATTGATAGCTATTGACCGACTCTGACACCATTCTGATATTATGAGTATTCTTGCTTACAAACTGCTCCTTGGTTATGCCCATAATTGGTACGGTGGCTGCTGAATCGTTTTTAGATTTAATTGGTTGTTCCTGACTTACTTTTAACTAGTTTCTTGTGTGTAAAACAGCTCCTAAATATAGCCTGATGAGAATACCATTCATCAATTTAAAAGTGTAGTCCCATTCCTGAGTCTGCACTTAGAAGGAATAAGCTTGTTAAGGAAAAATGTGTAGACTCTAAAGTGGACTCTCAATATTCAGTCATATTTGGGAACAAATAAGGGCAATGCAAGGATGATGCCTTTCACTTAATTCAATCACTTGTTAGTTTGATTCTATTTAATTTGATCAAAACCCCATGAAACCAAACCATTTGTAATAAGGGCAACAGAACTCCTCCTCTTTTATTTTGATAGATGTTAATTACTGCAGGCAGGAACTCTGGGGTAATTCAATTACTGGCTATAATAACGTCATTTAATTAATAATGCATGCCTCATATGTGAGTGAGAGAGGAGTGTGAAGGCGTTGGAGAATGATTACAACAACAAAAAATGTAATTCAGATACAGGCGATTCAATTTCTAAGAATTCTGCTAAGGATAAAGGCCTGCTGTAGCCTACAGGAATGGAAATGATGAAGCATTCCAGTTGCTTGGTGAATAAACTACCTTAGTGAAACAAGGTAGGAGGCATTTGGGGACAATTATTAACAGTGAGGCTCCCAACCATTAAACATAGAGATTGTAGTAATAATAATAATAGTAATAACGATAGCAAACTCATATAGTGCCAATTATAATCTGGCAATTTTCTAATTTATAGATATTCACTCCTTTAATCTTTATAACATCCTTTTTCACCTTGCTATTATGGACAGGTGACGTCTTAGCTTGGATTGCCTTAGAAGACTCTTGAGACAAGAATTCAAATGCAAGGAGTTTATTTGCAGGGTGAAGGAAACTCTAGTAAAGAGTGGGGAAGTGAGCAGAAGGGAATGGAGAGGCAGGCAGTGAAGGGTTAACAAGTTACGTACCATGAATGGGAACTGATGAGATTTTGGCAGCCAGTATAAAACCATATCTCATACATGTATATGTATAGCTGATTCACTTTGTTATAAAGCAGAAACTAACACACCATTGTAAAGCAATTATACTCCAATAAAGATGTTAAAAAAAAAAAAAACCCAACATATCTCAGAGTTACCTCAGCTCAGGAGCAAGGGAACTGGGGTATTTTTACTTACCAACTCCCATCAGTCATTTGTTGAGAGCTGCTCCCAGGAGGCATTAATTCCCTGGCACTTCTGCCCGTGGGTGGTCAAAGCAACTACAGTGCCACAGAGAGCCTTTTGGGAAAGGAGATACAGGAGATGATGTAAGAAGTTGGGTTACAGGCATTGAAGTGGTAAGGGCTAGAGGCCCTAATAGCATTTACTACAGTCCTTCATAATGCATAAGGTTAAAAAAGTAGTATACAAAACAGTATGTATAGAATGACTCCATTTTTGCAAGCCCACTCCACATACGTATGCACACACACTTACATAGGACCCACCACAGGGTTGCTGTGGTTCTCTCCCCTCCAACCCTTGCATTTGAGCTCTGGATCCCATCCTCTTATACCCTGTTGAACACTTCACTCCTTCAATCATCTGTCTGCTCCCCCTCTCCCTGCCCTACTTCTCTCTCACATGTAATAGTAACCTTCTTGTTCTATTGCAATATTCTCATCTGATACACATAGACTGTACTAGCGCTCATCTTTTCCCTTGAGGGAGATGTTTGTCATGACTAGAGATCAAAAACACACCATGAAGCCTCTACTTCAACAGTTAAACTAAGATATGCCTATGTGTGGTTTTTTTTTTGTATTTATTCTGTTTGGAGTTCACTGAGCTTCTTGAATCTGTGGGTTGGTATCTCTCACTGGTTTCATCAATATCGGAAAAATTCTCAGCTGTTATTGCTTTGCTTAGAACATTGGCTGTGTTCCATTCTCTTTATCTCTTTTCTTTCTAGGAGTCCAATTACACATGTATTACGCCTATTCTCCATGTCCCACACAGCTACTATGCTCTTTTCTATCTTTTTATATTCTGTGCCTCAATTTGTATATATCTACTCATCTGTCATCCTCTGTTCAATTGTATCTCACCTAATGTTAAACCCATCTATTGAATCTTCATCTTTTCCATATTATTATTTTTTAAAAATAAATTTATTTATTTATGGCTGAGTTGGGTCTTTGTTGTTGCACACGGGCTTTCTCTATTTGCAGTGAGTGGGGCTACTCTTCGTTGTGGTGCACGGGCTTCTCATTGCGGTGGCTTCTCTTGTTGTGGCTCTAGGTGCACGGGCTTCAGTAGTTGTGGCACGTGGGCTCAGCAGTTGTGGCACCCGGGCTTAGTTGCTCCGCGGCATGTGGGATCTTCCCGGACCAGGGCTCGAACCTGTGTCCCCTGCATTGGCAGGCGGATTCTTAACCACTGTGCCACCAGGGAAGTCCCTCCATATTATTTTAAGATTTTAATTAATTTAATTATTTTAAGATTTTAATATCATGAATCACCCACCATTCCGTTTAAATTGCTTATTTTATTTCTCTTGGATTTTGGTCAATTGCTCCTGTTTTTTACTTTTAGCATGGCCTGTAATTTTTTAGTGGATACTGGATATTGTGGGCAATAAAGAGTAGAGGCTCTGAATGATGTTCTCCCCTTCCAAAGAGGGTTAACTTTTCTGTTGGCAGGCAGATAAAGTGCCAGTGGCTTACCTTGGTCTCATCAAGTCTCAGGTTTTAGGTTTTGTGAGGGATGGTCTCTTTCAGTTTTCCCCTTAATCCTAGAGCCTACTTCCATGTGCTAGCTCATGACCTAGGAGTGTTTACCAGGCCTAGGGTGTTTATCAAGGCGCCTCTACCTTGGTAGAGTTGCAGCCGCCACTTCTGTCTTCCTAGTACCGTGTGACTGCTGCCACCTCTGCCTGGCTCGTTAACCTGTCAGTTGCTGTTTTCTGATGGGTTTCCTAGAGTCTCATCCTGTGCATAGACAGCTACGGAGGCAGTCAATCACTTGAGGGGAAATTTTGTGCAGAGTTTGGGGCTCAAAGTCTCTCTGAAACTTCCTCTCAAGTTCCAGCCACTTTGGAAGCTCCAAACTGTGATCTCCATCTCCTCAGCTCAGTAACACATCTTCTGTCCACTTGGGCCATGAGTGTGAAGTGCTGTCAGGGAAAAGCTGGGGTGAATGTGGAGCTTACTTCCTGGGCTCCTCTCAAGGCTTCTAGTTCTGCTTGGCTTGGACGCCCTGCAGTGCGTTCAAATGGTTGTCTTCTGTACCTTGTTCAACATTTATAATTATTTTCAGCATGAGAATTAGTCTGATATTAACTGGTCATCTTTTGGGTGACCTTGAAATGTCACCTCCGCAGAGAGGTTTTCTCAGCTACCATCCCCAAAGTGTTCTCTTTCTTTATCTTTTCTTTGTTTGCTTTTTAGTTTTTATGGTAATATGTACTTTATTTATTTGTGCCTGTTACCCCCCTGAATGAATGTGCTGGAAGAATTCTATTCATGGACCTCCTACTCATGAGCTATCTCTTCAGTTAATGGGTTGTGAAGGAAGGTAAGGAAGTGCGACAAGTTGGCAAGAAAGGGAGGGGCAGCAAAGAAGCTCCCTACTTGCCCAGAAGTGAGGTTGGTGGGAGGAATTGCTAGAACTTCCAGAGAGAGGGCTATAAGATGCCGGGGTGGGTGCCTATGGGCTGACACATCAGATCCTGATATGGTTTCCTAATGTGAATATGCATCTCATCTCTACTCCTCCCAGGGACACGGAGGTAGACACCATTATCCCCACTGCCCAAGGTGGGCACACACACAGAGACTGGATTTGAATCTAACGCAGATCTACTTGACCCCAGAGCCAATGCTCTTTTGCTCATATCTTCAGATCACACACTTTGGTTTGCACACATTTCTGAGTCTCTAGGCTAAGCTGAGCTCAGACATCTGCTTTTGGTAATTTGGATATTGGTTGTCCAGTGGTTGTCACTTTGGGAATCTTCTCTTATGATACCGAATTAAATTTGAGGTTCAAAGACTTCATTAATAGCCTTTGATTAAAGCAGACCATTATCATTAAGTGCAAAAAAGCAAGGGACATTCCGGTATACAATATGGACATAAAAAGAGAAGGAAAAAATGGATTCACATTTGCTTGGGTGTGCAGAGAAAACCTTTGCATGATATGCAAGAAACTAATAACATGGGAGAGGAAATGGGTGGGTAGGGACATGGTGAGTGCAGACATTTGCTGTATGCCCTTTCATAACTTTGAACTTAGTACCCTGGAAGTTTAGTATGTATTCAAAAAACTACATTAAAAATATCTATGCAATACCTATGCAGATGTAACTAATTAACAAACATTTTTTCTTGGACTACCTGTCTACTGTACCCCTTATAGCCCTTCTGTTTCAGAATGCTACTGCCAAGAAGCCAGATTTGGGGCATATCATATGAACATTCTGGATGAATTTTACATAGCAATACATGGAAATTCGTTGGAATTACAATAACATTTTAATATTATATTTAGCTACCTAATGGATTAAATAGGGTTTTCAATTGTCTTGACCTTGTATCATACAGTTTGCATGGGATTACATGTTCCAAGTTTCCTAGAATATAGACTTATTAGATGAACATAACAGAACTTTTGTAAGTTGCCATGATTTAGATAAAATATACCTACGCTCAATTTTAAAAAACGTTTTTTTCAACATTTTCACCTTTTTGTGGGTACAGCTGCTAACTTTCCTTGTTGAAAAGGGAAAAATCATGCTTTCATTTTAAAAGAGAAAAATTACTTTCTGGATGATGACAGGACCGAAGAGCATTAAGACATAATTCTCTAATTCAAGTAGACTCTTGGAAATCAAAGAAATTCTTTGATGATCCAATTGCCTACTTAAAAGAGAGGATTTTTTTCTCTTCTGTTCTCTCTGGGATAACTGGTATTATTCATCTGAATAAAATGTGGCTTTTAATTAAGAGAAAGAAAGAATGCACTCTGCCTTGATACTTAGTGTATTTTTTTCTCCAGTGGAATTTCTTTCACTTACTCCATTAGAGCAAAATAAATGATTCTGCTTCTTGGTGTCACATATGGTCACGTCTAAGTGGGTCTGTATGTTTATCTTAAGAATATTTTGGCTTAAAGGCAGCAAATAAAATCTTCAGCTTCTTTAAGTCCTAAGAAGCGCCATCTGACTGCCTGAATAACACTGAAAACAGTGTACTGATGGCTGGGCAATTCTGTCTGAGGAGCCTTGCTAATTGAAGATGTGTCACTTTACTCCCTTAATTTAAGTATTCTGCTCTGCGAATGATGACTGCTCTTTTACATTTGTGCTTTTCTTTCCAAGCAAATCATCATTGCTTGCTCTTCTCCACACCAAGGAAGATACACGGACTGCTTCATGGGATGAAGAGACCAGCATCATGCCTGGTACATGGCAGTCCTCAAAAATATTATTATCTAAAAGCAGTAAAAGGAAGGTTTGTCTTAACTCATGTTCCCCAGAAGCAGACCCTGACACGAGAATTTGAGAGCAAGTGATTTCTTAAGGAAGTGCTCCCAGGAGGTGGGAAGCGAGGATGCAGGACGAGGAAGTCCCAGCTTCAGCCTGATCCCTGGGAGCTCTGGAGGATGGAGGAAGCCTTGGAACCTGTCGTGCCAAACGACATCTCCATCTCGGGGCGGGAGCTGGTGGCTGTCATCACCGCCCAGGACAGGGAAGGAGGGGGGTGGGGAAGGGCACCCCTGCATCCGCCACGATCCAGGTGCTGAGTGTGTCCTGCGTGGAGCCTTTTATCCCTTGGGGGCATTGCCCAGCCACTGTGGATGTGGTGGTGGCCCCCTGCAAGGGGAGATGGACTGACTTTCTGGCTCCTGGTCCAGCCCGTCCCATTGGCCCGGTGGCGGGCTCGAGGGGGAACGTGGCAGCCAAGGGGTGGTGCACACACGTGTGTGACCGCACCAAGTTACAAGGCCAGGGTCCCCGTCACCTGGGAGGGTCTGCACTCACATCACAAGTACCCCATGGATACTGGAGGAATGCTTGGGGGAGCCCAGCATGGGATAGCAAATACCACCGCCACAGGTTGAGAGCGAAATGGTGAAGGAAGGAAAACTTTTTATATGTTAATGGCTTTAAGAGCACTTTTTCCTTTTTTTTTTTTTTTTCTTCATATTTTCCTTTTGCACTGAGTTCTGCAAATTAGCTAGCCAGCCAGGGTCAAGGTAAGATAATTTTTAACAGGGAGGTTACCGTAGCAGGTCAGAAGAGGTGGAAACATTTTAATGCTCCCCTCAGGAAAAGTGATAATTATAATACAATTCAAAATGAATTACCATTTATTGAGCCCTTCTATGCCATTCATTGTACAAATTGCCTTATTTATCTCTTTCAAGCGTAACAAAGACCCTGCAAGCCATAGATGACAAAAACCACTCTCAGAAAGGTGTGTTATTTGCCCCAATTCACAAACCTAGTAAGTGGAGACTCAAACCAGGCTCTGATTGCAGAACTGTTAACTTCTAAGCCAGCTCTCTCCAATAGAAATGCAGTGTGAGGCACCTCTGTAATGTTAAATATTCTAGGAGTCACATTAAAAAATAAAGATAAACGGGTGAAATTAATTTTAATAATCTATTTTAACCCAATATATTCAAGATATTATCATTTCCAAATGTAATCAATATAAAATTATCAATGAGAACCCTTTTTTAAAAAAAAATTATTAGCACCTTTAATTATTATTTATTTATTTATTTGGCTGTGTTGGGTCTTCACCTCCGTGCGAGGGCCCCCTCCAGCCGCGGCAAGCGGGGGCCACTCCTCATCGCGGTGCGCGGGCCTCCCACCATTGCGGCCTCTCCCGTTGCAGAGCACAGGCTCCAGATGCGCAGGCTCAGTAGTTGTGGCCCACGGGCCCAGCTGCTCCGCGGCATGTGGGATCCTCCCAGACCAGGGCTCGAACCCGTGTCCCCTGCATTAGCAGGCAGACTCCCAACCACTGCGCCACCAGGGAAGCCCCAATGAGAACCCTTATATTCTGTTTTTCATCCAAAATCCTCAAAATCCAGTGTGTATTTTACACTCAAAGCACATCTCAATTTGGAGGCTGAATTTTTATCTGACATCCTTAGTTAGCATTTGGTTTTCATAAAAATAACAGTTGAAGAAGTGGATTCATATATCCCAGATGTTCCAAGCATACTTAAACATTTTCCAGTAACTGAATCGAGCATTTATTTTTATATTTAAATTTCAATTAATTAAAGTGATAGAAAATAAAAAATTCAGTTCCTCCAGTGCTTGAGGCATATTTCAAGTGCTAAGCAAGCCAAATGCACCACCGAATTGGACAGCACAGCTCGAAGCTGTTAGTCTTGAGACAGACTGCCAAGAGTCAAGGGACGGGAAGAGAGGCAAGAGGAAGGGGGTACAGACACAGGAGGTGGCACCACATCTTCTCAGGTGCCAAAGCTTGTTACAGCCCCTTCCTTCCAAGAAACATTTACTGAGGGCCAACTATGTGTTAGGCGCTATTCTAAGTATCGTAGATACAGGACCTGTCTTTGCCCTTGTTTTCATGTTTGTTTGCCGGATGTGGCCAGGGCCTGCGTAGATTGTAAACATGTGGATTCGATTCCTGTGACCGCCGTAACAAACTACCACAAACTTGGTGGCTTAAAATGACAGAAATCAATCTCTCACAGTTCTGGAGGCTAAAAGTCCTCAATCAATGTGTCAGCAGCGCCATGCTCCCTCAGGAAGGCTCTACGGAAGAATCCTTCCTTGGCTCTTCCTAGCTTTTTAGCCTCAGGCATTCCTTGGCTTTTGGCAGCATAACTCCAATCTCTGCCTCTGTCTTCACATGGCTGTGTTCTCTCTCTGTGTTTTTGTCTATGTCCAAAGGTCCCTCTTCTTATAAGGGCACCAGTCATATTGGATTAAGGGCCTACTGTACTCCAGTACCATCCACAGGTATCTGGGGTTAAGACTTCAATGTTTCTGGGACTACCCTGATGGCACAGTGGTTAAGAATCCGCCTGCCAATGCAGGGGACATGGGTTCGATCCCTGGTCCGGGAAGATTCCACATGCCGCGGAACAACTAAGCCCGTGCGCCACAACTACTGAGCCCGTGCATCACAATTACTAAAGTCCGCGCACCCTAGAGTCCACATGCCGCAACTACTGAGCCCATATGCCGCAACTACTGAGCCCGCATGCTGCAATTACTGAAGCTCGCGTGCCTAGAGCCCTTGCTCCGCAACGAGAAGCCACCAAAATGAGAAGCCCGCACACCGCAACGAAGAGTAGCCCCCCCTCGCCACAACTAGAGAAAGCCCGCACGCAGCAACGAAGACCCGACACAGCCAAAAAAAAAAAAAAAACTTCATTGTTCCTTTCCAGGGGACACAATTCAACCCATAACAACATGGAAACCTGTTAAAAAAAAGTTCAATATTTTCAAAAAGTGCTTCAATGAAGATAAAGCAAGACAATGGGATAAAGATGGGTATGACAAGCAATCCAATAGAAAAATAGGCAGAAGACCTAAACAGACGTTTCTCCAAAGAAGACATAGAGATGGACAACAGGCACATGAAAAGATGCTCAACATCACTGATTATTAGAAAAATGAAAATCAAAACTACAATGAGGTACCACCTCACACAGGTCAGAATGGCCATCAACAAAAAATCTACAAACAATAAATGCTGGAGAGAACGTGGAGAAAAGGGAACCCTCCTGTGCTGTTGGTGGGAATGTAAATTGGGGCAGCCACTATGGAGAACAGTATGGAGTTTCTTCAAAAAACTAAAAATAGAGCTACCATATGACCCAGCAATCCCACTCCTGGGCATATATCTGGAGAAAACCATAATTCAAAAAAGTACTTGCACCCCAATGTTCATAGCAGCACTATTTACAATAGCCAAGACATGGAAACAACCTAAATGTCTATCGACAGATGAATGGATAAAGATGATGTTGTGTGTGTGTATATATATATATATGTATATATGTATATACACACACACACACACACACACACACACACACACACACAATGGAATATTACTTAGCCATAAAAAAGAATGAAATAATGCCATTTGCAGCAACATGGGTGGACCTAGAGATTATCATACTAAGTGAAGCCAGTCAGAAAGAGAAAGACAAATACCATATGATATCACTTATATGTGGAATCTAAAATATGACACAAATGAACTTATCTATGACACAGAAATAGACTCACAGACATAGAGAACAGACTTGCAGTTACCAAGGGGGAGGTGGGTGGGGGAGGGATGGACTGGGAGTTTGATGTTAGTAGATGCAAATTATTAGATAGTGAATGGATAAACAACAAGGTCCTACTGTATAGCACAGGGAACTGTATTCAATATCCTGTCATAAACCATAATGGAAAAGAATTTGAAAAAGAATGTGTATATATATATATAACAGAATCACTTTGCTGTACAGCAGAAACTAACACAACACTGTCAATCAACTATACTTCAATAAAAGAAATTTAAAAAATAAAAAAAGATGGGTATGAAGTGGGCTGGAGCTAAATCTCGTAGGAGGAGGCATAAGCTGAAGGAATAAAGGAGAGACACATAGACTCTGTCAGCCAGCTGGGCCAGATGTGCCCAAGGACTGACCACAGTTTCACTTCCTCCTCTCTGACCTTCCTAGTCTGCATGGGGATTCCAGCCAGTGGCCCAGGGAGTTGAAAGCTCTAAGCAGTTAGGTGCTTCCTGTGGTCTCTGAGTATCCGTCACTCTTATTCTGTTGCTCCTCGTTGAAACTTGTGCATTAAGACTCACTATGAACAAGGACGAACTTGTCAGGCAACATTTTATCCCCACTACGTGCACCATAAACCAAGAACAACTTTGATGGTACCCCCAACAACTTGGCCCCAAACCCAGTCCTATGGGCATAGATCTGGATTGTTGCTGAGTGTTGTAAATGCCCATGCCATCATGGTGTCACCACTCAGGCATCTTCCCTTCCTTTTCTTTGACTTGAGCTTGATTTTATTCACATCTACGGATGTACACTCTTGTTCAAGTCCCCACTGGACCAAGTCTGGAATCATAAGAGACCTCCTTGGAAAGGAAAGGGGCCATAATATTAGGCTCTGAACATTACTCTTGAATCAATTGTGTTGCGAATCTGCAGTTAAAACTATTCTCCACAGCAACATAGGCGCAGATAATTGAAAAAATTAGAATAAAAACAAAGAACTCACTCCCTCTGAAGACAAAACCGAATTTGAAAACCCAATCAACCAACCAACCAAACAAACGAAATGCAAAATCCAGCGATAATCTTATCTGCTATCCTCCTTATTTCTAAAGTTAGAGCCCTAATTTTCACCATAAACAAACATCAATTCTAGGTGGACTAAGAAACAGGAAAAGTAAAACCTTCCTAGAAAAACAGTGAAAGAATTGACATCCAATTCCAACGTGTCTGTGTGTGTGTGTGGGGGGTGGTTCCCACATTACCAAGCAATTCTTGGACACCAGCTGGGTGTCCTACAATTCAACTCAACTCTGACACTATCTACCCAGAGACAGCATCAGATCTCACAAATTAAGGCTCATTCCCACAGAGACTGTCCCCTCACTCCCTTCTCAGACACCAGCCCCAAGTCCAGGTTGTCACCTAGGCTTCTGACCTACTGTCTACAGATCAGAGGTTCCAGTGTCCCCCTCCTTGGATTCCATTAATTTACTAGAGCAGCTCCAAGAGCTCAGAGAAACATTTCACTTATTAGGTCACTGGTTGATTACAAAAGGTTATAACACGGGAACAGCCAGATGGAAGAGATGCAGAGGGCAAGGTATGGAGAAAGGGTGTGGAGCTTCCGTGCTCTCTCTGAGCGCCCCACTCTCCCAGCACCTCCACATGTTCACCAACCCAGAAACTCTCTGAACTCTGTCCTTCTGGGTTTTTATGGAGGCTCTGTTACCTAGACATGAATGATTAAATCATGGGCTATCGGTGACTGAACTCAATCCCCAGCCCCTCTTCCATCCCTGGAGGTCATGGGGTGAGCTTCAAAGTTCTAACCCTCTAGTCACATGGTTGTTTCTCCTGGCAACCAGCCCCCATCCTTAGGTGTAAGACAAAAGCCACCTCACTAACATAACAATTTGTGTTTCCCCGATGACTAAATGATGTTGAGCATCTTTTCAGGTGCTTATTGGCTGCTTGTATATCTTCTTTGGAGAAACATCTGTTTAAGACCTTTGCCCTCTTTTCAGTTAGCTTGTTTGTCTTTTTGTTGTTGAGTTGTAAGAGTTCTTTATATATTCTGGATATATATTTACCTGTGAAAACAAAGAGTGTCACTCATCCTTTGAGGACTCAACTCAGATCCTCCAAAAAGCCTCATGCCCCCAGCTAGAATTGTATTTCTCCACAATAAGGGAACATGCAACAAAGACTGTATGCGGTCCACGAAACCTAAAATATTTACTATTTAGCCCTTTAGAGAAAATGTTTGCTGACGCCTGGACTATAAACTCCTTGAGGGCAAGGATGGTTCTTGACAGAGTCTTAAATATGCCCAGTGATGGCCCTTGGTCACAAAAACAATCTGGTGCTTTGCATTTCGTACAAAGTAAAGTAGTACATTTTGGAAAAAAAAATTTCCAAAGTGATTATGACTAAAAGAATTCCGAACTCCACATTTATTTCTTTGGAAACTTTACCTATACGGAATACCTCATTTTCTGGTAAAGAAGAATAAATGAAGTGTTCCTATCATTTTGTTCACCAAAGGTTGTGGCTGAGCTTGTAGAAAATGATTTGAATAACAATTTACATGCTTCGAACTCAGAAGTCGGAGACAGAGTGTAAACCCAGACCATTGTCATCATCTGCTTGGCTTGCTGTTCTCATTCGCTGCTGTGGAAACACAAGATTATTGGTACAAAGTGTCACTCAATTTATGGCTCAGGAACTGAACCTCTTGGACTAGAGCCAGCAATTACCTCGTGGATGGCAAAGGCCTGTAAATGTCTCGGCTCTTACCTGAAGAGGTTTCAGACTGACAGAAGCAATGCACTGAAAAATAATGCATCTATTTTAGACAGCCTGAAACTTGGATATTTCCACACTGCTATTTTCACCTTCGACTAGGCTTCTCTTATACATCAGAAATAGCACAACGAAAGAGGCACCTTGCCCTTTTCTCAGTTTTTATACCTTGATTTTTTTTCTTAGTCCTAGCTTGAACATGTCTCAGACCTTGACAATCAGATTGAATTTCATTGCTGATTGCAGACTAGTGGAGGGAAATTAAAAGTTGTGACTGCATTACCCTCTGGTCTTCTGTGTGAATGGCTGAGGTCTGGATTCGATTCTAATTAAATGCAGATAGGAATTACTGAGGTGGAAGTAAAAGAGAAATAAGCGTCTGTCTTGACAATCAGCAAGGCGATTGTCTACGGGAGAAGCAGATGTTCCGTGGCACAATCAGCAAACTTTTTCTCTAAAGGGCCAGAGAGTGAATATTTTCAGCTTTGCCGCCCACACAGTCTCTGTTGCCACTACTCAACTCTGCCGTTGCATAGACAACAAGAGAAAGAACTATCAGGGCTGTGTTCTTAAAACTTTATGTCCACAAAGAGGCTGTGGGCTAGACTTGGCCTGCGGGCGGTAGTGTGCCCATCCACGTCTACACAACCCAGCTGAGCTTTAGCTGCTGTGTTTCCTCCCCCTGCTGACACATGGAGGATCTCTGTGTTTACAACCCACCCAAGGAACACGACCAGGGAAGGAAGAGAGAGATGCTGTTTATACAGAGCACACTTTCTGTTAAGATCCTGCTAATGCATTTGGTTGGGGACAAGGCTAAAGTCATGGCTAATACGGAATTGATGATCCACGGAGTTCCAGCCACATTTTGGCAGCAGATTTAACCAGAAGGATCAAGAATTGACTGAGGTTATCTACAGGCTTAAAGGAAATGGGGAGACAATTTGTCCCAAGACAGCGTGTGTCTACCACTCTTACTCTCAGATAATTTTTTTTTTTTTTTTTGGTTCTCATCTGGATCTTTTCGAAACTTGATGTTAAGTATCTGTGTGTGGTTTTTGCTGATATTATTCAGTCGTATGTTGGGTTTTTCTTTCCTAACATAAATACTCCCAAGATGCCCTCTAATTTCTTCTGAGAAGTAAGAACTTGGAGTGGTATTTTATCATACATTTTAATACTAACAGATGTTCAAATATCTGCTAAAATCATAATAGTGTTGAGCTGGTGTAAGAAAGGACAGACAGATAAAGGGGATGGCTTAGAAATGCCCCCCACCCCGTACTTACCCTTATACAATACATCCCATTTTACCCTTGTTTAGACCCCAGTATTTACATAAGAGAAAAGAATATTCACAAATCAGTGACAGAGGGGTGGGTTATGTAATAAATGGTAGTAGAAAAGTCAAAATCAGAAAAAAACAATTTGGAAAGAAAACAGTTTAGGACCTCACTTCACACCATACACTAAATGAATATCAGATGATATGAAGAGTTATGAATATGATATGAAGGTATGATGAGACATGAAAGTATAATAAAATTCAGAAGAAAATTTGGTTTTCAAATGATCTCTAAGTAGGAAATGACTTTGTTGCATAAAAGCAAAGGAAGAAACCAAAGTGGATAAACTAATAGATTTATATATCTATATCAGTCTATAATCTATATATCTATATTCAATCTACAATCAATCTATACAATGTAAAATCATCTCTATGACTGAAAACATCAAAATCAAAAGTGCAACAAATTAGGAAAATATTTGCCAAGAATAAGAAGAGTTAATATGCTCAGTATATGAAGAACTCCTATGACTTTAACAAACAACCTCAACATAAACAAAGAATATTTCAGTAACAAATGAGATAAGGGCACACAACAGATATGTCACAAATGAGGAAACGCACATGGTCAGTGAATATGAAAAACTGTCAAGCCTCACTAGTGATCAGAGAAATGCATCGTAAAACATGATACTAATTTTTATTCATCAAATTGTCAGAAGTTAAAAAATGATAATAGCCCAAACTAGCATGGTTACGGAGAGACAGACACTTTTGGACCTTGCTGTTGAGCGCTGTACTTCTTTTCTATGGAACAACTTAGCAATATGTTTTTAGGACCTGATATTCATATTCCCTAGCTTAGTTGTTCAGATCTAGGAATTTATTAGGAATCTATCCAAAGGAATTGATCAGAAGTTCAGACAAAGATTTATTTCTCCAAATACCTAATATAGTATTTTTTTTAATTGGGGGAAAAAACATGGGTGGGCATACTATGGCCTGTGGGCCAAATATGGCCTACCACCTGTTTTTGTGCAGTCTGCGAGCTAAGAATATTTTTTTTGACATTTTATTTTTTTAAGCTTATTTTTCTATGGACGTATAGTTGATTAACAATGTTGTGTTAGTTTCTGGTGTACAGCAAAGTGATTCAGTTATACATATATGTATCCTTTTTCATATTCTTTTCCATTATGGTTTATTACAGGATACTGAATATATTTCCCTGTGCTATACAGTAGGACCTTGGGGTTTAGCCAATTTTATATATAGTAGCTTGTATTTGCTAATCCCAAACTCCCAATTCATCCCTTCCCCACCCCCTGCCCCTTGGCAACCACAAGTCTTTGACATTTTTAAATGGTTGAAAAAAATTCAAAAGAAGAATAATACTTCATGACAAATGAAAATTATGTGAAAGTTTTGTTGGAACACAACCCACTTGTTTGTTTATGTGGTGTCTATGGCTGCTTTCATGCTTTAGCAGCAGACTTGAGTCATTGGATAGATACCATAAGGCCTGCAAAGCCTCAAATATTTTCTATCTGGTTCTTTTTGGAAATTTTTTTTGTCGATTGCTGGTATAACAAATAATGGAACGTTCATATGATGTAATGTTTGTCGCCATTAGAACGATATTTGCTGGATGCAGGTAGAGATTATCGTACTAAGTGAAGTAAGTCAGACAGAGAAAGACAAGTACCATACGATATCACTTATATGTGGAATCTAAAATATGGCACAAATGAACCTATCTACGAAAAAGAAACAGACTCACAGACGTAGAGAACCGACTTGTGGTTACCAAGGTGGGGGGTTGGGGGAGGGATGTTAGTAGATGCAAACTATTAGATAGAGAATGGATAAACAACAAGGTCCTACTGTAGAGCACAGGGAACTGTATTCTATATCCTGTCATAAACCATAATGGAAAAGAATATGAAAAAGAATGTGTATATATGTATAACTGAATCACTTTGCTGTACAGCAGAAATTAACACATTGTAAATCAACTATACTTCAATAAAAAAAATTAAGAAAACCTAAAATATTTGCAATTAACTTTTAGTAACATGAGAAAATACTCATAACGTCTTGTTAAGCGAAAAAAATCTGGAACCAAGCTATTTATACCAGAGTTTCCCAAGGAGTATTTGCTGGGCTAATAATAGAACTCATACATTGAGAAATCCGAGTTTAAAAAGTTACGCAGGACTCCTCATGGCTTTCTCTACGCTACTTTGCAGAGTGAATCTCTTAGAGGGAGGATGTGGTCTTCTGTGTTCCCCAATTTTTTGTTCATGGATCCCAAAGTTCCATGGAACATAATCTTGGAAATGCTGGTTTATATACAATGGCTTCCATTATTCTAAAATATAGCTTATGTTCCCATGCACACACAAGAGAGTGGCAAAAATGAGGCAAAACGCTGACCGTGTTGACTTAGTGATAGGATTATAGATAGTTCTGGGGGGGGGGTTGTATTTTTATATGTATTTTCTAGGACAAGCATGAATTAATCTTGCAATCAGAAAAAGAAAGTTAATATGAAAAGAATATGGAGTGATGCCTGCTCAAGGAAGAAGATTCTGGAATGAAAGTAGGACTGCTAAGTTAGAAATATGTAGACTACTGTGTACTTGCAGCAAAATTTCAAGTTATTCTCATTCATCCAGTCTTTTTTCTCCCCTGCCCCCTTTTCTTTCTTTCTATCTATCTATATGTATGTATATATTTAGGTATACGTAACTTAAAATGACTGCCGAGGGAACTTAGGACAGGTTTCCACATTTTAATATAGAAGCTAATCTTGTTATTTTGCTTTCAAGTAAGTAAGAATCATCATTTCCTCTCAGTCAAACTGGACCAGTTTCACTTTTTATATAAATTTCTTATTTGGGAAAAATTTTAGATTTACAGAAAAGTTGCAAAGCTAGCACGGAGAGTTCCTGCACAACTTTCACCCAGCTTCCCCTAATGTTAACATCTTACGTCACTGTGGGACTTTTATCAAAACTGAGAAATTAAGAGTGGCATGTTACTGTTAACTAAACTCTAGAGCTTTTATGGGTTTCCACCAGTTTTCCCACTGCTCTCCTTTTTCTGTTCCAGGATCCAATCCAAGAACCACATTGCATTTAGTCAACTGGTTTCTCTGGATTCAGTGGAAACCTTTAAGTACGAGCTCCATTTCAATTGTGTGATTTATTAAGCACTAAATATAGGTGAAGTATTTGGCTGTCCTTGTTAAATTCCTGGAAGCGGACGGGAAGTATCCACGAGAGCCCCTGCTTGTGTTTCCAGACTCTCCATGGCCTCTGCTCTGGATAAAGGGGTTTCAAATTTGCAAAGCATTTTTTTTTTTTTTTTAACAGATATCTCAATCCATCATCCCAAACACCTCATGAAGGAGGCCAGGCAAATGGAATTTTGTGTTTTCCCATTTCACTGATTAAAAAATTGAAACCTAGAGACAGTAAAACCCGTGCGGTCACACAGGGTCTTGTGCTTAGAAGGGCCTTGTGTTTGGTTTCATGCTCTGTTGCAACTTTTTTGAAATTCTTAGCTTTGGAACCAGGGGACCTGCATTTTCACTTTGCACTGGGCCCTGCAAGTGATGAAGGTGGTGCAGCTGGGAGAGCTTGCCTTGCTCACACGAGGGCACATAGAATTGGTGCCATTGAGTGGATTTTAGTGCTTTCTGACGTGGAGTTTACTCTTCCTCCTCCTACGCTACATTTCCGTCAAATTTGGGACCTATGACTTGAATCCAACATCGTGGTCTGTTCCCTTAATTTCCCCAAACTTTACTTTTCGGGTTCTGTATCAATGCCTCAGCACTTCTGCATGTAATTTTTGCCTCAATGACTTTGATTTCTGTTTTAAAAACAAGTCAATCAGAAAACTTGCTTACCTATGGGTTAGACAAACTACGCTGCTAATTTATGTTCATAATTTCCTGGCAGTGGCTACTGCCTCAGCAGCTACGCATATCATTTTTATTAAACAGGTTTAAAATAAAATAAAAACGGCTCTATTTTGTTTCAAAGTTTGGTTAATTAGCTCATGCTGTTGTCAGGGCTGAACTGTGAATTATAACTCCCTTCCGGAAGGGGAGATGTTAATTTTTCTGCAGACATGGAAACATCTGGCTGAGCAGCGTGATTTTAAAATCAGGGAGCACTGCTTGGTGGCCAAATAGTCAAAGTAATGCTCAGTGGCTTGGATGGCTGATCCACATTATATGTGTTAGCCTAGAAAGCACTTGATAAAATTGTTCCGTGGTTTTTTGGGAGAGACGAGGGCTTCACCAAGTAAGGACTTCACCCTGGGCTTTATATTGCTGACAGAAATAGTGGTTTTGTCTGGGAGCAAAGGTCTGGATTGATCTATTCTGCTTTAATTTCAGTCAGTAGAAGTCTGGTTATATGGGCGCTGGTTGTCCAATAGAGTTGTATCACAGTCATGCTTGCATTTAGTTTATAGAATCAAACACAAGAATGTAGGAGAGAGGGAGAGAAAGAAAAAAGAGACTTTGGGGGATGTTAAGATAGGGTGAATGTATTTTGCATGTGGGAAGGATATGAATTTTGGGGAGCCAGAGGGTGGACTCTTATGGTTGAATTGTGTCCCTCCTAGAGATATGTTGAAGTCCTAACCCTTAGAATCTGTGAATGTGACCTTGTTTGGAAATAGGGTCTTTGCAGATGGAATCAAGTTAAGATGAGGTCATAGAGGATTAGAGTGGGCCCTAATCCAATGACTGGTGTCCTTATAAGAAGAGGGAAATTTGGACACAGACACAGGGAAGAGAGCCATGTGAAGATGGAGACAGAGACTGGAGTGATGCGTCTACAAGCCAAGGATTGCTGGCAACCATCAGAAGCTAGAAGAGGCAAAGAGGATCCTCTCCTACAGCATTCGGAGGGAGCGTGGCCCTGCTGACACCTTGATGTCAGATTTCTCGCCTCCAGAACTGTGAGAGAATAAATTTCTGTAGTTTTAAGCCACCCAGTTTGTGGTACTTTGTTATGGCAGTCCTAGGAAACTAATATATATTGTAAATGAGGGGAAAAAAGACAAAATTAAAGGAAAAATGTCTTTACCTATCCTGTTAAGTATGAATGTAAAAGGCAGTGCATCTTAAATAAGGTCTGTCTTTTTCCATCTGATTATGTTTATTGTATTCAATAGAAAATCTGGAAAATAAAAGGAAGTATAATCCTTTTACACACATGTAAAAAGTACTATGATCCCTCTACACATATTAGTATATATGTAATTCCCACCTATTCTGTCTCTCACATTATCTCCCAAAATGACGTCAAACTAAATATGCAGTTTTGAAAGGTTTCTATTGAACTTAATATGTTAGCATGAGCATTTGCAACGTCATGAAATGTTCTTAGAAATATATTTTATATAGACTGAATAAGATTCTTTTGTACAGATGTATCAGATTCCTCTATATGGATGTACTTACTATAGCTTATTTAACATAAAATATGTTTAACATAAAAATGTTAAAAATGTTAAAAAAACATTGATATGTTTTTAGACATTTAGGCTAAATTTCTTTAGTCTGTTTTTTTTTTTAAATCAAGTTTTGACCAGGTTGCTGATATTTCTCCCTATGGTAGATTCGAAAAGTGGCTTTATATTAGACACAGACACAAACACAGACACACACACACACACACACACACACACACACACACACACACACACGCTTAATAGCTTCAAAAACCAACAGAGAAGAGACTTTTTCAAGAGATGATGTGAACATTTGCCATAGTCAGTTTAGGGCTTGTTAGCAAGATTCCAGGGGCCTCTGGGAAATGTCCCCATTCTGGTAGCACAAAACTCTGCCTAGGACAATACTCAGACTTGGCTGATCTGGCAGTCTGGAGACACTGGGCCCAATGCACGGGGTCTGTGTTAATGCCTGGGCATTTTGTACTATTCCTCACCCAGAAATCAAACTGTACATTATACAACTCCGAGATGGAAGAGGTGCTCCCTGGCAAATAACTGGCCTGGTCCACCTGCTGACCTGTTCCTCACTATGCATATAGGAACAAATATGTAGGAACAGGGCACAAGACAGGTATAAAGCATCAGTTTCTAACTTGAAATGGATAACAAATTGCATTTACAATGTTACTTCAAACTATACAATACCTACGACCATTTCAGTAAGGATAAGGAATTAAATTTTTTTTTTTGGCTGAGCCATGCGGCTTGTGGGATCTTAGTTCCCCCACCAGGGGTCGAACCCAGGCCCTCAGCAGTGAAAGTGCAGAGTCCTAACTGTTGGACAGCTGGAGAATTCCTGGAACTTAATATTTTATTGAAGGACATGGCACAACACCCAAATAAATGGAGAAACATGCCATGTAAATACTTTTGGGAAGACTTAGAGTTATACAGATGACATTATTTCCCAAACATTTACATAAACGCAAAACAGTTCCTATCAGAATCCAAAAGAAAGACATTTCTAATTTCAATTAGAACAAGTATTTTAAAAACTTAGGTGG